>NC_044008.1:2733797-3049666 GCF_900496995.4 Aquila chrysaetos chrysaetos
AGGTGAAGGTCCAAAAGCAGGATGTTTTTAAACACAGTATAAACCTCAAATTGAAATCTTAAATTTCCAGAGTACCTACCCAAAAAAATAAATGCTTCAGAGGTTCAACAGTTTTTTAGTTATGACCAGTTTGGCACATTTGTTGTGTATTTAAACAGTGCTTAAGGTTTAGTAGTATGAGTGGGCCCTGGTCCATAACTGTTGTCTGCACTGAAAGTAATAAAACCCATAAATACTCCTTTAGGTCTTTCAGCTTGATTTCAAAACCAAAAAACACTGTTGGCAGCTAGTAATATTGAGTGGAAACTCGTATTTTTGTGAGATCCATGCATGAAAGCTATGCTGAACGCGCTGAGCTCATTTACTATTTCCTTACAGACCCCATCAGATACTGCAAGAGTCAGACCCAAGGTGTCAGGGATGCGGTGTGACAGCAAGAGAAGCATTGCCCTTAATAGTACCTTCAAAAAGTCCAGACTTGTCCCTTGAGTTACTCAATGGAGACTGTAAACTCTTCAAGGCAAGTAGCAAACGTGTTCTGAGTTTGCACAGTGCTTTGCACGGTGGTGCTGGCACAACTAGGCGTTGCTGTAACAAGAAGCATCGGTCTTGGCTGAATTATCTGCAGCTGATGGGTGTAAGTAGGGGGAGGTGGTGAAAAGATGGTGTGATGCACCAGGCCCACACGCTCAAGCTTATAATTTCTAATATTCCTGTATTATGCTGTCGCTACAAACATTTTATAGAAGAGCTGATGATTGCATTAATGGTAATCATGCCATCCAGCTTTGATGAACCCTTACACTGAGTGGACTGCGGCACCCGCAAAGTTCGACTGCCTAACACAAATTGCCAAGAGCTGAGGGGTGTGTGTCACACCAGCCTCCCAGGACCGCTGCGAGGGCTGCTGGTGCCAGCACCTAAGAGTGGAAAAAATAAATGCACTGGACAGTGCTCCTTTGTCCGATTCCTGAGGATGCAACGGAAAGCGTTGCCTTCACCTATCTTCTCTACTCATACACGGGATCGAATTCCTCCCTGCCACGACAGCATCAGAAGTTTTTTTACCACATCTGATATTAAGACTCGACAGTAACCTGCTTCTTTTACAAATGTTTTAATATACATTCCAGCTGCACCTGTATTCAAGCATTCTGGGCTGGGAGGACACATTCCATCATGCCAGGAGGTAGCTGCAAGAGGAAGCCCAAGTCTGACAACATCATTTGGGTTAGGTCTGTTTCTGACTCTCTTCCAAGTGCAGACATCTCATTACTAGCAAAGGACTTCTGTCCTGCAGGGTTTAGTGGCTTTCTGGCTCAGATCTTCATTTCATGACAGTTCTATCCCCAGTACCTTCTTCCTAACTAGGACCATTCCCTCTGGAGAGAGAAATCTTCCATGCTCTTTGCTGGGATGGCATCCACCTGGACTAATTCTTAAATGGTTCTGCTTCAGCCTCTTCCCTGCCACACAGCAAAGTTCTCTGGAGCTCCAGGAAGAGAAAATTGTATTTGAATTAATTGCCTGTGGTTCTAGATGCAGAGCTTCCCAGCATTTTCTGCATCACATAACTCATCTCTGCATTCACTTGTTAATCATCTCATTAGTTTTGATTAAAATTTGGTGGGGGATTCTAAGACCTTCTATTGACCCATTCTGGTATATGCTGGAAATTTATTCAGGTCAATTAGACATCTGCCAGTTTCATATTCAAAGGCCATGACATATGTTTGCTCAACGGGGTACGGCAACAAGGAGAAACTGAATTTGCATCCTGAGCAAGGTGGCACAACGGTGTATCAATATCGTTTTTTAATGAGATTTGCTGGCTTTTGCAGACTTGAAAAAGTGTAAATTTATGCTAAAAATGTCAACAAATGCCAGCCAAAGAAAGTTCTGTATCATTCCTGAATGCAAAAGACACAGAGGGATACAGTGAGTCATTTTCACCAGCGTGTTAACTCCAGGAATTATATCAACTTGCATTTGGCTACACTTGCCTAAGCTAAAAGCCCCTTTCTGCTACTACGTCAATACTTTTTGCCCACTTCAGAGGGTAATGTTCTAGCTTTAGGAGACCAATTTCTCCTGTATACATCATATTCATGTCAGTCCACATTTTTTTGAAGATGTGAACTTCAAGCAAACCACTCAAAACCTGCAAGAATTCAGTGAAATATGTGGGTGCCCAGAATACACTATTGTTTGTATAATAGCAGTGCATTTGAGTAAGATACAGATATCCATGCTGCTGGATAAGATACAGCTATATAAATGACATTGTGCAGGCAGGTAGGCATAACTTAGGTTTGAATAGCCTTTCTCTGCGGAGCTAATTAGGGTTAGCAGTTCTCCCTGCTGAACTGATGCAGCTCACCTTGCACTGGTTTCCAGTTTCACAAGGTCCCCTTTCAGGATCTTTGTATCGTTGTACCGTCTTGTGCTGCTGTCCCCTAAACAGAGGTGCATGCCCGGCCCTGAGCAGCTGGTAATGTAAATGGAAAAGTTCAGGCCACAGGGTGGTGGCAGAGCCAGGAAGAGAATCCAGAATTCCTGACTGCCCCATGACACTGGACTAACAGGGACTCTCCTGTTTACTTACGTGCACAAAGTAAGTGCAAACATATACACAATCTGTAGCTATGCGTGTAAAAAATGTAAAGATATATAACATGTTAATCCAGCTCCCTTGAAAACACATGGCCTTCTCATTCATCAGGATGTTGGACAGAGGCCACTGTCCAATTGATTTGAATGTTTCCAGTATTTCTAATTAATTTGGTCTAAAAAGTAGTTTCTTCACCAGTTTCGCTGAGTAGCCCTTCTTTGCCAGTTATCCCAAATGGAGAGTATTGTACACATTTTACATAATTAGCTAATTTAACCAGCTAATTTAACATTAATAGCAAATCTGTGAGTTGAACGCCAGCAAATGAACTCATTAAAGAGAAAAGAACTAGTGCTTTCTCCTTTTTTTTTTTTTCCTCCTTTAGTTTTGCCCTCTTAGCAAGATGCTCTGGGGAAATCAGGATTTCAGGGAAATTCAGATGATCAAATAAATAGGGTTTTATTGATGAATTAAAAAGGATGCATCAGAATGTCAAAAAGCTTTTACAGAAAGATGCCAGCCTCATCTGTCCTGTTTAGGAAGGACCCAAGGCTAGAGGACCCGACACAGGCTTTTTTAAAATTTATTCTCATTCGTGCTATGAGGGTCTCATAGTCTCCTCAAGTGCTGCACACCCAAAGTTACTTCTTCAGCCCTGAAGCATGCTGTGAACACTGCTTATTTGAGACACACATTTGCGGACATCAGCATGACAGCAGTATCAGCCATTCTATCTCATCGCTCTGGCCTGTTTTGCCCCTCTGTTATCAGCTGAACCACTCTCGGTGCTCAGATGGAGCATGACTGTTGCCAGGAGGAAGCTCTGCTCCACCGTCCTCCTTTCCAGCTCCAAGAAGAAGCCCTTTCAGACGGTACTACAAGTCTCCCTTTCTCACACACCCTTCTCTCACGTCCCAGCTCACATTTTTCCCACCCCTGTGCTCCACACCTCCCACCACTTGAATAGGGTAAGACAGGAAGGGGGCATATGGGAAGCTGTATGATGGGAAGCACACTAAATAAGGGTATTGCGAGAAGAAAAAGGATGGAGAGCAAGAGTCTGGGGGCATAAGAAAGTAGGGACACTTCTTGGGGAGCTACGGGACAGGATGATGGGAACACCTTCCATTTTGTTCTCCTAATTCATCGTTAAGAAGCCACTTGTTATAAAATTGTTATGTAACCCTTTAGAGGCTTTCACATTAGTGTGACTAATGACACAGGGATGTAATCATCTACTCAGCCAAACACTTCCAATAATACTTCATTACTTCAGATACTGGGATTGGACCAGATGACCTCCAGATGTCCCTTCCAACCTCAACCATTCTGTGATTCTGTGATTTCTTCTGTTTTGCTGGTGTCTGTTTGTAAAATGGAGGTAATAATACAAGGGATAAGTATGAATACATGGGTTAAACATTGAGATACTCAACTAGATCAGCCATGGAGTGTGAAAACTCTCTATTATCTCTGGATACAAGCTCTGCACCTGAACTGTGTCTGGATGGACATACTGCAGTTGTGTTGGTGTGAAGATGTGTTTCTTCTAAGGGATGAAGGCACTCCCTTGGGTGAGAAAACATGCGAAAGGTTTAGGCATCTCGGGAGGAGACATACACATGGAGAGTTGGAAGGAGAGGGCAGCTCTCCACCTCTCCCCATCGCAGGGTTAATGAAGTCAGCACGCTCACACCAACGGCTTCTCGGAAAGACGGTCATCCAGCGGAAAGTGGCACCTGCTAGACATCACGCTTTGCTTCTCTCCAAAGCTGACCCCAATCATACCCTATTACTTCGGCTGGCGATTCCTCTCTTGTTTAGAATAGTATTGGAATATCCTTGCACAACTTTGAAGCTAAATTAATCCTTGGTTCAGTCTGTGTGCGTGTGTGTGTATGAATAATAGATTTTCTGTGCTAAAACTATCAAAGGCTCTGGCAGGCAGCTGCTCGGCTCCCTTGGGCAAATATCCTAGAAAGGAGCTGCAGCACCAGACCAGATTTGCATGTTTGATGCATTGCTGTGTCTCAGTTTAAAAGGAGGCAATCTGTTGGGTCTTAGTTCATTGCATGCCTGTTGAAGCCTAGGCGCTGGACTGCAGCGCAGTAGGAAGGGCGGATTTTTTTCAGGACATGGAGAAATTTTTCTCTCCCAGGAGCGCAATTTATATCTTGATTAATCTAAAAGTTTGGGGGTTTTATGCTGAGGGATGCGGGGGGATTTTTTAAGAAGCGTGGGTTACAGTAAAGAGGAAAGGAAGGCATCTGCTGGAATCGCTTTCATACTGGAAAATCAGCTATGCTGTTGGCAAATGCTGTGCCTCAGTGGAGCAGAGACAATTTCAGGTAATTAATGTTCTTCCTTTACCAGCACTGGGAAAATCACGGACTTTAGCTGGAGATTTATACAACTTTATGTCAAAGCTGAAAGCAGCTGTGGAAAGGGGGTGATTCATAAGGGAAGGTTCAGAATCTGCACACAGGAGCTAAGCCCCAAGTCAAGGATGCTGAGTTGTAGCTGATGAGGTTTAAGCCATTTTCTTCCATAGGCAGTGAGTTGTTCCAGCCATTTTTCTTATTCTAACTCAGACATCCTCCTAAAAACCCCATGTTTGGCAAATAGATGCAGTAAATCCCTCACATACCGAAATAGTAGGGAAGCAAACCCTGCTTTTCAGCTCCAGAAACACATGCCTCCCCTTGCTGACAGCAGTGGAAGTAATAGATTTTTTTGTCATCTCTGTGGACAGCTTGATCAGCCAAGAAAGTTTCATCGTGGAGGTCAGAAAGTAAGAACTGCCAAAAGTCAAGCTGAGATAGATCCACTCACAGAAATGAAACCAAATATTAAAAAGTCCCTATGAAGTGGACTTGCTGTAGCATAAGGATTTAGATTGAAGATAACAAGACTTCCCTACCAGCTCCAAACAGACAAAGGAAATAGTTTGTTTAAGCAAAACAATTTGTCTAAGAAAAACAATTTTGATCACAAAATCCTCATACAGCCAGCCTGTCCCAGGGATACAGTATTTGCTCCGTCTCGCTTGCCACCACAACTCACTCTGGGTGTTTTAATCTGCTTTCATTTCAGAACAGCCTACCCAGCCTCTCTCCTAGGCACACAACTGCCAATCCACTGTGCTAATTTGTCTCTGTTCAAGTACGTGGTAGGCTAGTCCTTGCACCTTTGCTCTTCTCCTTCGTGCTGTCTCTCCATGCAAAGTCTTTGGTCTTGCAAAGTCCCTGGTCCTCAAAGGGTACTCCAGAGGCATCCTGCTAGAAGTGCAGAAAAAGGCAGAAACAGTTAACATTGTGGTTTCCACAGCTTCCCAGATTCCAATATAAAGAATTTCATTCCTGTCCTCCACCTTCTAATGTGTTGTCTGTCCTACATTTGATCACATGGGATTAGAGTGAAGAGAAGAGAAGAACAGCTTTTAGGCCCTTTGAAGATGAAAAGTGCATAGATGTCTTAAGTACATTTATTAGCATCTGTCTACAAATTGTTCATCTCTGTTTTTACCTGATGAAATAACTAAGGAGACTTTGCCCGCAGCATCCCATGAGACCATTTCTATCTATTGCCTATAACAGGTTCTGAGTATTCTTTCCAAACTCAGCGAACAATGTTGTCCCTGCCATGAAAAGCCTTCAGCCTGAGACAGATAAAAAGAGAGAGGACATGGCAAGTTAGTAAAACCCACTAATAAAATGCTTAGGGCTAAAACGTACCACATTTAAGGAAAGATTCCCTCTTATCCTTGTCTTTCTGCTGCCAGTTTTTTGTTAAATCAATGTTAGTAGATTTCTCAGCTTCCTTGTCCTGAACTAAATCGCATTTCCTCCAGTGACAGCTCCATGCAGTTGCTTCTGGAAATGGTCTTGGGGCAGTTCACTGTGAACTAACCCGACACTGCTCAGTACTAAAGAGGATTTCTGGGCGCTAAGTGCTCCCAGAAACTCTTTCTGCACAGGGCAGTCTTTCTGGCATTGCCCCAAGAGAGGACAGTTTGCTTGCCAGAGATACAGAATGGTAAAAGGCTAAGATTGATGGAGATGAGGCTGATATATAAAATGGCTACGATAGCATTTGGGTTTAGGACTCTTAATTTTTGCTTTGCAGAACATCCTCAAAAGGTGCATGAGCAAAGGCAGGAGGTAAAGGTGAGCCTACAGAAGTGGAGATGGAAACTGTTTTCATGTCTATTTTGTGAATCCGTTGTTCTTGACAAGAATATTAAGTGTTAGAGGAGCATCTCCAGAGTTTGATCTGAAAACAGAAATAATCCTTTTATGGATTTTTATACTGGGGCAAGAGAGCTGCCTGGGGAAGAGGTAAAGGGACCCTGTACCTGTTCTAGGACTAACCTGTCAGTGTCATTGGTTATGATTGACATGCCTTCTGTTTTTACAGATGTAAAGTTTACAATCAACTTTTCAAAAATACATCTGTGTTTATCCTGAACAGGAGGAGAAAAGGAAAATATTTACTTTTGTAGCTCATATGATATTAGCTGGAAGACCTGTGAAGGTGCCTATTGATATTCATAGGTTACTTCCTCTACTTTTAAAAGCATCACTATTCTGTCTGTGATAAACCTCTTCCTCTGGACTATAGCTCCACTTTCAACTTGTCTGACCTTTATATCTGCAGCTTGATGAGTTAAATCAGTGTCACAGCCCATGGAGTTGCGAAGTTACTTTGACAGAAGCACAGAGACACTGTCAGTTCTGGTTTTCATGCTTGAAGATCTCACTGCTCCCGTAAGGTGCAATTTGCACTCCCTTCACTTGCAACACCTCAGAGGAGCGGAGAGAGCGTACGGGGGGGATTTGGCTCTCCAAGGGGCACAGAAGATTGTTTTGTACGGGGTGCAATCCTACGGGTGGCAGAAGGATGAGCCAAAAGACCAGGCAGAGTCTCCTTTTCCCCTCTACCACCTGCGATCTACAAAGCCATTGCTGGGGGTGGCTATCAAAACCCAAACAAATCCCAAGTGCCCTCCAGACAAAAGGCTAATTTAATTTAAAATTGATTTGCACTCTTGGTACAAGACACTTGATTTTGTAACATTCAGCAGTAGCATAAAAATAAAAAGAGCATCTAACACTGATTAACATCTGAGTCATGGATTGCTGGGGTATGTTATGCCAGCTGAATTTAGCTATTCAACTGGCACGGTAACTCCTCTACAATATTAAACTTTCCTGGCGTAATTTACCACTCCTTCATTCATTTGTGCATATGCTCGGCACATGGTCCCAAAGCTTGCATGATGATTTTGCCATATATAAAAGGCACACTGACTTTTCATCAATAAGATGCGCATTGTTATTTGACAAGAACAATGTGCTCAAAGAACAGGCTCACAATAGCTTCTATCAATCAAGCACTCTGTGGAAAATAAAAAATGACAATGAAACCTACAGCATTAAATAACCCACGGTGCTGGAAATTAATCAGGAATCTGGTGTGCTTGAAAAACAAATGTGTTTTTAATAAATTGGATTTGAGTATCACTTACAAGCCATGGATTACCAGCTGAATGGAGACTGTTTTGATTTGCACTGATAAACTCCGGGGGAGCTTGCCCATGTATATATTCAAGCCATTGATGTCACCATAAGCCTGCTGGGCTTGGTGACATTTAAGCGATGTGGACACTATTCTTTTTAATACATACAGAACCCGTGATTATAAAAAAAACCCAAAACTTAGTCGCTGATCCTGCTCCCAACTATACCCAAACAATCTAAGGGTTAATAATAACCTCTGAAAAGAAAATATTTCCCAACACGTAACAGTTCACCCCTTGAGGAAAAGATGAAAGAGAATGAAGAGTGTATGACAAAAATTAGCAGTGTCACTGGCTGTCTTGAGTGGAAGAAACTTGAGTGTGACATGAAAAGGGAGGAAGAAGATCTCTCCAGAAATAGCATCAAAGGTAAATGACTCCGGTATTTTTAAGTGCTCACTATACGGCTACTATTAACTCACTCCTCTGAGCAAGTGGAGAATGAGTAGCCTCTGTTTTCATAGCTTTTCCTTCTTGCTTCAAAATTTACAAAGCCCTAAATTAGAAAAGAAAAAAAATGTTCATACCGTTATTTTTCAGCAAGTTTGCTATCTACCTGCAGCAGACCCTCTCACCCCTTTCCTCCATCCTTTCATTCCAATAAAACCAGTTTCGGAGCGTCCCTCGCTTACCAGACTAAGGACTGAACCCCCTCTCACCGTATTCTTGCTTAAACAGAACACTCACTGAGGTCAGGAAAACACTGAATACCATTCCTGGGATTTGGCTTTTGAAACTAACACCTGTGAGAAGAATTTCTGCTACTAAAGACTAGAGTTTGAACAGCACAAACTGTAAGAAGTTAGCCTGGTGTTTGGGGAAGTCTTGAGCTTTTTATCTATTCCACTGAGCGACGTCTCCTCTTAAGTGACTGAAAATGCAGAAGACGACTGTACCTCAGAATTATAATCTATTTAATGAAGACAGAAATACGCAGAAAACCAAAAAGCCTATGGAGAGCAGAGTGAGACTGCCAGTTGTTTCCCATCCTGTTAGAGCAGGAGGACAAAACTGAGAGGCGACAAATTCAAAGTTGAGGTAGAAAGGTATTTTAGCAAAGATTTCTTAGTTAATCTGCACATCTCACTGCCACGAGATAGCACTGAGGCTTGGAGATTTGAAGGATTCAAACAAAAGGTGTGGATAATATTTTGTCGAATTAAATAGGCAATTGCAATAAATGCACATTACCAAAAGAGCTTAGAGAAAACAATATATCTTCAAGCCTCAAGGTATAAACCACATTCTGACTTTCAGAGGCCGGGAATAAACTCCTCCCAAGACATATAACAGGTCACGGCTGAGCCACCTGGGAGTCAAGCGGCACTGGCTGCCCTCAAAGACAGCGTCAGGAATTACGCAGCCCACTGGCCTGGTCATCTCTGAACATCCCCATGTGCCTATCAGACTTCTGATTTGAATAGAAAGCTCATTCTTTTTCAGGATGATCGCCTCCAGCATCATTAGATGCAAAAGCAGGTACATTATCTAAGTCGGCCTCATCTATAACCAAACTCCCATTGACTTCAGCGGGAAATATCACTCTAGCCCACACAGGATTAGCAAACTTCAAAAAGAAAAAAAAAAAAAAAAGCACAAGCCTGAGTGTTTAAATCCCACTGGTCTCAGCCAGAGCTGTGAGCATATCAAAAGAGAAAGAGCTGGACCCCTAGCTTCCGTGGTTTCTTGTCCAGCCCAGGCAATCTCATGCATCCTGGGCTCTTCTCTTCTCTACAATTAGACTGATAATTAAGAAATAGCAGCATAATATAAATGGATAGTTGCTGGCTAGCACCGTTAACATCAGGGATAAATTGAGCAGTAATCTGCAAAGGATGTTATTGCTATTATAAAAATAAAGATCTGTCTCCCCAGCCAATCAATTCAGCAGATATATACCAACAATCAAATTGTTAAAAATGACTTCTATAAATTACCCAGTCTTCCATCTAATGGAGCTAGAAACATCTGTGAGACAATTTAGAGCTGATATAAACATACGTCGGGAGCGCTTTTTCATCCTGATGCCTTTCCATTCTCTTCAAAGCTGTTGTACTGTAGCAGGCATCTTTGTTTAATGCACCCATGTGAACACAGACTGTATTTCACACCATGGGTTAGCAAAGTAATTTTGGCAGAAATGCTCAAGAATATATGCATTTAATATGGGTGGAATAATTCAATTTCCTCCTTATTATTTCAGCTATGCAGTTACAATCTCCTTAATTCTTCATTAAACCCTCTGGGCTTGGGGGATGTTGCCATGTTTTATGATCTGCCATACTTCTTTCAAATGAACATGGAAAGACACACAGAGGAGCAGTTATAATCGTGTATTTTTTAGTCAGATATACTGTGATTTCGGCTAAACCAGAGCAATTTAGCACCTTGCTTTGGTCATGGCAGCGTTAGCTACGTGGCATGTTCACACTGCTGATTGCTGGCACCTGGGCTTAATCACAAAGCACATAACGGGATTTATGGGTGGCAGGCTCTTCCTTTTGCATCTTCGTCCTGGCCATGCCCAGCCCAGACTGCTCCAGCTGGAAGCCACCAAGTGGCACTTCTCTGCCTGCAAGTTACTACCAGTGTGTTAGTTTCTGGAAGGGACAGGGTGAAATGAATATTGTCCATGCTGGCTGCTCTATTGAGTCCTTACTGAAACAAATAAGGAAAATTCTGGCTGGGGAAGGTAGAGACCTTTCCATTTTCCATGTGGAGCGGTTGGAGGATCAGGGCTCACATCTCGGGCAATCTGCTCCTGTGAGTTGCAGGGCAAAAGAGCTGGTGGCCACTCGGTTGGGTTTTCCCAGTCCCTGGAAAGCACCTTGACCATTGTTGTCCAAGAAGCCCTCATTAACCTCTGCTTTCCATCACGCATTAAATCCATACCTGGCTTCTCAAGGCCCTGGTGATATTGCTTCTCCCTGGCTGTCGGACCACCACTGCTTTTTGATGCACGCTGAAGAAGAGAGCTAATTTTTCTGCCTGGGCACAATGTATGATAATCTAGGCTCTCTAAATGAAATTTGGACTGTGGTCTAAGTATAGAGGGACTGGGAAATACCCATAGCTGCCAGCAAGCAGACGTTGCCACAATCAGCCTACTGTAGAACGGACATCGGATGGGAATAAAGCTGAAAACAGTTTGGTCTAAAATCTCATCTGTGTGCAAATGTGGCTTTTCCTAATTTTTCAAATAGGATGGGCACAAATGGGACCTGCTCTTTCTGAAGCTGTGCAACTCTCATATTGGTTTAAATTAACTTTGCATGAACCTCACTTTCAAATCTTAAAATTAGCTCCAACTTCCCTAGCTCTCTCTAGTCTGCTCTACGTACATTTTTTTCTCCCTTGCCTACTTTAATTCCATTTTCAAACCACTCTTGCCTCCATGAAAAACACTCTACTAGATTCATCTGTGTTTCCAGCTATTGTCCTCTCTTCACTTCCTTTTATCTATCTACCTCTCCTGCATTCATTTTTTCCCTCCCCATTTACCCTTCCAGTATCCTCTATCTCCACGGAAACCACTTCAGAATGATTCCTGCCTGAGCAAGTGGCCAAAACTTTGCGTCATTTTCATCCCCCATCATGATCTTTGATCTTACCCTTTGAGTTCTTGCTTTCTCTTGGCTTCTGTGACTTGGTGTCACTGTCACCTCTCTAAATGCTCTCTGAGTATTTCTCTCTCTGCAGCTATCCCTTTCTTCCTCCCACTTTTTCCTGTATTTTGGAATCCTTCTCCAGGGCTTTTTTACCCATCCACTGGTAGTTTCAATCTAGGGCAGGTTTGAAACCATCCTGTACATCAATGGCTTGCAGGGATCTGTCTTCTGTTCTCTAGTCCAAATCTTCTGACTTGCATCTTCCACCACCTTTCTGAGGTCTCAATTTGCATATTATTTCATCTGGAGAGCACAAATTAGGTGACTTATTTATCTGCTTTGGCAGACTTCATTTCATAGTCAGGGCCATATTTATTCCATCATTCATCTTCACCTTTCACTCATCTGCAGTTGTTTACAACTTTATTTGAATTTCCACTGGGGCACTTCAGAAACTGTAGAATTCAGATCGAGCTTCCCAAAGGACTCACTTTCCTCTAAACTCTTTCTACTACCTCTGTTAACTAATACACTTAATAACACCATTCTTTTTCTTGCATTCTGGCTGATTAAACTGAAGATTATGTTTGACTTCCCTTTTCTTTCCTGTTGTACTTAATGCTGCAAAAATCCACTCCTCCCTTATTTGTCCTGACAGCTAAAATACCTTCCCACCTTTCCTGAATCAATATGCCACTGACTATCTTTGCTTCATCAATCCCTAAAATTTTGCTATCGCAGCACTGATGGCAAGGCACGTGCTATTCCTGGAACAAAGTATGTTGAGATACGCAACCGATGCTGAGCGACTAATCAGTCATGTGTCCTGATCTGTGTCCCGTATTGCCCAGACCCTTTAGACGTGCTGAGATGCTTCACTTGCTTTTCGTAACTCCTGAGGAGGTCAAAGGCTATAGAGCAGGTTATGACGTGCTTAATTTTCTGGTTCTGCTTGGTATTCTCAGCCAGGGAACAGCAATCCTGTAATGGATTGCTGATTTCATTGTAAGTGTCCCAGGTGCATCTATTTTGGGCAAGTTACATCTCTTTTCTGCAAAACACTCAGTAACTTGTTTTATGACTAGGAGAGTGACAAATAGTGGTAATAATTTCAAATGTCAACTGGCAGAAAGCAGTAGCTCCTACACACACTCAATCCAGATACAGTCAGTTATCTCTGAGCGTAGGAGGTGTTTCATACTTAATTCCACCTGGACCACGTTGTTCCCAGAACTGTATTTGCTGCTTCCACAAGTGGGTAATTTAAGTAATAATGATGTAACCTAGACAGTCTGCCTTGCGACCATTTTAGTCTGTGTTTCTGCCTTTTTTTTGTCCAACTCTTCTAACATGTCTACCCATCAAAGACGTCTTTCTCGGAGGCAAGCCAAGAACAGCTGGAGTGGATCAGAAGTGTCAGTGGTACCCTGTTGCCATTAGGCCAGCACAGCAGGTGTACTCTGCATGGACATGCTTGATATATTCAGCAAAACAGCAGGTGCACCATATATGAACATAGCTTTAACATTCAGTGGCAACCAAGCAGTTAAGATACCCAGAATAATAGTGGTATAGTAAATTAGATGAAATGAGGAAAGGGAGGAGGAAGACCGACAACATTCCTGTTCGTTGCATTGATACTGAGCCAGGGTGATGCTGGTTTAGATATCATATTTGATAATACTATTCTGCAATGTATATCCAAATACTAAAAAGCCCACTGATGTGAGTGTTTACATTGGCTGACTTGTCTCTATGGGCAGTGGAGAGAGACCGGCTTCTCCAAGGGCATTGCTGAACAGAAGCTTAAGTTAGGTGAAACTAGAGAACTTCTCCTTCACAGCAGAAACCAAAGATTAGCTTCCCAGCTTGTCTGGTTTAATGTGGAGATGCGGATACCTCACAAGGCATACTTGTCGATAGCACAACCACTGTAAGCCTGGTCTGGTCTAAATGGAGATATGTCTGTGTGCAAAGTTAAGCGCTCCAGTGTATAATGAAGTGCTCTGTGTCATAACATGTCATGTTAGATACCATTATGACCTAGGCGCTGATGTGATCCAACTTAACAGACTGTCTTACTCTAATGTTACATGCTGGGAATATGCGGCAATATGTCAATGCACTTAGTCAGGCAAGGTAGTAAAGTAAATAAAATAAAATGGAGCTCTTAGCAGCTATTTCTTTTTTGTATTTGCAGTTGCAATTGGGGAGTAACTAATTTAGTCAGAACAAAGTGGACATCCCCAGCATGGATGCACAGCTGCTAGATTTCATGTCACACTACCACCATTTGCTTTCAAAACCCAAAATGAAAACACTAAGTAAAATCACCTTTGGGAGGAAAAGACAAATGGAACATTTCCTGGATGGAGAAACACATTACATCAAGAACCTGAGGTCTGCATCAAATGCGCTATGACAACGCCCATTCGGAAGACATCCCAGTGGTCCTGTTACTCCAATTTATGCTGCGAATTGTGACTTTTGCTTCGAAATGAGATGTATCTCACTTGCCAGGTCTCAATTTTAAAGCAGCCACAGAAAAATGGGGAAAATTGGGTCGTTTCACTGCAAAAAAATAGTTGGGCTTGACCTCTTCCTACTCATTTAAGGACCTGGATTTTGCACGTGCATAGACAGGAACATAAGAACAAATATTCCAACTCAAACTAAAGGTGTATCTTGTTCAATATCCTGCTTCTGAGAGCAAGCACCCGAACAGACTTCCTTGGTATGCTCTCCCAGCCTCTAGAAATTTGCAGATAATGAGTTTTGTGAGTCTTAATTGACGTTCTAGTGTTTAATAACCTTTGGTGGGTTTTATCCACTCATGCTTTTCTGAGGTCCTGGAAAATTTCAACATCCACATCTTGCAGCAATGAGCCCTGCAGTTAAACTGTGTGAAGCATTTCCTTCTCTGCTCTGAACTAGCCACCTCCTCATTTCATTGGTGTCCCCTAATTCTTGGCTTAAAAGAGTCAGTGAACAACTGTTTCCTATTCACTTTCCCTGTGACCTTCAGCTTTTTACAGATCTCTATTACATTTCTCTGCCTCCCCTTATTTTTTCCCCATACACAGAGCCCATGTAGCCCATATGATCATTCCTGCCGTGGAAGCCATCCCATTGCTTGTCACCCTTCCCTTAACCTTTTCTAGCTCCACTTTATCCCTTTATCCTTTCCAAGTCCAGGAATCCAGTTCTGTACACAGTGTTCATGGCACACTGGGGATATCTTCAACGACACTATGACGCTCTGCTGTGTTTTCACACGTGCTACAGGGAGAGCATACATTGGCACTGTGCAAGTGGAAAAGCCAAAAAAAGCAAGAGCTAGGAGCTACACAAGATCCTGCATGGTAGGTGGTGGCAGGGCCTCGTTTATATTGGGATTTGGGGCAATAGCATGATCAGAGAAGTTAAGTTCATGGCACATATTAACAGCTAGGTAATACTGGCAGTTAGTAAGAGAATGTAAAGATATCAACAGCAAATCCGTGGCTGAGGGAACTAAGGACAATAAGATGTTTTAATAACAAGGCTAATGTAAAAATATCAGAAACAAGTGAAGCCTTTAGGATATGCATGATACCAAATAAGGCTAATAAAATTGCTGACTGTGATTCAGAAAAAAATGAAAAGTTTCATAAATATTCTTTTTTAATAAAAGTCAGATTTTGTATTCATATTGTAGGGTAGTGAGGAAATACTTTTGATTTTAAGAGTAACTAGGAAGGATATTAAACAGCAACTACTAAAGTTGAACATACTTACATTGACCATATAACTAGCTCCTAAGGGTATTTAAAAAGTGGCTGAAAAGCTCTCTAATCCATTAAATGTTGATTTTTCATAGCTCTTATAGTATTGGGGAGGTTCTAGAGGACTGGTAAGATTTCATTTTGTACCAATACGCTACAGGATAAAGGGGGTGGCCTCAAAAGTTCCTGCTCAGTCTGACTTCAGCAGGGGATAAAATTACAGAAAGGCTGATATGGACTGCAATCAGTACAGGCTTTCAGGGAGGTAGGATAATTATGGCAATCAATGTGCCTGTGTGGAAAATAGCTCATCAAGCAAACTTAATTTTTTTACTGGTCTACAAACTTGGTTCTGAAAGATGACCGTGTTGGCATACCGCAAGGCTCTGATAGACAGGTGCTAGAGAACCTTGCTGTGACAATTTAGGACCTGGCTTCTCTCAGATGCCTGTTCCCTCGTGTCTGCAAAGCTTTCTGCCCCAGAGCAGAGCTAATGAAGGCAATGTGCAGGAATGGTGCTGTTGCTATTCAGTACCTTTATCAGGAATCTGGTAGAAAAAGCAAAACAACTTCTGGTCACATTTGCAGATGACTCTGAAATTGAAGAAGTCAATAATGACCAAGCTGGAGTGACCTGGTGAGATGCGTTGACTTGAGCCTACCTGCGAAAGGAGTCACCGCAAGGTTGTACATCCAGCTCTGAAGAGCGTAGGTCAATGCTGACAAGATGGGAGACATAATCTGTGACGCCGCAGCCAGCTTGGGGCAACAACAGAAACTTGCCCGAAGGCGATGTGTGTGTGTGATGCCGTAGCTCAGAGAGACGATATGATCCCTGAGTACACAAGCAGGGAGCAGGAATGGAGAAAGGCAATTTTCCTCTGCATAGGGCATTTGCAAGACCGTTACTGAATATCTGCATCCAGTTCTGACATCCACACTTTGCAAAGGGTGTTACAAGATGATAAGGGTAAACAAAAGAGCGAGAACGATGCAAAAAATCCGCCTTAGAGTGAGACGTTTGAGAAGCATATTCTAATTCATGTCTGCAAACTGTCCTTGCATGAACTCCCTGTTAGCTTTGTAAATGTTGCATTATATTTTGTCTTTGAGAGATGCGTCCAGGAAGGCAGCAGACTCTCTCCCCATCCTTCCTATTTCTGTATTCCATTTTGAATATTGACTTCAGCTTGGTTGTGAGCCTTGAAATGCTTTTAGGAGCTTGATGCTTTAAAACGTGGAGTATATCTCCATAGCTTAGTGAAGAATTCACAACGGAGAGTGCAATATATACTTGTGAAGCGCAGTTCTGAAAAGCCACACTTCTTCTGGTGCTTGATCTGGGAAGCCTATAGCTAGCTTGTACATACCTCCAAGATGCTGTGTTTTACTGTATTGGCAATAATCTATGCCTGGAAAGTAGTGACAGCAAAATTATTCCCCTGCTTGGCTCTTGGCTTCACACATTTGAAGTATGTCTGAGTAAGGAACTCCTTTGCTATGCCTGATTTTTGTTTCTTTATTCACTTGTTGTTCACGAAGGGTGAAATCAGAAAAACAGAGCTGCTTCGGGTAGGTGCAGGGAACACGGGGAGAATTGGGAGCAAACAGCCAGACACCATTGGCCAAGAAAGGCATCAGGCAAAAGTTCAGCACCAGGCCTGTGTTTGCTAACCCAACAGAGAAGAACCCTGTCAAGTCTTGACAGAGAGCCAGGGGGTATCAGGATATATGGCCACCATATCAGATTCAATAACTTCTTTCAGAAAGTGAGGTGGGCCAAATTGTCACAAGGTGAAGAAGACTTGATCACAGTTTACAGGTGGTTTACCTTTTCTCTAACAGGCAAAGGGAGAGTGGAAAGCAGGAGCTGGAAGGTGGGATCTCTTCCACAGGCAGGATTCATGAAGGAGGTGGACGGTGGCAGATCTCAGTGTTTTTCTTCTGTACTTTTTTCCTAGGTATGGAGCTGGTGTTACTTTCCCCTAGGTAGCAAATATAATTGCAGACCCCACCCCAGAGTAGTCAATGGTCTTCCCAAAGCTGAAGATGACCTGACTGTTTAAGCACTCTCCCAAACTTTGTTATATAGGTTTAGAGTTGTTTTCACACCAATATTGAAAAAAAGATTCTGATGTTTTATGAATTACATGGTCTCGGGACAGCAAGCTGCACTGCAGGTTCATATCCAATAATTCCCGGAGTCTGAGAATATTTATTTCTTGGTTTGAACTAGTCGCCAAACGTGAAGAAAGACTCTGATCCTCCAGCAGCTTCCATTCCTGGAGCATAAACCTTCTGCACGCAGAAGCTTCAGAGATACGTCTTAGCTGTGTTGAGCTGCTGTGACTGTCTAAGGATATGAAGGAGGTCAAGGGAGAGGGAATGGTGATACATTTGTTAGGCAAACTGACAAAGTTGGAAGAAACAGGCAAGGTCTGGTGGTCCCCAGCTCACCCGGAGACCATGCAAACTCATAACGAAGCAGCTATGCGTCCAAAAGTTTGTTTCCTATGGATGAATCAGTTGTTCTGATTAAGGATATTACCTCGCTTTGCCACATACAGACATTTGGTGTAAATTAGGATGTCTCTGGTGATATCGGTAAAGGTATGAACACTTTTAGCAGCTGAGCATCTGGCTCATTCATTTGCAAAATGTTCAGGGATTACTAGAGTTTAAGCATACTCTATAAATGTCAGATGTCGACAGCATTACATTCAGCGATAATAAACTTTAAGCAGAAGAAAGTTCCCTTAAAATATCAACCTTTCACCCAGCAGTGCTCATTTTAGAGTTTAAAAGATGCTGCACATTACTGGCCCATAAATAATAGTAATGAAAAGGTCAAGCAACCTGTTAGGAAAATCTTACTGTTCAGTGAATGATCTTGCTGAATCACAGCCAGTATGAAACGCCAGTATTAGAGCTCTGGTTCATTTGTGTCCAGCCCGCTCCAATTCATGCTGCTAAACCCTGTCATTGCTGAAATCTGAAATGATCTTGAAGCTACGGTGACTGCACAACATGTCAGAGTTGCGTTAGGCAAAACTTTTAAACTATTTTTCCTGGTGAGGTTAGCAATGTTTTCAATAAGAATGTTTTGCTTTTTAAAAAAGTGCCACATTATTTTCTCTGATGGGAAATATTTTATTTGGGGAAAAAAACAGCCAAGAAAGGAAAAAAGCTACAGTAGAGATGAGAATACAGAACTGGCCCCTCAAAATATAATGAAAAACTTTGGGAAAATGTTGGCTTAAAATTTAAACAGGAAAGATTAGATTTTGTTGATTTCTTCATTTTTCCATTGAAAGTAGCATTTTAAGAGTAGGTTTTTAAAAAAAAGACAGTTTAAAAAGTACAGAATCGGGAGCCAAGCTTGTAGGAGCTAAGTGGGATCCCTTAAGGTCAGAAATTTCTCCAGGAGTTCTGTGGTTGTCACAGTTTGGCCCCCAACACAACCACCCTCAGCACTTGTTCATTATAGATGTTCAAACCCACCTCTCGTCACCTCTTATCTCCTCATTCCTCTCTTCTGTCAAATCTCACATTTTGCTGTAGCTATTGTGATAATTATACCCCCAAGTCTTTATCACCAGTGCAATTCACTGTTGGATGAGGTTCTTCGCTTGATGATATTTATTAGATCTTGAAGATGTCTTTTAAGATGTTTGGTTTTGAACTGGTTTAAATAAAATAAGAAGCTGAACCCCAATCCTTAAAAATCTTCCACTGTGTGTTTAAAAGCAGAACTAAAGGCAAAAGATCCAAAAGTTGCCCACACACTAACACTGGGAAACTGTACTTCTCGGCTTTATGGCACCAAGAACATATTTTATTTTAAATTTTAAAAATTATTTGTATTTTCATTTTAAATTTTCCAGAAAACACAAACTGGAAAAATAGTCAAGTTATATGAAACATTTTCTGTCAGAATCAATCTATTCTAAACATTTTTGAAGGCTCAACAACACATTTATTTAGGCTGTTTCATTGAAGCTATGATTATAAGATCTGGGTCAGATCCACAGACCCATTAAGACACCTGCCCTTAGTGCGTTCACAAAGATTTTGGTACGCAACATCCAGTTTTGGTTTTGAGCACCTGAATTTGAATTTTAGTAAGGGAGATTCAGCACGTACCCCACCTTTCTGTCCTCCCTCCTCTAGATGCCAGCTGTAAATCCTGTGTCTCCTAGAGCTGGGAAGGGAACACAGGACTCACACCTCCTAATCCTCTTGCAACCATCAAACCACTTCAATAAAAATGTATTAGTTCATACAGATTATCCAACATATTTTTTTTCCAGTACTGCCAGAAAGCAGCATCTCTTTTTTTTCTCTTGTTTCCAAAAGCTGAATATCTATGGGAAATAAGAAGTGACTAAGAATTTACAGCAGGTTTTTTATTTTCCCTGTTAGGTTGCAATAAAGATTAGGTAGGTCAGTGCTGTGCTGTTCAAAAGTTTATTTACTTCACACTGTGATTTCTCCTTGAAAGAGTAAGGGCAAAGTAACCTTTGGATCTTCAAAAGCTCTGGCACTGCTGTGATTACTCCAAGAGAAATTTGTATATTGTTAGGTTGGCAGCAAGCCGCTCAATCCCGCAAGAGATTCAGCTAATAGCTCAGGTGAGCTGAGAAGAGCTACAGTTACTTGGATGTTTCTATACTGCATATCATTAATTAATCTACTACAGCTAGCTCTTCCTGAGCCATTGTATATTCCCTGCTTATACAGTCTTATCGACCTGACCCTGGGGAAAATCAATTCTTGTAATCTATCTTATTACATTTAAATATATGTACAGAACTTGATACAGTACAACAGCAGTGGGGCTTGAAAGAGGCAAGGAAAAATGTCTGGAAAGGAGGAGAAAAAGGAGAAGAAGCAGATAACACATTGATACATGGGGGTAAGCCCTGCAGATCTGCTCTAATTTAGTTTTTTCCAAATTCACACCATTATAAACTAAGAACAGGGTCTTAGGCAAAAGCGTCATATGCATCTCATGTACAACTTGGTGCAAGCACAACTTGGGGATGTACGTACCCAGAAATCCACGGTACATCTGACCCTCTTACAGCCTCATCTAAGGATCCTTAAGTCTTACAAAAGTCCTTGCAGTTCATGCTTTTAACTCTTGGTGTCCCTGCTGTTTTGGGCAAAATACAATCTCTAAAAACAGAGGGCGGGGACGGGGAGGCTGATTTGTAGAACAGATGGAGTTGTTGATATGAACTGTTTTTTTGTTTAAAAGCGGTGAATACCTTAAAAGTGGCCAATAAAAGCCCTGGAGACTATCCATCTAAGTAAAGGCAGCACAGAGCGCTCATGTTTGTTGTTGTCCCATTTTCAGCTGTGCCTTCACTTGAGGTGGAAAATGGGTGAGGCTGCCATAGCAAGCTGAAGCCAGAAAAGCTTTCCTGTGCCCCCAAACCATCCTGGGGTAGACTGAAGTGGGTGCAGGTGCCCGGGATTAGGCTAGCGTACACTCAAATGACGTGAAAACCCAGTTTTATAATGGGAATCTGCGCAGGCAATGAAGATGTGTCAGATAGGCACCTTTCAGCCTTCTCCTCTAACAGCTTTGCCCCTCTCTTTTGTTTTCTCTTCGTAAGCCAACTTTAGAGAAAAGGGATAGGAAGATCTAAAAGCCTTGCTTTGGCTTCCTTCCCTCTGACAATAGACGCAATGACAAATCCGAGATGCTGCCAGCCCTCCTTCAAGGGCTGGATTGATGTCCCTGCCTCGTGGTTAGACCCAGCTGGGAGAAGGGGAATTAGGCCTTGTCTTTCAATTACTGCTGTTTTGCTCAGGGCCGCACATTGAAGCCTCCCAGCGGAGAAGTCCTTCTTACCGCTTATAATCTCTGGATTGTATTTGAAAATAAAGCTTTTAATTAAAACTGGCATTTCTCAGCTTCCCACTGGCAGCCGACATCTGCCTGCAAAGAAATATCTTTTGTGACACTTGCAGTACAGAAGCCCAGTGTTAAAGAGAGTAAACTAATTCCCCGCTCTCCTGCCATCAGATGAGATGTGAAAGACAAGCTCCTCAACACTTATGTCCGTTAAAGATCCCACGGCATTTCGCAACAGCAAGGGGGTCAACCCCGGTGACCTGGCTGGATTCCAGCTCAAGTAATCTCCGTCTCGAATCCCACCCCCTGCAGTTCCTTACGTGACATAATCTCCTTCCCTTCCCGAGCTCCTATCATTGCTGGGAGCTGTTGATGCAAAGAGTTAAACAGCTGCTTGGTTGGCTCGAAGGTGACAGCGTTTCATAGGTGCCTCCTTCCACATGCACCCCAAAATAATGAGATGGCATCTTTTTCCAACCCCAACACGTTGCCCCAATGCAAAGACAAACCTTGCGAAAAATTTCATGCCCAAAGCAATATTTTGGCGGAGTCTTCAGCATCGGTCCATTTCAAATGCTGTAACCTAACTACTTCCACACTGCTGTCTGTATTTTCTCACTTAATTAACATTCAAGGATGTAGAGAGTCTTAACAGTATCGGCAAAGTTCTTTAAGGACTTCAATTGCACAATGATACAATTGAATCCTCTTATGACATCTTTTAAATCTGATGGGAATCTTTGTGTTTTAAGTGAGGATCTTGACATGTAAATTAATTTTATTATGCCTGTTTCTCCAGGGGTCCTGAGGGCAAGGTTTTTTCCTCTGTTCACAGTCGTGTATTCTGATGTGGGCTAATCGTCTCTCGTCCTTCTCCCTGCAGCAGCCTGCACTTCAGGCGTTTTATGTACCAAATCTGTCATGTGCAGCATAATGCTGGTGAGGGAGAATGGGAAGAGGGCAGATTGAAATGCCTTATTGACGATATCTCTGATTGATAGTCATGTTAGAGGTCTGTCCTGTGAGTTTTACAACAAGTTTCATGAAGTCCTGGAATTCCATCAACCAAAAAAAGAAAAACCAAACAAAAAAACAGGTGGGAAATGGTGAGGATTCAACACCAGAAAATAAAAATCAAAATCACTTATCCTCCAGCACTGGCAACCCCCAAGTGTCATGAAAGTCATGGAAAAACAATAAGTAGAAACCAAATGTGGCCTCAGGAGTTTGTTCATAAATTTATATGGCAATAGCACTGCATGTTCTCAAAAACGAAATAGCCTCAAATAAGATATTAAAACTCAGAATCATCTCTGCCAATGTAACATTTCTATCTGATACAATGGAGATTACCCTGTGGATATTTTATGTTTTTAGCAGCTTTTTCCCTCCCGTCATTAAATATTTAATAGTTCTAATTTATCACTTTAATATTGAGTTGTTTTGGCTTAGATGCTTGGGCCATGAACTGAATTGCGCAGAGGAGAGGAAACTCTGCATGTTTATCAGAGTTACATACTGAAGAAGGATGCAGTGTGCTTACATCTCCAATGCCTCGTACCACACATGACCACTTGTGTCAAGGGAAAATGCATTCAATACCCTTCCGCGAACCAGTACCACGTGGCACCAGCTCTGCCCATTATTACTGTTTATATTCCCCAAACATTTAAAACTGCTGTAAGAGATCAAGGCTTCAGCGTGCCAGCTACCCTACAGACACAAGGAATGGATAGAGCATCTCAAAATACGCATGGGCAGATGGTGAAAAGAGGGTGAGTGCCCCAGCATCTCGAACCCTGTTCAATGCCCTGTGTGTTGCTGTGTTCTGCTTTGGTGCTTACCTACGGTACGAGGCAGCCAAGGCTAATGAGTGCCCTGTGGTGGGATTTATCTGCCCTGACTTAGGTACCCAAATGTTAGATGTCTACATCTAAGCTAGTCACCCCAGGTTCCCCTTGTAATCAGTGGAAAGCAATGGGCCCATTCCGTGTATCACATCTTAAAAACAGATGTCTACAACGCGTCAGATGAGTTTCTCTGTGCAGGTGTCTATTTCCTCTGTGGTCTTTGCGGTGGAGCGTGGAGATACACCGCTCAACCCATTTCTCCATGTCTTTTTCATTATCCGAGCAAAAATAACCCATCTGTCTTCTGTATCAGAATGGAGCCTCTGCCGATGGCCAAGCTCTGTCTTTGCTGCACGACTCTACAAGCCAGACAAAATCATTAGGAGTCATTCCTGCCTTAGTTTTACTGGCCACATTTGTGTAGAAAGCCCCATAATCTTGTTCACCCTTTTCCCTTAAAATTTCTGTTAAGACACTTCAGTAAAGTTATGTCTCGGTGACGGTGACTGTTTGACTGTGACTGATTTATAGCATTTTTAAACCAGCCAACTTCACTGTCCTCAAAGAAAGATGCTGATGTTACAGAACTGTTCTGGAGCTCACAGCACACTGAGGAGCAACCCCAGGACAGGTGGACTTACGTATACCAGAAGCTGGGGATGGTAAACTGTAGCCATTAATGGTCAGTAGTAACAGTACCAAGGAAGAAATGAAAGAATAGCGTCATCATCCCAGGAATACCTAAACCTCTGAAATCAGATTAGAGATATTATGTGAAGCATCAGAAGGAACGGCTTTGTGATGCTGTTTAGCAAACTGGCTGAGACTAAAGACTGCTTTCACCTGCATGCTTAGAGCAGGTCATCATGACAAGGTATGGACTTCACCTGGCTGTGCGCGCTGGTGCTAAAAATTGTCTGAGTTACTGTCTCGGTGGCTCTCAGCGATTCAGATGTGAATCACCAAGTGTGAGGCAAACTTCTGGGAGGTCAGCTACGGGTCTGATGTGCCTGTTCAGATCCCAAACCAGCACCTCCAAGTAGCCCTTTACAGCCAACTGCACCAGAGTGAGAGAGAGCATTTCAAGGGTGAAGCAGTATCATATCTTCTTGGTGTCTTTCTTGGGTCTCTGCATGTCAATCAGTGCATATAGGAGTGTAAATTGATCTTGTCCAGGCAGAAGATCAAATATATAAATAAAATCAGGAGATCTTGGAAAAGACTTGACTATCTCTTCCGGTGATACCTCCTACTGAGTGGACACATCTGCAAAAAGAAAATGTTCCTCCATATTCAAGTGTAGCAAAATGTGGCCTGTGGCCTATTCTGGGATAAAAACAAATGTGTCTGATTTGTGCACTTCCCAAAAGGACTTGAGTGAGGGAAAGAAGAATTATATTCTCTGCAGGCTCTTTTGAAAAATCTTACCCTTAAAGTATTTTGAGGTTCCTGAACAACAAATGTGATAGAAGTGGACATTTGCCCACAGGATCTGATGCTTCAGGCCTTAGCTGTCTTTCAGCGAGGGTCATTTAATTAATTCAGCCCTATTCTGCTACCATCGGGATGTTCTGCATTCAGAACAGGGCTCTGACATGGCTGCTCTATGCATATGCTAGACAACCATTAAAAGATAAGAACTGTAATCCAAATTTGTATAAAGATCTGAATAGACAGGATCCAAGTTGCATGAAAGAAATAAAAGTACAATCAGCATTTGTACTACCGACCAAAATACACTCATGGGTTCTAAATCTTTCCACAAGCTCAGTTGTCTGTGGATGTAGCACCATTCACTTCTGCAAGTTCCCGGTGATTGACTGGCAGTGAAAATCAGAAAGGAGGACTGTCCTCAGACTGCTTTGTGAGATAGAAAATGACTGTTGGAGTACAGGTTGTCAAATACCTTGGTTACAAGGGAGTATGAACAAATTGGTCTCATATTTCTTCCCATTTACATGTAGAAAGTCTCTGCATAACTCACTGCAGAAAAACTGTCCTTATGAGACTGGATTGAAAAGTGAACTGAGACCTGAGCCAGATCTTAGATCTTCATCAGATTTTACATTTTATATTTTAAAACTGAGTCTCCAGATCCAAACCTCCCAGTGCTCTAGAGTCTGGGCTGAATCTGTAACCTGGTAAATATGATTTTGGCCATCACTAGCAGAAGGTTAGTGCACTGGCTTTGTGTAGACCTGACACCGCAAGGTCTCAGGACGTCTCTGGGCTTGCCATGCCCCGAGCCGGGTGTCCCTGTGGTCGCAAGTGTCCCATGGCCGAGGACTCGTGCCCGACCTGCCTGAGCTCAGCGCTGGGGACACCCGGCATGGCCAAGGGCTGCCGCCCCGGGCAGGCACTGCCCAGCAAACACCAGATCTTTGTGTGCCGGGACTGGGCGCTGGGCAGCTCTGCCGCTGGCGCTGGGGACCAGGGAGAAGGGAGCGGGTGATGGGGAGATGTGGGATGAAGATACCCCTGGGGGGACCCGAGAGTGAGGAGGAACAGACTCCACCATGGACAATGGACATCAACCCATGCCAGGGAAGAGTTCAGGATGGTGATGACTTGTAACCTTCTCCATCATTGTGCTTGAGGGAGACTGGTCCTGTCACCCCTGGGATGCAGAGGGACACTGGCAGGGTGAGCATCACACCAGAGATAAGGGGTAGCGTCTAGGAAGGGGTTTTTGTATAAAAAATGAAATTGCATTACTGATGAGACTTTAAAAACATTAATTAGGAATTTTGGAAAATTAGACTTTCAAAATATTAATTGGACTAACAAATTCTTGGCTCCATTCATATTGTATGTTTCTTTTTTTTTCCCCAATAAAAATAGTTTAGAAAGAAAGGAAGGTATTCTGAGTTTTTGCTGTCTTAGGGCTGAGATCTCATGAAGCTACTTCCATTCTGCCTTGGAGCATAATTTCCAGCTCTGAGTTGGCTTTGAGTTTAGCCAGGTACAGATCCAAGGATATCTTAAAGCATCTGTCTTTGACTTGGCTTAATCGGTAATATCAGACCCTCATCTTACTGAGCAAAATTTTCTACTACAGGCAACAATGTTATTAAGAAAATGTTCACCACCTGATTTTCCAAAGGGAATTAAACACCTCTCTCACCTCTTTTACATCTCAGCAGCACCCCAGGCTGAATAGATGCAGGAATTTTACTGCCCTTGGGAACAATCTTTCCCTGAGAACAAAACCCAACAAACTATAACTTGGCTGCCAATGTCATCTCCAGCATAATCAAGTATTGACTTAATTAGAAATCCTTTTAAGTGATGCATAGGGAGAAAAACACATTTTTTTTTCAAAGTATTCCTCATTTGTAATTATTATTTCACTTGTGAATCTTCCACACTCCATTGAAAATGCCATATGGAAAACAAATTAGTTTGCTACAGTGACTAATGTTTACTGCCACTTCTGCTCTGAAGTTTTGGGCCAAGTTTTTCAATCATCAGTCCTTTCTCTGGCAAAACTGCCAATGAAATCAGTCTGTATGATCAAAGTCTGGATATAAGTAGAAGCACTACTATAGGAAATGGCAGTACGTCCCACCTGGTCACTAAGAGTAATCCAGGAATTTAATAGCAAGTGGTTATTTAGTTAAGCACTTGCCTGAAAATGTTGCATATGCTAAATATGATAGAATTGAAATCATGCTGCTTTCATTGAGAGTGGGACAATATTTCCCAGCTGCATCGGGTGGCTCATTGTGGGGAGCTTCACGATCTCTTATGAGCTTCACAGCCTTGCAAGTCATTTGCACCTTTCTTTAGCTCAGTCTCTTCACTTGGAATAATACAATACTTAGTCCTGAAAAATGATTTGCTTAATTATACTCTCGTACTGCACCTGTCACTCCAGTCTCATATATCTCCCCCTCACTTGGCTGTTCCCCGATCCTCCAGGATAACACTGAGTGCATTTTTTTCTCGCAGTATTCTTCCCCTTAATTTCACCGAGCGTAGGCATTGCTTTGACAGAACAGTGACTTTCAGGGTTATCCTCCTTCCTTTTCTGAAGACTGGCCTTAAGTTGGATTCTCTCCCACCTTCTGCTGCTTTCTCAGCGTACTTTGTGCTGTTTCCAAACAGTCAGTAGTACAAGAAATTCATTTGTTGTGAGTGATTGGCCTTACACCACGC
Source organism: Aquila chrysaetos chrysaetos (assembly GCF_900496995.4). Lineage (NCBI taxonomy): Eukaryota > Metazoa > Chordata > Aves > Accipitriformes > Accipitridae > Aquila > Aquila chrysaetos. The sequence continues at coordinate 2,761,230 of NC_044008.1, forward strand.
ACATTTGCTCAGGTAGAAGTCCTTGGCTCGCCTTCCAGCCATGTCCAGAAGGTTATCGCAATAACCATAAAAGATGGGATCTCGCTTTTCCTTTCAAATGAACACTTGATTCCCATGCAATTGGAAGAGACCATCTGGATACGAGTGTGTAAAGTCGGCAAGAGTTTTTGGCTCCTCTGCTCTGGGAATTTAATGGAAGTTTTGATTAAAGTTTCTATGGCTGAGTCCTGCATGAGCAAGTTCTGTTTCTAATGGCCATATGGAATTCCCATTGGTGAGAGCTCATCTGGAGGATGCCAATAGGATCTGTATTAAAAAAATAGTGATTGGTAATGCAGATCAGAAAGAAGGACTTGGCTCGGTGCAGTAAAACACTTAGTCATCCAAAGATACGAGCACTAAGTATTGAAGAGTGTGGGAGTTACTTAGGACTAAGGACTTCAGGGTTTGGACTGTTTGTATCATTATTAAGTGTTATTTATTAATAATAATCTATCTAATCACTACTTGGAGGACAGGACAGTTGGCAACAGTAACTCTATTAGCCGAAATTATGAGTGTTTCAAAATACCATCTGTTGATGGTTACCTCTAAGCAATGCAAACAGAAACGAAGTTTACATACTGGTTGGCTGTGGAGCACCTCCAGGACTCTGGCTGAGGGCACACTGCTGGGCATAGACTTTATGATTGAAAAGACAATTGCTTCTTACTGTTCCCATTCACTTCTGTATGGACCTCCTGGCTTCTTCTTCTGGAGTGTCAAATAGACTCCAATACTCTTGTCAGCTACTGCATCTCTTTAGTATGTAAGCATTTATTTACTAAACTTAAACAGAAATATAGGACAAAAATGTTCCCAATTATCACAGGCAACCACATCATCTGGAGTGGAAAGTATCCTGCTACTACTACCTCAGCAATCTTTGAAATCAAAGGAGATGATACATAAATTTAAGCTTTCCAGCCCCGACTAAAACCCTGCATTAAAAATATAGGACAAAACACACATCATTTTAACAGAAAACAATGTTGCAAAGTAAAGCACTTGAAAATTAGGGAATGCCAGATTGATTGTTGCCATGGAGAAGTCCTTGTGAGCATTAATCACTGCCTTGAGAGCTGGGTTTGAATAGCATGCAGCAAATAAAGCACGGGGCCACACACGGAACCACAACGTGAAAACAAACCATCACATAGCTGCTCATTAAATGAACACCATTATCCCGTGCACTAAAGGTAGGTGTCCTGCAGAAAGAAACAGTACGGGATCATGTAATTAACATTCAACCATCATGCAAATGCACAGCAAATGACCTGGGAGCTCGCCAACATGCCTGAACTTTTGAGCACTTGACTATGTAGCATCCTTCTTTTATGTGATTGTGTTTGAATGCAAACTTTTAATTTCTTTTTTCTAGAAAAGAAGGAATTGACAGAAGATACGTCATAGGTCGTACTACTTCATTTCAGCCCCAGGGTCCTCATTTACAGCGAAAAGAGGGCAATGCTTAGACTAGAGAACACGGGCTTAAGAGCCTGGAGATTTGGGTCCTTGCCAGCCGTGTCTTTGCCGTAAAGCGGGTGAGCTCTGTTATGGGCCTGCAGTTGTGGTCCCCTTTAGGGTAGGAGATCTCATGGAGTGCACAATGGAGCTGGAAACAAAAGCATGGAGTAGGGACAGGATGAGGGTGTGCATCAGCCTAGGTGTCCAGGATGCTCCATGGAGTGCATCCCCCCGCAGCGTAAACACTGAGGACCTGTCAGCTCTGCCACGAGTGTGTTGTGTGATCTTGAGCAAGACGCTTTCCAGCTCTGTGCCTCACTTTTTCTATCTGTAAAACAGGGATAATGGTGCTTAACTTTTCAAATGTCTTTGTGAGCCATGGGAAAAGGATATTTAAGCTCAATATGTTATATGGATGTATTTCTGAATGTTAATCAAAGCTTTTTCAAAATATAACCTGCATTTTGGATGGCCATCTTTGTTTCTCTCTCCCTCCTTTGTTACCTATTTGCCATTTCAATTGATTAAAAAAAATCTTGCTCTTTCACTGCCCTTTTATGTGAGCATTGGCTGCCCTTTACTCACCACTCAGGTTTAATATTCCCAAATTTTATTAACCAGTTATTTACAAACTGCCAAATCAAACAGATTAGCAAGCAAGACTCAAGACAACAGATCCTCTGTTAGTCTCTCACTGAGTAAATAATCTGCTTGGATCATGTATAATTAATCAATCTGCTATTTCACAGAGCATTCAACCATTCTTGTCCATCCTGGCAAATAATACACTACTCTCTCTTTTTCTATGACTGTCTCTGCTGCACGTGCAAGCAGTTGACTGCATGCTTTCTTCCAGAAAGGAAAAGGGTAAATTTAACAGAATGACTCTCGTGAGAAGCTGGAGACCTTGCCACACAAACTTGAGATCACTGGGGTGTATGAGTGGTACATTAAAGATGAAAACATTCCCCAAAGGGGATCAAACATCTGCAGAAACATGGTATGATCAAGTATTCCCCAGTACATGGCCACACACAACAGCTACTATAGAATCACAGAATGGTTTGGGTTGGAAGGGACCTGAAAGATGATCTAGTTCCAACCCCCTGCCATGGGCAGGGACACCTTCCACTAGACCAGGTTGCTCCAAGCCCCATCCAACCTGGCCTTGAACACTTCCAGGGATGGGGCATCCACAACTTCTCTGGGCAACCTGTTCCCTCAGTGCCTCACCACCCTCACAGTGAAGAACTTCTTCCTAATATCTAATCTAAATCTGCCCTCTTTCAGTTTAAAGACATTAACCCCTTGTCCTATCACTACATGCCCTTGTAAAAAGTCCCTCTCCGGCTTTTCTGTAGGTCCCCTGTAGGTACTGGAAGGCTGCTAGAAGGTCTGCCCAGAGCCTTCTCTTCTCCAGGCTGAACAACCCCAACTCTCTCAGCCTGTCCTCATAGGAGAGGTGCTCCAGCCCCCTGATCATCTTTGTGGCCCTCCTCTGGACCCACTCAAGCAGGCCTGTGTCTGTCTTATGTTGGGGGTCCCAGAGCTAAAGGCAGTACTACAGGTGGGGTCTCACCAGAGCGGAGTAGAGGGGAAGAATCCCCTCCCTCGACCTGCTGGTCATGCTGCGTTGGATGCAGCCCAGGATACGGCTGCCTTTCATTCATTGGCTTTTCATGTAGAGAAACATTCATTTTAAGTTGGTTTATTATATCTTAATAAGAACCTGATTAAGCAAATCATTTAAGCATACGCTTTGCTTTAAGCATGTCGCTAGATCTGTTGATGTAGGAAATGGCATGACCAGCAAATGCAAGTGGTCCTTTTCAAGGTTATGTCAAAGAAAGGGGCAATCAAAGTTCTTTTCCACTTTAATTCCCATAACTTTTGTTAATGGACTTTTTCTACTTTAAGATCATCATGGAAGGGCCAATATGTGACCACTGTTCCCTCTCTGTTAGACTGAGTCAAACTTAGCAATGGATCAGAGATACTCTACTGGCAGCAGCTCATGCTGAATGCTCTGGCCTCTGGTGGAAGGAATAATACTTGACAGAAATTGGTGTGACAGGTTGCTTTGAGGCATGTGAGGCTCAGCCAGCTTGCATTTCTGGAAATCACAGTTTCAGCATAGACTGGCTGAAGTGTTTAACGCAAGCAATGAGGTAGTATAGTTCCCCTAATTACACCCTGTTGTTTCCATAGGATGCCCTCAATCATAACTGAACAGATACCTGACCTTTCAAAGCAGTACGAGAGTCTGTTCCTTGTGTTGATCTTCCATGTGCCCATGATATGCTGATTAGTTCATGATTATGAAGTCCTAGGGAACTACATGTACAGCTTTTTTAACACCAACAGAAGTCATTAGATAATCTACTTTGACCTTCTGCCATGAAGTTTCATTCACTTATCAATAACTTCTGCCTGTCTGAAGAAGACCCTGCATTGGCACCCAGGCAGGAGACAGAGGATTTACCTGTTCTTTTGGGTTTGTCCCAATGCCTTGCTGATCTGTCTTGTCCTGGGTTTGGCTGGGATAGAGTTAATTTTCTTTCTAGTAGCTGGTATAGTGCTATGTCTTGGATTCAGTATGAGAAGAATGTTGACAACACACTGATGTTTTCAGTTGTTGCTAAGTAATGTTTAGTCTAAAGTCAAGGATTTTTCAGCTTCTCCTGCCCAGCCAGCAAGAAGGTTGGAGGGGCACAAGAAGTTGGGAGGGGACACAGCCAGGACAGCTGACCCAAACTGGCCAAAGGGGTATTCCATACCATGTGACATCGTGCCCAGTATATAAACTGGGGGGGAGGTGGCCGGGGTGGGGGCAGATCACTGCTTTGGAACTAACTGGGCATCGGTCAGCCAGTGGTGAGCAATTGCATTGTGCATCACTTGTTTTGTGTATTCCTATTATTATTATTATTATTATTATTATTATTATTATTATTATTATTATCATCATCATCATCTTCCTTTTCTGTCCTATTAAATTGTTTTTTTCTCAACCCACGAGTTTTACTTTTTTTTTTTTTTTCAATTCTCTCCCCCATCCCACTGAGTGGGGGGAGTGAGTGTGCGCTGTATGGTGCTTAGTTAAACCCCGACACTTGTAAATTGAATTTCTCTTCTTTTAACACCCATCCTCTGTTATGCCTTCTTCTATTAGACTGAAAAGCTCCAATATTTTCTCTTTGTGAAAGTGCTTAAGCACTATAATCAAATAACCCATCAGTCGTCTTTTTGTCAAGACAGAAACACTGAACTCTCTGACTCGCTGTCAAGCTTTATTTTAACCACTGAATCATTTCCTGGGCTCTTGTTTGCACTGCACCTACGTCTAGAATACTTTTACATTTTTGGGGCAGAATGCCATTACTGGTGTCACTCATGCTGTATTCAGAGGTAAATTCACCTCCTTAAATTAGTTGCTATTCTCCTGAATTGTTTAATCTCCTGTTTAATTATTATGGCACTTTAGCAACTTAGCTGACAGCCTTTTTGAAAATTTACTGTTGGAAAAGCAAACAGTGCAAATGGAATACCCTGGATGGCAAATAGAGGACTTTTCCCCATTGATTCCCACAGACTATGTCTTGTTTAAAGCTACTATAATGAGATAAAAAAATACAGGCACATTTCAATTAAAGAACTATGATCTCCCTGGGGAAAACTCTTCAAGAAAATCATGTAAAGAAACAATCTGACTGCTACTCCGTTTTGGTTTTGCATACTTGAAATTAAGTTCTCTTGAAGAATAAAATATTTTTTGCTTTAGGCAATTTGTAGGAAAGTGATGTTGATCCTTTTTCCTCCAATAAAGCTTAGGCCATTGGATTTAACCAAAGGTTTACCCTTCTCCCAAAGATCAACCATAAGATTGAGGCTAGTTCACTTGGCATGAATTTCCCTGTGGAAATGACCATAGGAAGGGTTTCAATGAAGTGAATATCCAGGGTTGCAAAGTATTGCTTTTTCTTTTGAATAGCAAGCTACCAGTAATGATCTTCCAACTCTGAAGAGTTTTGCATGCATCCTACACCATTTTTATGTTGCATCCTACACCTTTTTTAAGCTTCCTACTTAGCTTATGAGAATGTTGTTTCACGCTATGTTAGACAACACATTGGACAAGCTGGACAAGCTGTATTACAGTAAGAAAAATAGTCCCTTTTAGTAACAGTGGAAGTGATGTCCCAACATGTGATGTCCCAACATCGTGTATACTGGAGGGACTGGGGATGGGATTCAGGACAATAGCAGCGTGGAAGTAGAGGGATCTCCCCATCTTACTAATATGTAAAGAGATGGAGCACAGTAGTGAAACTTCCATTACAGAAGGGTGAAGACTGTTAGTATTTGTACCCAAGCACCCTGAATTTTTTCTCACCCCCTTTGCTATCTTGCTGGGGGACAGTAAAAGACTGCCCCACCCTGTATGACCTCTGAGTTTTTCTCTACATCTTTCCTCAAGGAGATCCCAGCTTGCATATTAGAAAAGTAGTTTCTGTTCCAATATTTCCCCTCCCTTCTTCCTCTCTTGTGCCTTTTTCCTGCTGGCCAGACCACCTCCAGGCTGAGGCTGAGCTCCTCAGCAATAAAGGGTTTACATGTCACTTGGGATTTGGCCTCTTAGCTGTCCAGAGAAGCAGGCTCCAGGTCCCCATGGACAGCCTATCCCTCCAAGTCTAGACTCTTGCATCTTTCTGTGAAGCTCACTGCAACCATTCTGTTGTTTCCCATTTGCCCACTCTGACCACTGTGCAGACCGTGACTGGTCTTCCTAGGTGCTGGGGAAGCACAAATAATAAACAGAAGTATCAGGTAATAGTTTTTCAGAGAGGAATTGTACATTTCAGCCCCCAAAAAGTTGAGGGGAGGAGGGAGGTGTCTAATGATGCGGTTGAAGAAGTGAATAGCATCAACTGAGATTACTTCAAACCTCTCTCTCTCTTCAGACAGAGCAGAAAGGATAGATAATGATTAAAAAACCGCTTCTGAAAATGCAGCTCCCAGCCCTTGTGACTCAGGCACCAGCGGAGCGAGGCCAGAGAGACTATCAATGCTAAGTCCCCGAGTCCTTGATGCTCTCTGCAGGAGGCACTTGAATGTGTCCAAGATGATGCTACAGCCCAGCCAAGTTTTCTGATGAATAACTCCGTAGGGGGCAGAGGCCTGTTGAAGGTCATGAAACATTTCTGCTGACATTGATGTTAAATACTAAATCCTTTTGCTTTTGTACTGAAGCAGCTGGAACCTCTCTATGTGCTGCAATCCCTGCCACTCGTGTATTTACGAAGGCAACTGCAATGAAGCCAGGCACAGAAGACCACCCCTGACAGGCAACCCCCTGTCTTCAATGATCACCTGAATCCATGGATCTCTTTGTGGCATCCAGTACAATCTGTGTGACGCTCTGCTGTAAACCTCTACTAAGCAATTCATTTTTGCAGTCCCTTAGACCATTACTGTGTCTTAAAGAGACAAGTTCTGGAAAAACATGCAATACACAAAGTGAAACAAAAAGCTTCCTTCTTTGCTCTGTATTACCAGAAGCATCTTAATTTGTTAAAACCAGATAAAACTGAATTTTCATTCTTTGTTTTCCACAGGCGTTCAGAAACTGAAGTGAGGTGAGGTTCTGCCCTATGCTGTGCCAGATTTGAAGACTGTTCTGTATGTCCAAACATGTTTGTTTCTTCCAAGTATTTTTGCTAGTCTAATTTTTCATCCTGTGATCTTGTCATATTTATACTATCACCTACTAAACACGATTTTTGCCATCAGTAGCAGAATACCATGTGCACTGCACTGACCTGACACCACAAGGTCTCAGGACGTCTCTGGGCTTGCCGTGCCCCGAGCCGGGTGTCCCTGTGGTCGCAAGTGTCCCATGGCCAAGGACTCGTGCCCGACCTGCCTGAGCTCAGCGCTGGGGACACCCGGCATGGCCAAGGGCTGCCGCCCCGGGCAGGCACTGCCCAGCAAACACCAGATCTTTGTGTGCCGGGACTGGGCGCTGGGCAGCTCTGCCGCTGGCGCTGGGGACCAGGGAGAAGGGAGCGGGTGATGGGGAGATGTGGGATGAAGATACCCCTGGGGGGACCCAAGAGTGAGGAGGAACAGACTCCACCATGGACAATGGACATCAACCCATGCCAGGGAAGAGTTCAGGATGGTGATGACTTGTAACCTTCTCCCTCATTGTGCTTGAGGGAGACTGGTCCTGTCACCCCTGGGATGCAGAGAGATACTGGCAGGGTGAGCATCACACCAGAGATAAGGGGTAGAGTCTAGGAAGGGGTTTTTGTATAAAAAATTAAATTGCATTACTGATGAGACTTTAAAACTATTAATGAGTTTGGACTACTAGACTGTTGCAATCTTATCCAGGCTAACAATAAATTCTTAGGTCTACTCATGAGGTGTGTTCTTCTATTGCGCAGAACATGAATTTCAGTGTAACAGCACCCTGAGCCTGTCATTAGCACTGCCAGGTGATCAGGTTTTTCCTCAGAGTTGTCTTCACAGAAAGCATCATGAATGCAGGCTTGCTGAGAGCATTGCTGCAAGCACCTGAGCTGTCAGGGGGGAGTGAGCCTGATTTCTTCAGCGTAGACACTTGCTTGACTAACTACATTAGCAGTGAAGGGCTGTTAGACCACTTAATTTTAGGCACATAACTGAGATGTCTTCTTTAGCACTGCAGTTACCCTGGGTTGCCTCTGTAATTGATGACAAGTCATCTCTAAAGGTAGTTCAGCTTTTGGGTGCCTGAATGAAGCTTAATTTGAGTTTAAGACTAGAGGACCAGCCTCTAGAGGGAGATGTGAGCTGCGCTCGGGCCACGACATGGGCTTTCTCTGCAACAAACATCATTCAAAACACGGAGCCTCCAGCCAGTTATAGTGTGACTTTTGTAATGCTCCCATACACCGATCTCCTGCGAAGTCTGAACACCAGCATTCTTCTGTCTTCTTTACCAGAGACACCTCGCGCTTGGCTAGAAGAGTAATTCTGTCAGCTAAAAGCAGTTGTCATAAACTGGGTGAACCACTTAAGAGAGAGACCACAGGCTTTGTACTGTGTGCCTCTTGTTGAAATAACTTGAAAAACCCATTTGTACAAGATATAGCAGACACTTTGAAATGTTCTCAGATGCTCTCCAATAGGAAAAGATATTTACGTGGCCCATAAAACTGAGAATATAGCCTAGGTATAGAAACCCTTTCATGTGACTCATCCGACCAGCCACAGTGGAAAGAATAAATGCAGAGAGCAGCCTGGAAGCAAACCGTAGCCTCACAACTGCACTGTCAAGGTGTGAGTTCAGCTCCCTCTACAAAACACCCAGCTGTGTCTGGAGTGCAGATGTTCCCCCATAACAAACATTCTAATCATCAGTTCTACAAATGATAATTTGATTTTTTTTTTTTCACCAGAGTGTTGGGTTCCCTTTAGCAGTACACCTGTGATGTGCTAGAGAGCAAGGGAAAGAAGGGAAATACTCTTAGCTTATCTCTCTATTGGCTCCTGCTCTTGCTCTTAGGCAGACTCCAGCTGAGAAACTCCTAAGGTGGCACAGACCAAGCCTGAATTCTTGCCAATATTCAATAATAGTCTTTACATGCATAAATGTTTTCAAGGTAGAACCACTACTGGAATGAGTTTTCCTGGCATGGATTCAAGGCGAACCCTTTCCACGGTCCGCAGGAGACTGCGTCTCCTCCTTGGTTTGGGACTTTACCTTTTTCTTTTGGTGTGTCAGTGCTTAGCACCATGACACTTCTGGTTTTCAGCTTTGTACATCAGTGTATACAGAATGCCAAGAAAATATTTTTGCTGTGCCTTTGTGCTTGCAGGCCTTTTAGCAGTGCTTGGAAATTTCAGAATTATTCACACCGTCATTGCTTGGAATTGATCAAATCAGGTGCTTCTTTTTTAGTCATTCAATCAGTAAAGAAGGCTGAGTTCATCAGCTGAACAGACAACCCAGATAAGGCAGGTTTGGGAAAGAATTTTTATTGTTCCAAAGATTTAGTAGTCAGACATTATAGACTTGAGTAAATTCTAATTGTGTTTCTAACTCTACATTTAATAAATGGACCATGGAGAAGGAAAAAAAAAAAAAAAGGGCTGTGAGCAGTGGGAAGAAAAACAGGAAATGAGACCATGAATCAAATCTGGTCTTGGAGATGACAGTCAGGCTGGCTACAAATTCTGCAGCTCACTTGCTACTGATGTGAACCACACCAGTCAGATAAAAGTATATCAACATAAATAATCACATATTAATATGACATAATATTAATATATTACACTTTGAAGCCTGTATGTAAATCTGGGGGTCCTGAACTGCATGATACACATTAAATAAATAAGCTCTGCAACAGCTTCCTCTGGCTAGTGCTGCAAGGGGCGGAATCCAGGCTGCCCTCTGTGGAAAGTGCAGGGATCTCTGGGGTGTTATATGTCGTCATAATCCAATGTACAGTGCAGAGTAGCCAACAGAGAAATAAAGACTAATAAAGTATCCCAGGTACTCTAGAACTGATCTTGAGGAAGCGGTGGTGGTCTGCAGATAGCACCCATCACATGGAGCTGTCTCAGACACCAACTAGAGATCCAGCCTCATTCCTGCAATGAATATGATGAGTTAAACTCACTTTTTTTTTTTTCCCCTCAGAAAAAGAAGAATAATTCATCAGTATTCATTGATCAGGTTGTTAACCTTGACAACTTGGGAAACCAAACCATGCAGATATGACTCTCCCTGTGATATCAGCTGGTAACTGTTGCCGATAGGATGCTACTGAGTATGTGGCAAAATTCAGGCATGCTCTTGACTTGAACTAACGAGAATAAACACAGACTGTGAAAAGCAAAACAATGATTGAAGCATCGATTCTGAGATAAGCCATGAACCTTCAGCTTCTGCAGGAGCTGAATTGGGATTGAAAGGGAAGGTATTCAGCCCTATATATAACCAGGCCTTCAAATATGTTTGCAAAGCTCATTTAGAGGAATTTGACGGCTTAGCTTAATTTGCCCTGCAGTTATAACAGGTACTGAAGCTTGTGCCGATAGCACCAACAGAAGCAGGATTTGGCACACCTGGAATGTACTGAAGATACATTGTTTACTCATGAAAACTCAGGGCAGAAGGGACTGTGGACTGTTACATCTAACAGGAAAGAGTAATTTCCAGATTTTGAGAACTTTCAGACCTTGCTATAATGGTCATTGCTGATAAGGAGGAACCTAGGTACTATCAAAGTCCTTCCATGCTGAACATTTCTAAGGAATAGATGACCATCAAGGGATAACCAGGTAAAGTCGTATGGTACAACATGCTCACCGTGGCAGTGACCGAGCAAGATGATCCTCCACAGAATAAAAACTCACAGCAGGTGTGCAATGAGCCTTTATATGTCACCTCACCTATCAAGTGTTTTCATGGCATTTTTTAAGTCTTGAGACAAGAGTCTGAAATTTAATAGTAACTTGTTCCTGGGCTCATTGGGATTTATTTGTTTGTGAATGTCTGGCAATGCTGTCCTTCACTACTCTTTGGCTATACTTTATAGTGAACAATTTGAGTATTAAGTGGTACAAGAAATATTTCTACCACAAAGGAATATGTCCGGTCAAGGACAAACAAGATTGGACAACAGCATTGCTTTTTAACAAAGGATCAAGCATTTATAATCTGGCCATAAAAAATGTGCGGGGTATATGGAAAAGCACACAGCACCACAAGAAGTGAATGTTTTTAACCTAATAAGATACTGCTTGTTTTTCAGATACACAATGAAATACCTGAAGTTTACCGGTTTGAGATGGATTTTCTGCTTACACAAGTCAGAAATGGGTTCAGATCAAACAAGAATCAGAAGCAGTTAATAGGTTTGTATTGATTGCTACATTTTTATTTGTCATTCTGCTCTTGCATTATCTTTTTTCTTGGTAGAAATGTGTTCTCTAGTAACCACTGAAGAGAGCTGATACAGAAGACCAATGTCCCGCTGCTTTGGCACTGAATGACCTTGGGCATGTCACTTCATCATCTGTATCTTTGAAGAGTTTTACTCTGGCTGGAGTGGGATGCAGGTATTGGAGGTAACACACATATCAAAAGCGCCTGGCTTGGCTGCCCAGAACTCCTGTAGACTGATTAACACTACTGAGTAGTAACAAATTATTCTATGCTGAGCTCTGTTTTGATGTTTTGATTACTGCTGCTGCCTGCACTAGTTAGTTTAAACTAGGTTGGGTTTTTCTATGCCACATACATAGCAGTCAACCCTACTGATAGACACTACTCTTAAAGTAAGCGTGTTAGTTACGAGAACATACAAATTGTTGGAAGTTATACACAGAACAACTTATTTTTCTATTTGCGAATTGCTTGTGAGAGTTGTGAACTAGACATGACTTTATTTGCCAGTTGTTAACAAATGATTTTTGGACTGCAAATTTGTTGTAGCCATTTCTAACATTAATTTCTAATATTTTTTTCATCTAGCAATGTCCTTGAAAGAGCTCTCAAATAGGTTTGACAGTCCACAGAGAAAAGCTTCTGACATATAGATAGTTCTGGCCTGCAGCAGACAGTCTTTCATTTCCACCTATTATAGGGGAGCCATAAATTCTGGAGTACCTCAGTCCTGCTCTTTCTACAGTGAGTGAACCTTACAGACACATCAAAATGACCCAAAGCAATTTTGAGATGTAGTTCTGCCCATTTGTTCTTTTTCCCCCTCCTGAAATCTATGCATATGTTACAGTGTTCTGTAATTTCAAGTCATACAAAACAATCATAAAAACCCCTGGTAGAAAATAGCCGTTGTTAAAACCTTAATTCCTAAATATAAATATTTCTGTTCAGTGAGACAAGAGTATTTTCTCAGAACTCTCCCAAAAGAGGACAAATATATTAGAAGAGCTGCTTCTGGTTGGGAGATGGGCATTTCCACGACAGTTACATCACTAACTGAATAAATAAAATTTGACCCCCTAAAAACATTGCCAGTGCAGAAAAAAAGAAAATTCAATACCCTCAGTTTGTTGGTGCTCACATAGTATCAAGACAGATAGAGGCACAGTCCATTTATTCCCTTAAAAACATACAGTTACCAGGATGTTGAATTCTGAATAGTGCCCCCTCATATAAACTGGTTTAACATCTATAAAAACAGGCATAAACATCACGTCACATATCTCAAGAGAACAGCTCATATGTCCTTGATATATTTTCAAGCAATTTTTATTTGGTAGTAAAGTGGCTATCAGCCAATGCTTCAGCAATATCTTAAGCCCCAAGGAAGGCACATACTGCTGAAATGTTGGCTGACAGACACTTTACATCCAAATAAAAATTGCTTGAAAATATATCAAGGACACGCGAGCAGTTCTGTTGATGCAACCAACACGATGTTTGCATCGATTCAGAGAAATGAAATGCGTCAGTTGACACAGGCTGCAATAATCCATTGTGATCATTGTGTAAACACTTTGGGACAAATTTCTTGCAAGGGGAGTGGAGGGCTTCAGTGTCACTTTGGTACGTATAGGCTACCCTTCCCTGAGCCAAGCAGATGAAGGGCTTGGAAGGGGGAAAAAGAAAAGATGAAGTTTCCCAAATATCATGGTTATTATTATTTATATGTTGCCAGTGTCAAGAAGAGCCAGCAGAAGGCTGGGGACTTCATTAGGTAAAACAAGTGAAGAGGCCAGATGGTAGGAGAGACAAAATAATGTGTACTCTCATATTCCAGCTTTGTAAAGGTACTTGTTGCCTCATACTTAGGATAAGGAAATTCAAAGGTGTGTCTGACACCACTGGCATTCAGAATGCAATACTTTTTCTGCTATTGTACACTAAAGAGCACCTTTTTCTCCTTTCAGACGTCTTCCCAGCACGCACCTCTACAATTCTGGACATCAAGATAGGCCATGGGATCTACAGGGCGGGATTTGAGTCACAGAACAGCCAGATCCACATGCAGTTTATATTGTAGGCTGAAAAGAAAATGTGTTATGCGTTATTAACATTATTCATCTCTTGGAAAGAAAATTACATGCCCAAAGGGGCTACGCTAATGGTAATTTTATGCTGTTATGATGTGGAAAATGGGATGAGGCACCAGCTCAGGCCCAGAGCTCCGGCAGAAGCCTGCGGCTCTCACCCCACGCCGCCGCCATTAGCGAGGCCTCGCTGAGGGAGGGCAGGAGCACGCCGCCCCTCAGCCCCAGCGGGACAAGCAGAGATGGCGGGAAGGGGGGTGGTGGTGGGGGGGGGGGGGATCCCGAAAGCCCCCTCAGAGCGGGGCCCTACCACGGGAGAGCCGTTAGGGACCGACAGTTCCCCGCGCTCAGCGCGGCCCCGCAGCCACACCGCAGCCCCGTCATGGCGAGAACTACACTACCCAGCGGGCACTGCGCGGGAGCACGGCTCGCTCCCTCCCCGCCTCCTGGCGCTAAGCATCATGGGACTTGTAGTCTTTCACCCCCCCACCCCACCCCGAAGTTTAAACCGAAAAAGTTTCCTCACCCTTTCCGGCTTCCTCGCCGCTCTTCAGCGGGGGGGGTGTGTGCGCGGTTTCCATGGCTACGGCCCCGCAGCCAATAGGGAGCCGGTTTCTCCGCGCGGGGGGGCGGGGTAGGGCGAGCGGCGGGCCAATGAGAGGCGGCCTTGTTGCGGGGCGCGCTGGCAGCGGTGGAGGGCGAGTCTCCTTGGGGCCCGTCCCTCGGTCGGCGGGCCTGGTGTGCGCCGGGCGAAGATGGGCGGCGGCGGGAGCAGCACCCGGCGCGTCACCTTCGAGGCAGACGAGAATGAGAACATCACGGTGGTGAAGGGCGTGCGGGTGAGAGCGGGGCTCCCCCGCGGCTGGGCTTCGCTTCTCGCCGGTAGCCAGCGGGACGCTCGGGGCCTGGCTCACCCTGGGCTGCCCACCCCCCCCTCAGCTCGGTCCTTCCCGGTCTCCTCTCTCGTCTTATTTTTTTTTTTTTTTTATGTCTCCACGCTGCTGGCTCCTGTCCCTGCAGCTCCGTCCCCTCACGCCTGGCGGTTGCTCTCCTCCGTTTCCATCCCCTCTTCCCGCAGTGACCTCCGTCCCGTCCCTGCCTCCGGCTCCGCTTTCTCAGGCGGGTTTTGTGCTCCGGTGCACTCTGGTGCTGGCAAGAAGCACACACCGCGGGTGGGAAGCTATCATGGGAGAGCCTTTTCCCCAGCCTGGTTACCACAGCTGTGGGAGAGATGTGTAACTAGCAGAGCTTGTTTTGTCTTTCCCTGACCTCTACATAGATAGGAGAGCTCCTCCCTTTCCCATATTTCGCTCTCTTTCGTGCCGTATATCCGACTTCCTGTGTACCTGCAGAAGCATTCCCATTTTTTTCCTACTTACGGCATGCTGTTGCCTAGAATATACCAGAAGATAGTTCGTGAGGCGAGACACTTTGAGAAATCTCGCAGCTTAGAAACGTTTCAATGAAAGACGCTGTCGTTCATATCAGGAAGGATAATAAGTTGTCTTTTATTTTGTATGACTGCTCCTAGGGAGGAGGAGTGTTGTGGAATGAACCACAGTAGTAACAGCTGCCTGTTTCAGCATACTAGTGTTTTCCACATTTAATGCTCTTGGGCAAACGGGTGACAGTAATGTAAGTGTTCACACCAGAGTTCATCTGCTCTGAAGCATGCTTAAATATTGGGAAGGACTACTGGAGTTTTTCTAAAATATCCTGGATCTTGAAATACTGGGAATAAAAACTGAATAATATCATGGGTACTAGGAAAACGTAGCTTCACTAAATGAATAATGTTAGTCAACAGAGCATCCAAAAGTGGGATATACATAACTGTTTACATATGTAGAACTAATTGTGTGAAGTTAAATTGAGAGTTTTGAGGACTGGGTTAAGAAATTTTATGCTGAAGGAATTTTACACTTGCGTATTTGATTACAGATTTTAGCAAAGTCTTTGTAACACAGATTTCTGCCAGTCAGAGACGTCATGCTGTAGGTTTAGTAAAGAATTTGCTAATTAAAATTAATTGTCATGGGCAGTCAATACAGTGTGTTCATAGAGTTGGTGTTCAAGGAAACCAATAGAAAGTTGTAAGTTGGAAAACAAAAGCTTTCATGTTATTACTACTTTACCTTCTGTTACTTTTTTTCCATGGGTTACAATAGATCTGAAACTGGACATTACTCTTACTCTGTTTGATTCTGCATAATTTGTGACGGTATTTTTGTGTGTGCATGTGTCAACGGTAGAATGAACTTAGTGGTTGACTACACTTGCTATGACCACTTGTGTTGCACAATTATTTTGAGGGCTTGATCGGGATGAAGTTCCTCCTGGGTTAAGTGCTCTACACCTGCACGGTGTGATATTTGACTGTCATCCAGATGACTGAGAAAAGCAAAAAGGCTGATTAATTACAAGCAATGTGTCAAAGGGTGTTGTGTCCTTTACTGTTCCCTGTATCTTATATTTTGTCATATCAGTTTCTTGTGTTCTGAGAGCGCCAAAAAAATCTTGTTCGGTCTAATTGTTTGCACTCAGAGATGAACTCCCCCACAAGTAAGGGGAAATTGAAGGTTTGTTTTGCATTGCGGATAGAATTTTAGCAGCTGTCATATCTTATTTTGGGGCTCTATGCTCTCTTTTTTTAAAGTTTTACTTAATTTTTGAGGTAAAGAGAGGGGTAATGGGGATAAAGGAGGAGATACAGTCTGACTCTGGGTTTGGGGTTGTTTTTTTCAGCTATCTGACAGTGTCATTGATCGTATGAAGGAACCTTCTTCACCCAGTGGAAGACAGCAGTCTCAGCACCGATCATCATCTGGGGCAGGTACGCCCATGTTTTTCTGTTTCCTAATGTGAGGAAGAAAATGAAATCTGCCTTTCAGAGCATCGTAATGAACTAATTGCCATTTCATAGAGGTGATTTTTTGACATTCACTTTTTTTCTCATCCCCTTTTGAAGAAGGAAGTAGTTTGTAGGCTTTTAGAGGAGTTAAATTACTCTTTGTTTTCTTCTGACTGACATGAAGGTGTAAACCACAACTTTTTATTAGACTTGGTTTTCTATGGTATTTCCTCTTGTTAAAGACTTTTTTTAAAAAAAAAAAAAAAACAAAACCAACAGAAAAAGCAAATATCCATTCCAAATATGTATTGAGTTCTGAATTGAAAATTCTTGCATACTTAATCAACACTGAATTTTAGTATAGTGAGCTTCTGTTGAAATATAGTTAAGCAAACATTAAAAGAATAATGTGCTATTTTCCTATCGTGGAATAGTGGAAATAAGTCACATACAGTTTATACAGATCGATGACTCAAAATGATGGCTTTCTTAACGTTTTGTATTTCATTATTGAGGCCTGTTCAAATGCATCAAACAGGGTTCGTGCCAGGCAGCCTGTACTCTAATTTGAAATACTTCAGCACAGTGAACACGATGTAGCTACTGAAGGAGTGAAAATGAATGGCGGAGATTGGAGCGTGAGATTTATGTTTGTCGACTATGTGAAACCTGTAAGGTTCAAGTAAGGCTTCTTATCAGTGCTCCAGAAACATTAATGATACCGGTATTCCCTAAAGGCCTTTTGCCTTGATACTTACAAAAAATCCCACCAAAACAACACTCTGATTAAAAACAAGTCCTGTGGCAGTAGTGGGCCTTGCAGCAAGACTTGAATGAACAGAATATAGCATTTTTCTTTCATCTGAAGCACAGAAAGTTGGTTTCCTGTTGTTTAATTGAATGTGTCTATGGCGTAGGTGTCTATATCTGAGCTGGACTCCCTCTGTAGTCAGTAGAAAGAAAAAGACATTTTGGGGGACAATTCCTCTGGCTTATTTGAGAATCCTGCTTCAGGATGAGGTGAATTGCTCTCTAGGAGTTCCGGGGTGAAGAGGTCAGATGTAAGCATCTAAGGATGTCAAGTAAATCCAACGCAGGATGCTTTACAAAGATCGGGGCTCCCAAATGATGCTGTTTTAGAGGTTTGTTTTTCCACTTTATGAATAGGAAGAATGTGGCACAGTGAAGGCAAGGAAAATATCAGTGCTAAAAATGACTTAAACTGTTACCTGGCTTGTGAAATGTAGTTTGCCTAATAAAATTGCTTAGAATTTAATGCTTGATTAAGTGAGGTTTGAATGGAGTAGAGCTGTAGTTTCATGCATGGACTGCCAGATTGTCCATCTTCTTTTTTTTTTTTTTTTTTTTTTTTAAATAATAGTGTTCTCACTATGTACATGTATTTTACTATGGTGAAGAAATTATTCTAGATAAAGGATTTATGTGAAATAATACTTGCACATCCTACCTACTTTCACAGCAGTGCTTGTTCCCTTTTTGTCCTTACACCTGAGTTAAGGAAGTAGTCTTGTGAGTAAGCATCTGTGATTTTTGGGATGTGGTGACTAGAGATAAAGGCTGTAATACCCCAGCAATTCTTTGCTAATTCACAGTATGTACGTGTCTTGATCCTTTATTTTGTTTTTCTTTGTGTGTTGGAAATAGTGCTTTTTTATTTTTTTTATTTTTGTTTATTGAAAGGCTTAATGAATCACGTGACCGTTCGTGATCTTGGGAAACCTTACGTGTGTTTTTGCTTTAAGAACTAGTGATTTAGGTGAAGTGCTTGTATTTCCCCAGGAAAGTATAATCAGTGTTATACCTCAGTTGCTAAAATGATTTGTATTTAAGAGGGTTAAATTATACTTAAGTACATGTTACCATACCATCCATTCCTCTTTCACTGAATGGTTTTTGACGAAGAATTACAAACTGTTGAACTTCTTTGATGCTGTAGGAGCAGTCAACTTCTTTGTTTATTTTGTAGCTACATCTAACTTGTCAGAGTCTGCATTTGTCTCATGAGGTGTCGTTACATGAAGGGCATTCACTTCAAAGCTAGTGCTCTGATCACTTAATATTGAACTATTCTGGTTAATGGCTGTGGGGGCTGGATCCCAAATCTGGGTATCTTCCTTCTGTGATGCAGCAATGCTGGGGCTTGGTTTCTTGGTAAAGCCTCTTGCACCATTAATGAGAGCTCTCTCCAGGCAGCTCCTCCTGTCCTGTTTCTGAAGCTGGTGATAGTGACTCGTTTTTCCTGACAGAGTGGATCATTCACTGCTTCTGAAGAGAGTTATCCGAGGATGGTGGTGTTTGGAGGCTGGCTCTGGCTTTTGGATTCCCAGCTGGGCAACTTTCGAACTTGACAGTTTGTTAGTCTGCATTTATATCTTTATATATTCTAGACAAATAACACTTTTCTACAAAAATAAAAAAGATGTCTAGAGGGAGAAACATTAGAGCTATTAAAACCAGCCCTTTCTTTATGTCAAGTCTTTGATAGCTTTTGGTAGAGGAATAATGGATTAGATTACATGAAAGAATGTGTATCTTGTTGCTTGCCAATATATGATGAATTTATTGACTTCAGTTTGGGGTTGGAAGATGAAATTACATACACTTACAATGAAATCTGACATCTAAATACTACGTCTTAAAGCATCCTAGCTTGCTTGGATCATTTTCTGACTTCTGAGTAATATTAAATGCACTAAAATATTTAACAAGTGTAAAATCTTTAAAGTATGTCTGTAATTCCTAAAGCAATATTGATGAAAAGTAATTTGGTCAGACTATGAGTTCGTGCTTTTTGTTTGTTTTTGTTTTTTTTTTTTTTTTCTTTTTCTGAGTGTATGTTATACCTAAAGCTTTAGTCATAGCACACAAAGGGAATGGTTTAATTCATTTTAGCTTAGTGGATATCTGAAAAGCTAATAGTCTATTATGAAAAAAAAAAAAAGAAGAGCAAATGCTTAAATTATCAAGAGTATCTGCATCTCAGACAGCCATTTTTCTCCCTTTGCAGAAAGAGATTACACTGAGGACACAGAGGATTTTTCACTCTTTTTTTTTTTTTTTTTTTAAAAACTGTATTATTTGTTATTGTTACTATACTGTCCTCATGAAAACAAATCAGTAAAGGACCCATGTCATAAGGTACTATGTATTGTGTAGGTGTGTAATAAAATGAGCACTGCTGATGCCTTCTGAGAAATTGGGTTAGACCTCGCATGTTTCCAGCGGAGAAAGTTATATTTCGTAGCTTTGTTCATTTGTGTGGAATGATGCCTTTTAATTGTGTACTCTGTTGTGTTTGTGTCTATGTCTTCGGTGGAATTTCAGTGGCCCAGGGTATCTTGGCTCAGTTGGAAACATATAAGGAAGTATTGTTGAGATGTACAGGAATGAGTGTTTGAAGAATTAGATTCTAGTTGGAGATGCAACCATGATTTAACTGAACTTTAGGAGAGCGAACTTTAGCTTATAAAGGGAGCTAGTTGGTGGGATCCCATAGGTAGCAGCTCTGAGGGATAAGCTCAGGAAAGCTGTGAGGTCCTTAAGGACAACCTCTTCCTGGTGCAAGAACGGTCCATTCCAGTACTCAGGAAAATTAATAGGTATGTTGGCAGGCTGGTCTGGTTAAACAGGGAGCTCATGGTAGAGCTTCAGCATAAAAATGAGGTCAGCAGGAGGTGGAAGCAGAGGCAGACTACTAAATGAGTGGATTTGTGGATGAGGGGCGGGCAGTAGGTGTCATTTACCTCGACTTCAGCAAGGTGTTCAACACTGTCTCTCCCAATATTCTTGTATCCAAGTTAGGATGTTGCAGTGTGGGTAACTGGACGACAAGTTGGGTTAAAAAAAATGGGTTGGATGGTCAGGGTCAGAGGGTTGTGGCTAATGGGTCATACTCTACCCGGAGGCTGGTATCGTGGGTTTCTGCAGGAGTTTGTCCTGTTTAACAGCTTTATCAATGTCCTGGAGGAGGAGGTGGAGTACATGCTCTTCAATGCAGATTACCGCAAACTGAGGGGACGCAGTCAATACGTTTGAGGGCAGGGCTGCTATCCAGAGGGACCTAGACTGGCTGCAGGAATGAGCCAACAGGAACCTCATGAAATTCCACAAGGAACAAATGCAAAGTCCTGCACTAGGAAAGGAGCAACCCCTTGCCGCAGTGCAGGCTGGGGCCTGCCTGTCTGGGCAGTAACTGTTGAAAAGGAGCTGGAATGAGTTCAGCAAAGGTCAGCGGCTGGAGTGCCTTCCCTGGGAGGAGTGGCAAACTGAGATGGTCTGTGGACCACTGGTAGCCTGGAATGCCGTGATTTGCATCTTATAGAATAATATTGGGTTTGTTTTTAATAGTATACTTGTGGTTTTGTTTTGATTTCCCTCTGACCTCTGGGGATGTGGGGGGGAAGTTTTTTGAAGGGATGCAGAGATATTTGTGAGAAATGCTGATGACTTGTGATAGGCTTTTGGTCTGAAAATCTTGGAAGACTCTAATGTAACTATTATGGCAAGAATACATTCCAAAGAATATTTGGCAGTTTTGTTGAGTAAGGTTCATCTTACTGCTCTTGGTGAAGGAAGTAGATACATGGTGCTCTACATTGGCTTGTAGAGGAAGGGCAGCTTCATCAGAAGCTTCTGACACCCAGGCAGTAGCCTGCTCAGGTATATATTTTTTTGATGTGTGATCTGCATTTGAGCAAGCCATCTTGGGTGTTCTCGCATACGTGATGCTGCAGTGCTCGCTCCTGCTCTCATGTGGCTTGCTGTGTTGCCACTTAGTTGTCACTGAGTTTCTTGGAGATAACTTTATTTTCAGTGATGTATATTGATATTCTTTGGGTTAAAGGTTCACTATTGATGGAAGTTTTTTATTATCAAAAGGTGAAACGTCTTGTAACTCACTAGACTGCTAAAGATGCCAAACTTTTAATGCTGTCACTGTAACAGCAAATCTTTAGTTGTGCCTGACATTCATGTCGCTGGATTGCAGGAGTATAGGGAAGATGGAATTATGCATGGGAGATGAAGCAAGTACTGAATAAATTAAAGTTCTCACTGTCTGTGTGACATGCAAGGTGTTCTGTGAACGCTTTCAGGTGGCTGGGTATGTCCTTGTAAAATGGTACTGAAATTAGAAGGAAAAACTAGCAAATAATGCAACTTTTACATCTGGTTTTTTACTTTTAGTTCATAGTAATTTGGACTTCAGGGCTGTGGAAGGGCTTAGTTCACTCCATGTCCTCAAAGTACAGTATTAACCTCATCAAAAAGATGGTGCGTAATTAATGGAGGGTTGGATAGACGTGATGAAAATATTAGAGTAGGCAAAAAGCCCTAATTTAATTGTTTAAAAGTCTTGGATTGTTGAGATACACAATTGTGTTAGAGAAGCATCTACAACCTTACGAATGCTCATCTCTC
The DNA here is from genome assembly GCF_900496995.4 of Aquila chrysaetos chrysaetos. Classification (NCBI taxonomy): domain Eukaryota; kingdom Metazoa; phylum Chordata; class Aves; order Accipitriformes; family Accipitridae; genus Aquila; species Aquila chrysaetos. The sequence continues at coordinate 2,783,056 of NC_044008.1, forward strand.
TTACGAACAGAAATTTTTTAAGGTGTGAATGAAAAAGCCTGGATGTGCCTGGGGCACTTCCCCGTACTATATTCCCAACATTTGTCCAATTCAGAAGTAGCGTTTTGATTCTTCACCGAAGTACTGTCTTTGAGGTGTCATCAAGACTGCGCATTTGGGCTGCCCACTTTAATTGTGTTTCAAGTGCTGATAGATCCAGTGGAACAACAGACATTTTAAACAAATCGCCAAAGGTAGAACAAGAATGGATGGCAAAAGGTGTTGGAACTTCTCGTGCAAATGTCATATATTTAAGCTTATAGTCTGATGTTACAACGAACCTCATCTAACGGTCTCATGTCTGATCATGTCTGTCCCTGTAATAAATTGGTGTCCAGTGATCTAAATCATCCAGAAACACCCTACAAGAAGAGTTTTGTACCAGCTTAGCTCCCTTAGTTGAACCTTGTCTATTCATAGAAGGGAAGTAGGAGCACACACAAGAGCAATAGTGTCACTTCCTTTTTGGTGACGACCACCTTTTGGAACAGCTTTGCAGATTATGTCAAACTTAAGTTTTTCTTTCCTGAATCAGCTGGTTAAGCAACTTCACCACCGGTCGTTGAAGTGCTAGTGCTAGTGGAAGGGAATAAACCAGATCATGCAATTAATGGAGATGGAGAGCACAAGCAGGGCTCAAGTGGTCTGGACTGTATCTTCAGACAGAGAGTGTTGCAAGATGAAGCAATCCTCAGGCTTTTGTAGACTAGAATTATTTTTTTTCTCCTAATATTGAAATAATATTTTGATGTTGTTCAAGGAAGGATTAACTTCTTTTTTTTTAAACAAAAAATAACTTTTACAGGTAAATTAGTAATAACAATTAAAAAAGCCAACCCAGCTAGCCCCCTGAAATACCTTATTTGTATCTCAGCATAGTAGTGGACTGCATGAAATACATACACTTAAATATTCTCCAAGAAATGACATTTGTGTTAATGTTAACCCTCCATGTGTGGGAGGCATTTAAGGCTAGAATTTCAGTAACTGATTCCCGTTCCCCCCTCTCTCCTTCTGCTCCCACTATTGCTTTATTTGTAGTTAATCAGTGTTGTAAAGGGAACTAAAGAACTGAATTCTGAGTTTGCAAGGGTTCTGCAAATGGAGGAATTACGTTTTTGAGAGCTTGTGGGATTGAGTTGTGTTTTGGGGTTTGTTCCCCCCCCCCCCCCCCCCCCCCCCCCCCCCCAGTAAGGATCAGGGAGAAAGCCAGTATATCCCATGAATATTGTCAAATATTAGGGGGACATTTGATTGATTTATTTAGGGGTTTTCGTTTTACAAGTGATAGAGAACTTTTGATACTCTAGATGAAATTTAAAGAAAGAATACTCATGTGTCAGGTCCTGTTCTACTCTTATGTATAAGTAACTAGGTCTCAGGCCGAGGTAGATTCATTGCGATGATAGTCAGCTTCTTTTATAGTTTTTTCTTTTACAAATGGTTTTCTGTGTGTGTGGCTTTTTGCAGATAGGCAGAATTTATCTTTCAATGGGCGTTCATTTGGAAGTGTCATTTTTGTTTCTATATATTCTTAGAAACAGGTAATTCTTATGTACCGCATACTGTGTGCTTTTTGGTCTCAAGTGGATTTGTTGAAATTAACTTTCATGCTATTCTGCTTAAGGCTGCATGTGCTCTATTAGGGTTTACTGAGTGCAGACGTTTGCTCTAAAAGTCTTTCGGAGTATTTGTGCGGTACACATATAAAACAATTTTTGTCGTAGCTAGTATAACAAACATATCCAAAGTATTTGCTTAGAAATGGCTTGCGAGTTAGAAGTTAGAATCACCTGCTTTTTGATGTGGAAGCACAAGATTCGTGCATGCTAAAACATAATCTTCCAGTAGTTAGCAGAAAATCATGTTGAAAAACAACTGTTGGTGGCTGGCATGTGATTCTTGTGTTAATTTATAGTGCTTCAATAAGCTTAATTACGAAAGCCAGGGAAACTGTCTCTAAAAACACAGAGAAAAGAATTTAACCTGGGAGGAAAAGATTGTGCACAGTTCATGGAGCCCCTTGTAAAAAAGCATGTAGTAATGAGTTTTAAGGACTAAATGGTTATGCATTTATGCATGGAATATGTGCCATTGCCTTTTACTAGTTCTGAGTACTGAATTGTTTGTAGTTAAATCCTGGCAAAGTTTTAGATCTTTGAGCATAGACAGTCAGAGCCTAGCCTTAGGCTGAACTTTTTGAAAATGCCGCCAGAGTTTATAAAATGTTCCTGAGGCAGACTTGTGGAAAGTCAGTGTGGAGGTTTTTTTTATTGTGGTTTTTTTTTTTTTTGTTTTGGGTTTTTTTGTTTTTTTTTTTTTTTTTTTTTTTTTTTGTTTGTGGGTTTTTTTTTTTTTTTTTTTGAGTTTTGGGGTTTGGTGGGTTTTTTTCATGTTAGAATTAAATAAAAATCTATCTGGTAACATGGGGCTTTTTTTCATCCTTTTTTTTTTTTCTTTTTTTCTTAATTTCAGTTACATTATCCATTAGAAATCAGAATGTGACAGAAGATGATGCCTGTTGGCACACAGTTGTTGCAGGCCTTGTTGGAAATCTCCCATGTATGTTCTTGCAGAAATCAGAGTTCACACGTGCTCAAGTTCTTGGTTCATATTGAGAGTTAAATGTCCTGAAGGTTGCCAGTAGTAGGCATTGAACTATTTAATATTTACTCTGAAATTTCAGCCTTTTGACTTCTCTAGTACGTGCTGTGCCTGAGCACCAGAATAAAACCCAGCTATTTCTCCTTTGTCCTTCAGAGACCTTCCTGGGATTATAGGTCAAAAAGACCAGATAGCTGGCTAAGATAAAAGGGTATGTAATTGAAAGGATTGTTAGAATAGAAGTCATTTGGAGCAGTCTGAATGATTTTGCTATCTTAAAGAATAAAATCAAAAATATTGATATTTTTAATGAAATAAAACCAATGACTAAATTAGAACTGTTTGCTTTCACCAGTATTAGTCTTGATAGCACTATGCGAGGAAATTGCCATTCTGCTATATAGCATCCTCTCTGGTTTTATAGTAAAATGTATTCTTATCAAAATTGTCTTTCCACTGACTACAACTGTCAATAAAATGAAAAGAAGTGAGGGACTGCTATAAAGGGATAATGTATCAAAATATTTCTAAACCAAGCCTCCAAGGAACTGGTAAGAGATCATTGTGCAGGACAAGGAGACCTCCAAGTAATAAAACCTTGTGGTTTTAATAGTAAATGCTACTTTTCTTTCCATCACAATTTATTTACCAGTTAGAGAATTTTCAGTGTGATATTAAAGAATACTTCAAATGTGTGGTTTATCACATTAAGATGAAAAGAAAAAGCTTTGTTTTATTCTTTGATCTTCAGGCTGCAGCAAAGTGTTACTAAAACTCTTCATCACTTGTCAGATCAGGCAGGTTAAGTATATTGTATAGTGCTCCTTCTTGAAAGCTTTGTACTAGTTGTTTTTTTAGTTAAACAGAAGGTAACCACTTAGAGACCTTTTCATCTGCCTCAGGGGAACAGTATGCAGTTTCAGCTACTGCTATGATTTTTTTTTTTTGCCAAGACTGGTTTGCACGTGTACTGAACTTCTTGATTTTCAATGATCTCATGTTGAGATATATTACTAAAGTTTTGGGGAACACCAGACTGCAAATTGCAATTTTCAGGTAATATTACCTGTTTTTTGAAATCTAGATTTAAAAAATAGAGTAAGGACATGCTTTCTTCCCTTTGATTGCAAGGTTTGTTGTGTACCTCTGACAGTGCTTCATGAAACCAGTTTATCTGATTCTCATTTTTAGCTTCATTAACCATGTTTGATTTCACCTAATGTTAATCATCTGAAAAATAGGCATCTAATCTAAGCTAGGTATTTAGGCTAGGGGTGAGATACGGTGGTTCATCCTGTCCTGTGAAAGCCTTCTATTTCTCCTTAATCTCTCGAGCTTTATACAGAAGGAGTGGAGATGAGTGGTTCATCCAAGATGCTTGATTTTTTCTTTTTCTTCTTCCTCATTTTTTTCTTCTCTTTTTTGGTGAGAAGGAGGCAGCTTATCATAAGAGAAAGGACTCAATTATCCCTGATGTTACAAAGTGACATTTCTCAACAGGGGGAGATGGCACTGAGTATTCTGAAATTTAAGTAGAAAAAGTAGTATCTGCAGAAATTGGTAGAAAGAATTAATAAAGGCAGTGATTATATAGAAGAGTGACTTCAATGCTAATCAGAAACCTAAGGAAACTGTAATTTTTGGAGAAGCAGCACTGGATATCACATTACATCACTTTGTCAACTAAGTTTTGACTGAGTCTGTTTCTGTGCCAATCTGTCTGTTGAAGAGATTGCTGAACACACGGGCTCCTTTTAACCTGCTCTGTCATATGCAGAGGAGAGGAGAGAATGTTTTACTCAAAGAAAAAGTGAACCTCATATATTTTTGAATTAACCGGAAGCTTCTTTGCTGACAGATTACTCTTTCTCCTTAGGATTTTCGTATCTGAACTCTTGCCTGCTAGAACAGCCTCTTTCTTTCTTCCTGCACCTTTTATTAAATTCCTGAATTCAATTTCTAGTATTTGAGACACTTCTAGCTCTTGCATTTGCTCGTTCATGCTGGGTTAATGTGCTACTTGGTGACTACTCAAGGCAGTTTATTACTAGAATGGAGTCGCATCTGCTTGGTTTTGGCAATACTGCTACTCATTGCATCCTTCTGTAGTATCTTGTTTTCCTTATTGCTAACAACTTAGAACACTAAAAAGCTATCAGTGGTGGAGATGGTGTAAGTATTACATCAGTTTAGAGACCAGTCATTTGAAAAAGTTGTTTTTGTTAGCAGATCTCATTACCTGTTATTAAAAATGTAGGTGTTGGATTGTTGTTGTGAGAATTTTAAAGATTTCAGCATTTATCCTTTATTTTTGTATGATTTCTGAATAATGAAAATAGTCAAACATCATAGTTTCATATTGTTTACCATCAGTTTTCAGTTATTATTACAAGCAGTATTACAGTGCTAAATATTGGGCTGAAAATACTTCTGTTACCACATTTCAAAGTTGACAATACTGTAGCTGTCTGCTGACAAATCCGGTTTTGCTGAAGTTGGAGGAAGACGCTTGACGATGTTTTGTCTGTCGCGTCCACTTTCCTCAACAGAAACATATCCTTGCTCCTGTGCGAGGAGTTCAAGTGCCCTTGATACTGTTGTGATGCATATATTTGAAATGTGTACATTGGCCATTTCTAATCTGACTTCTACCTTCTTGTGTCCTACCATTAATATTACATGAAATAAGTGTTCTGTCACTTTGCTACGAAAGCTTGACTTTCAGATTATTCTCTAAAATAAACGTGCTGCTCTATGGGATGTAGGAAACTGGAAACGTTATCCTCAGGACATAAGAAAATACTTGTAGATTCTCCTGCACTTCCCTTTCTAAGTCAGTGATTTTCATTTACAGGACCGTGTTACAAATGCTGTTTAAATTCTTTTCCTTGTATCCTTCTCGAGTCAGCAGTGATGAGACTGAATGTGCTGTAGTTTGCATCTGAGCAGAATAAACAAACTCTGGAATTACTGTTTTCTCTGCACTGATACAAAACATCCATGTATCAGCCTGTTGTTATAACTTGAATGAATGAACAGGAGATTAGATTTGAGCACACCACAACAGCTGTTAAAGATCCACTTATTTATCACTGCCGGCTTCTTTGTACCTAATTTAGGTGAAGTGATTGCTTTCAGACTTTGTGCAGAGTTTCAGTGCCCATGTCATTGCTAAATAAAATTATGACTTGATACGGAGATGGTTACACTTTTTTTTGCTGAATATTCAGCTTCTACTGGAAAATTTTTACTCCCTTTAAAATTTAGTGCTAAGTTGTTAGATTGCTTTAAATGTACAGTGTAGAAGTTTGGCATCTTGATTTATCTTTCCATGCAACTCCAACCACTGAGAAATCTGGTTAATAGGATCAGCAAATATATTGATGAGTGTTATCTTTGGGTGAAACACTTTTTTTCTTTCCTTTCATTAACCTTTACCTGTAAAGATGCACTTTCTCTGCTTGTTTTTTTTCACAGTATCATTGCATTATGGCCTCTTACGTAATTTGTTTTTATGTTCCCTCTTTCCCAGAGTAACTTTCAAAGTTATTAACCAGTTTTATCCAAACTAGTCAGAGAGGTAGATTTCTCAAGGATAATTAATTTATTTACATGTTATCTGAAAATTTGCAAATGGATTGGTGACAATAGTACTATTGCAGTGTTTCCTGATATGATTATTGACCAGCATTATATATCATAGGTTATCTTCATACTGTGGAACTGATTTGCAAAGTGAAAATAACTGCTGGTGTATCCTCCAATGCATGTTGCAACTTACTTTATTTGAATATTAAGGCTTTTGTTCCACTCCTAGAAATTTCCTCAAAAGGATGTGTTCAGGATGCCTGGGGGAAGCTCCTTACTGGATGTGGGTCTGCTGCAGAATGGTTACAAAGGTCTCTCTTTCCAGCAAGTACCCATACCTTTTCCATCATTATTGTCATATTCTTTTTACCATCATTAGTGTCTTTTCCTAGTTTAATTGTAGATTTGCCTCTCTGAATGCCATATCCTTTCCCTTCCACCTTATCAGTGCTTTGAAATTTCCATCCTCCTTCTTACCGGATTTCTTCACCAGTCCCTTTCCCTTCAAAAAGGCTGGTCTCCTTGGCCAGGAGGGGAATGGTACCTCTTGCTGTGTCCGCTTGTGCGTAACCCGGTTCAGAAAAAATTCAGAGCATTACTGGTGAGAAAGGAAAGATGGTTTGATGATAGGGTTGAGCTTGGAGGAGATAAGGATATGCAGAGACTTGCAGCAAGAGCTTTTGCAGCTGTACCTGATGCATATAGAATCATAGAATCATTTAGGTTGGAGAAGACCCTTAAGATCATCGAGTCCAACTGCAGAAAGGCAGAGGCAGGGGAATGCTGGAGAGTTACAAGACTGTGGAAAAGCCTATACATCAGTGAGCCTGGGGGATTTGGTAGAGCTTGGGTCAATATGAAGTGGGGAGATGCTTTGGGGCAATGCAGGCAAATAGGCCAGACTAGGTTTTGGAAGGTCCTGGAGCTAGCAGTTGTGCTGCTGTTCTGGGTATGCTTTCTGATGCTTGGCTGTCACACGCACTTGAAATTCAGCAGCTGAAGGGAAGGAACTTGGTGCAGAAAGTCACCATTCTTTGAAAACAGCAGTGGGATAGGACAAACGAGCAGTTGCTCCCCTCTTTAGTAAAATTCAAAGATAACTTCTTAAATTTGATGTGTCTTGTGATAGCTTTAAGTAACAGAGTAATTGCGAATTAGTGGTGGATGCAGGCTTTGGTGTGTGATCATATTAGTACAGGATGGTCATTTGGAACCACAGTTTTACAGCATTACCTACTGTGTGACCACTCAGGATGCCGGGAGACGGGCAAATTACGCCCTACTACAGGACAGGTAGGCAAAACTCTCCTATAGTATGTTGTGCTACTGATCAGTCAATACAAGTGCGCTGGTAGGCAGTCACTGTGTGCGTAACTCTGGGCCAGCCGTAAAATTCACCTTCTTTGTTTAAATAGTACAGTGACATGAGAGAAGGTAGGGTTATTGTCTATGTAAGAGGAATAGAACATAAATCCACAAGAAGCCACGTTATCATTAACTAGTTGCTTATGGGAAGGAAACTACTGTTGGTTTTTAATTTCACAAAGCAGGGAGAGAATTTCCTTTGGCATTTGGAGCTGTGAGTATGCAGCTGGCTTTGGAAATAGTGTAAGCAGTAGTGAAGGGGTTGAATGTCAGAAGGCTGATGAAGCATCATCATCATGAAACTGTATCCTCCAGCAAATACCAGTTTTCTTTCTTTATGTTTATTTGCCTTGCCCTCTTTCTCCTGATTGGTTGTTCAGATTGATTTGGTACAAAAGGACAGGTTCTATCATAGGCCACGATAAGATCATTTGAAGTTACCAATATGTGAGTGTGAATGGAACACAAAATTTCAGTTTAGGTTGAAAAGTTAGGTGAATAGAAATTTATATTTTGCAAACATTTATCTGTAAAAAAGAAAAAGGAAAAAAGGAGTGGGGGTTTGTTCCTTATAAATGTGTACAGTTATTTGCACTGTGTGTATGGAATGCACAACATCAGAAAATAACATTATTCTTTATTCCATTACCTATTCATGTTAACTCATGCCATTCAGTCACTCATTAGAAGTCTTCACTTAACCTTCTTTGGGTAGCAAGGCCCGTTCCCTATGCTTTGAACCACATTTATATAAAAGCAGGGCCCCCTACCTCACAAACAGTTGGTACATGGACATTTGACAATAAAATTCAATGCCTGGAGCTACTCTGAGCCTGTATTCCCACCAATGGACAGGTATGTGAAAATATCTTCAACAGAGGGCTTTCTGATTCAGAGCGATTAGCAGCTTTGTGAATGTTCTTATTCCTGTCCAAAGTGACTGCAATCCAAAGCTGTAATTGGGTAAAATTGACTTCTCAGTGCCACTGATAGTGTGCAATCACAGCTGGAGAATCCTCTTTAAAGATGCTGGTAGTAGATGAACTGAACATCAAAATTTGCTATTTATGTAGGCTTGACAGTACGGAGAGTCCCATTTGGGAGTGCTGGCCTGTGCAATAGCAGTTAGTAATTCTTTGCTATTAGTGGTAACTTCTAAATGTAAAACTAAAGTGATGTTTTGGTTTATAAACACTTTTACCTAGTGATTATGTGTAGAAATACATAATTATTGCACTGTCTTCTATAGTGGTAGAAGACATTCATTGAAATACATGTGGTGAAAGAATTTAGAAATTATTTTGTCGAAGAAAATAAAAGGGATACCAGTAAATTTCCCCATACTGTAAGATAAAATAGCTTTACAATAAACTTATGAACCATAAAGATCAGGAACTGGACAATTTAAATTGTCCTGAAAGTACACTGCATGCTTAATCCTGTTGAAAGCAGAATCATAAAATCCTTTCCATCATTGCTTACAATATGATTATTTTTTAAAATGTTGAATTATGGAATCCTGATGCTTTTTATCCATTGTATTCAGCAAGAAAAGCCTTACAGTGTATGTATAGTAGGAATTACTAGCACAGACAGCTGGAATAGCAAGTCTCTCAACTGATGTATTCAATCTAAGGGTATTCTGCCAGTGATAGCCTTGTAAAGGTATGTGATGCTTCCATTTAATCTTTCTTTTTTTTTTTTTTTTAATTATTTAAAATGAACAGGACAGCAAAATGACTTACAGCTAAATAGCTGCTGAAATAAGTTATTTCATATATATACACTTATATTATGGAGGTGGGTGAGAAGGATGGCTTATTAAGAAGGTTTGGCTGAAATTATTCACAACCTTGTAAGGGCATTGAGAACAAATTTAAAAGTTACAGTAAAGCTTCACATAGTCATGTAGCTGGCAGAGCAGGAATTCCTAGCAAAAATAAAAATTAGGTAGATTTTTATGTTAACTGGCTTCTTTAACTCAATCCACTTATTGGTTGTAAATGGGTTATTTTATTAGTTGTCATATGTTTCAAGATATATTGCCCATATTTCGTGTTTCTTCTGTTGCAGTGCTTCCCTGTGTCTGTCACTTGTTGTATCTAACTTAAGTCCTCTAAGACAGGATGTTTCGTCTCTGTCAAGCATGCATATCTTTTGTAACGATTTCTAAGTTTCTGGAAGAAAATTCTTGACAGATTTTTTGAGGATTCACTATACTGCATTGAAATTCCTATAACAATTTTTTTGAATCATCATGAAGTCTGACGGAAGAATCACACAAACATCCAATTTTAAATTTGTGGTGAGAACCTCTGTCTGTTCTGCCACTGTGATTGTCATGACACCAGGACATCTCTCCCTTCCTGCATTCAGGGCTGACAGTCTGAGCTTAGCATGAATAGGGGAGAGGATGTGTTTTCTGGGCGATACGAAAACCCAGACTGAGTGTTGTGTAAGGATTTTGTAGTGGAAGAGCTCATGCTTTTATTGTTAAGCCATCGGTGACTGGAAGGGCTCTCTGTGCAGGCTCTTCGGTGCAGCAGGATGGCCTTGTCCTGCACAGAGCTTTGCTCATGTGTCCTTGCTTCTTGACTCCTACCCCTTTATTCTCCTATGCTCCATTTCTCCTTTGTTTAGTGGTTAAAAGATCTAACTTTAGCCTCAGGATTTTGTATTTTTTAATTTTCTGTCTTTCTGTGGATTGTATACATCCATTTCTGTTTGCTTGATTTTTCTGTTAGATTATTAGAATGTAACCTTGGACATGCTAGGGAGTAATGAAAATTCTCTGCTTTTCTAGTTTAGGTGCAAATTCTTGTTAAATATAACTGTTAAGCACAGGCAGATAGAACCCAATTCGAAGAACAGCAGGGGAAAACCTTGTCATCCTGCTCTCCCCTGTTTTTTCCAGCCCCCCCCCCCCCCCCCCCCCCCCCAAGTTTGTTCTGGGATTTACTGCTAAAGTTACAACAATAATGGGATACTGAAAAGAGGATGTTCCAAACTTAATATGAATTAACTTTCCTTTGTTATTTCTAGATCACGTACCATCTTGTTGCTAATTTAAATTAGTATAAATCGATTGATATCCACATTTCCATTGTAAAATAGATAGTGTAATATATATGCAAGAGCGCCTTTGGAAACTAAAATATTAAATATTTTTAAATTATGCCCACTTAATTGCATTGTTTTTGTATTTAATTATCCTATGAGCTTGTTTAAGTATTGCTGCACGTTACCAATATTTAACAGTTAATACAAATTTCTGTCCTTGGAGGCGTGCTTTATGTTTGTACTGAATCCATGATTGTAGGAAGTGCCTGTAATTCTGAATTTAAATTGAAGAGTTGCTGTATGTGTTGGTAGTTAAATTTGTATGAGTTTTAAAATAGAATTTATTCTTAAGAATGCTATTCTTTAAAAAGAATTAAATTTAAAAAAACCCAACCACCAGTGTAAATGCTGACCACGCCCTGATCCATGGCTCATAATAAAGAAATTTGGGATATGTGTAATAAGGTCACTTATGAAAGCGTCTGTTCTGGCACACATAGATACTTGTTTCTGATAGTTCAGTTGTACATACCACAGTAAACTTCCTGAGGGTCTCTAAGGGATTCCTTTGTTGTTGAGAGAGATAGCGAGAGAAACAGATGCTTTGGTCTTTAAAGCAAATAACTTATTTCTGGAATTTTTTCTTTACTGCTGGTGGAATGAAGGGATGGTTCATTATTTCTTCCATTGAGCCTAAGACTAATTTGGACTATTTATAGGGTTAAAGACTGGGTACAACAGTGTTTGAAACCCATTAAATTTAAAAAAAAAAAAAAGTATGCCGGGAATATTGATGTACTAACAGTTACAACATTTCCTTGTTTCCTCTTGTGTGCTGCTACCAGCAAATCCAGGCTCTTTCAAAAATAATGATTAAAGAAAGAAGAGTATATTTAATGATGTCATTGCCTTACCACCGAATTTAAGCACACTAAATATATTTGCTGCGGCTTTAATCAGTATTTAAATCATACAGTTTGATTTCAGAACTAGAAGCCTTAACTATTTTCTTTAGTGTGCAATGAATATTTATATGGCTTTCTTAAAAACTTATGTTTTTAGGAGTCCAGGATAAGAGTTCCTTGACAGTGTTACTGATACCCAAAGCAAACTAAAGTACATAATTCTACCAGTGAATTTGATGCTCAAAAGAGTTACCAGATTGACAGCTCTGATGAGCTGAAGCTTGTATGTACGCACCGACGGCACGCAGCATGGGGAGGTGTAGATGGACTGTCTCGCATTGATTTACCAGTGCACTTTAACCTGGACCTCAAGTAACCTATTTCAGGGGTGAGACAAATTTTGTTTCCATGGTTAGCCACTTGAGACAACTTTGAGAATGTCAGGAAAGGTAATAATACATTCTTGTTGTTTAATTGAATAAGAAACAAAGTATATACTTTTTTTCCCTGGTCTAGAGGAAATTACGCTACTTAAGTGCCTGTCATTTATATAGTTGGCTACTCTTTTTAAATTAAAGATTAATGGATTTGATATTTTGTCTTTTCTCTGCTGTTCAACTTACATGGCTACTGTTGATATTTTTTGTGTGATGTATGAAATTTAGATATGGACCAAACTGGAGTGTTTATTAAGTAGAGAGAATAAATTGAGGGTATTTGCAAATATTATAATAATTGCATATTATGCATCTTAAATTGGAATGTAGGTGGGAAAAGTGTTTTAATTATGGAAGACCCATAATGTGTTTATAAGCCCACAGCTTGATGTTGTGAAGGTACCAGTTGCCGAAGTATGCCTTCTGATTCAATATTTATGACTGTTAATGCACAGTTAGGAATTTTCCTTGTGACATCTTCATTATCTTTAATGTCTACAAAGCTGCAGTTGCCCTGCCAGCTACTGAGACAGATGATGGGTTTAAAGACAGCCCTAAGGTACGTTGTCCCAAGTGAGCTGGTTAATGTTCATACTTAATGTGCACAGGGACATGAGAACTGCCTTGTTGGATCAGATCGATGGTTTGAATGCTCTGATGTTCTGTTGTCAATACCAGATGCTACAGAGGTGAAGGCAAGAAATTCTGCAGTAAGTAATTGTGAAATAGTTTTTCCAGCAAAAAAGAAGTCTTCCTGTTTCTGGCAATGGTTGGTACATAACTTGGAGCAGTGTTCTCCAACTCCACTTCATGTAAGTTTTCTTTAGTCTTTTTTTAACCACCCCTTGATTTTACTTGCTTTTCAGTTCTGCAAAAAGAATTTGACAATATATTGTCCACTGTGCATTTAAAATATTACAAAAGTAAAGATTTTTTTAAATGCTGCCCTGTCAGCTTTGTTGTGAGCCTTTTTAACAATGTGTGATGGAAGAATGAATAGAAACCCAGAGCTGCCTATTTTACATTATTATATTCTATACCTTGTCTCTTCTCTGTGTTGAGCCATTTCAGGTTTTCTTTCCATGATTTTTATGTGCTTTCCCAAAGGAAAAGAGTTGTGTGGTAGTGCCATATGTTCACCTGTTGCCTTCTGATAACTTCCGAATTTATTAAGTTATTTCATCGAAATCTAACTAAGGGGGACTGAAGGACTCAAGGCCCTGATACTTCTATAGGTTTGGATAAATCAAGGGCTGGGTAGGAACGAGTAAGACAAACACCTTTATGGAGAGAAGATCTTCAGCTGCCTGAGCTGTTTTGCTGAAGGTTTACCACTCCACACATAGGCTGTGGCTGGCAGATTGGCACGTGTTCTGCAAAAGCAGCTACAGCCTGTGCTGTGTATTGCCAAGCTAGGAGACAGGAGAGAAAGCTGAAGTTTGGAGACTGGAGAAGTGCTCAAGGAAGACAGTGTCCTAGGGACAAGAGAGATCAGCTTGACTTAATGTGAGGGGGCAGAGAAAAGTGCAATGCGGATCTCTGAGAAACCAGCCTATGTTAGTGCTTCTGACGCACACCCCCCCCCCCCCCCCAAAACCTCTCAATTTTTCTGTGCTTTGTTTAGTCAAAGATTAAATTTTCTAATGTTTCCCCTCTGCCTTAAAAGAAAGAAAATGTTAACTTAAGCTATTGGACAAAATAGTTTGGAGAATGTTTCAAGTGATTATTGTGTGTTAAGCCCATAAATTTTGATGGAACTGAAATAGATCTCAGCGAAGCTTATCCTTGGCTTTAGCTGTTGTGTGGAAAGACTTATACTGTGCTTAAGGAAGTGTGGAGGTGCATCGTCTTATATCTGTCTTTCATATTCTTTCTCTCTAATTCTTTATATATTCTATACTTGGACCTTCTTATGTTGGACCTTCTCTTCCCCTTCTACCTTCTCCCTTTTCATGCCCAGCTGGCCATTAAACAAATTTTCTTTGTGCGATAGTCGGGACTTACATGTGATTATGGTTGATTAAAATACCAAGCAAAATGTAAGGTAAAATTGCATTATGCTTTCCAGTGTGTGTGACCATTTTTCAAAACTGAATTTGTATACCATTGTGCTGCTTAGCTTGCTTGGCCTTATTTTCTTCATTTTAAAGTTTTCCAGTCTTAAAAAGTCTTGATTAAAATTATTTTAGACTATTCATGTGCAGGGCTTAAAGTCTCTGTTTAGCTTTCCCATTGCTACTGCTTTCTGTTCTTCATTTTGTCTTAGCCTTTTTCTAATCCATGACATCAATTTACCACTCATTTTATAACTACGCTTTCCTAACAGCTTCTGCTGAGTACTGATGTAAAAAATGAACTGAATCGCTGTCCTGGTTTCAGCTGGGATAGAGTTAATTGTCTTCCTAGTAGCTGGTATAGTGTTATGTTTTGGATTTGGTATGAGAAGAATGTGGATAACACACTGATGTTTTCAGTTGTTGCTGAGTAGTGTTTAGACTAAGTCAAGGATTTTTCAGCTTCTCCTGCCCAGTCAGCAAGAAGGCTGGAGGGGCACAAGAAATTGGGAGGGGACACAGCCAGGACAGCTGACCCAAACTGGCCAAAGGGGTATTCCATACCATGTGACATCGTGCCCAGTATATAAACTGGGGGGGAGGTGGCCGGGGTGGGGGCAGATCACTGCTTTGGAACTAACTGGGCATTGGTCAGCCAGTGGTGAGCAATTGCATTGTGCATCACTTTTTTTGTATATTCCAATCCTTTTACTAGTATTGTCATTTTATTATTGTTATTGTTATCATTATTAGTTTCTTCCTTTCTGTCCTATTAAACTGTTCTTATCTTGACCCAGGAGTTTTACTTTTTTTTTCCTGATTCTCTCCCCCATCCCATTGGGTGGGGGGGGGAAGTGAGTAAGCCGCTGCGTGGTCCTTAGTTGCTGGCTGGGGTTAAACCACGACAGTCGCATATGTAGCTTCTTGTTTGCTGTCTTGTTGATGCATTCAGATGCTAAAGATTGTGCATTCTGGTTTTGTGTATCGTACCCCTGTGTTAGTCCTCTGGATTGCACCCAAGCCATGTACTTAATTTAAATGGCATGGGTTGTCCTTCCTTGTGAGTTGTTTATTTGAAGGCAGAAGTAGCCAGTGTAGCCCCAAATGCATTGCAGAGCTCCCTGGGTGAAGGAGTGGTGGTCTGAAATTTGAGAGGAGAGGCCGAGGGACCTGGACTGGTTAGGCTTGGAAGTACTGTTTCAGCAAGGAAGTTATTGATAAGACAGAACCAGCCTCTTCATGGTGGTGCATGGCAGGAAGACAGTAGAGAAGAGGCATACATTGAAACAAGAGTGCTTTTCTCCTGTAAGGAGATGGTTTTTCACTATCAGGTCAGTCCCGTATTGAAACATGTTGCCCAGAGGGCTGTTTCCATCCTTGGAGGTATTCATGTAAAAGCAAATTTTTATCTTTTTAAGGAAGATGGTCAAATGGCCTGGAGGGCATCTGTATGATTCTGTTCTGGTCTTTGAGAAGTTTCTCTGTGAAGGATATCCTGTTCACTGGATATCTTTTTTTTTTTTTTTTTTTTTTTTTTTTTGTAGCGAAGCTGAATGAAAAGGAAAAGTAGAACTGGTTTAGAACTGTTTTTTGCGTTGTTTTTTTTTTTTCCAGTAAATTCATTTTCTGAATGTTATTTAGCTAAGTATTTTCTAAAAGATGTTTGATTGTATCAAACCTAAGTGTCTCTTCATTAATAACTTAATGCACCTGCCCTTTCAAGAGGATTTAGTTAAGGTGCCTGATAATAAATGCTGTTTCCGTTAATGATTTTTTGAAAATGCAAGACTAATGGGCAGATTTCCAGCTCTGCAGGCTAGAGGCTATTTGATTAATTTTTCCGTATTTGTATTTCTGATTTCTCACGCTAACCTTTTTGAGGCTGCAGGTGTCTGCTTTACCTAATGTGTATTGTTTGCAGCTTTAGGTGCTGCCTTCTTGCTGTAATCTTAGTATCATGCTGAATGCTTTTTCTATGAAGCAACTGCTTTAGAGTGAGAGGAAAAAGGTACATATTTAGATCTTGTGACTAGCAAGGGCAGAGGAGTTGGAGAAAAATGCTGTGAGAGTCGCTGAGCTGCACATACCCTTGTGCACCAACCTACAGTAGACCTAGGAGATAAAATTGCTGACTGCTTCTCAAGCATTGTTGGTAGTCATGTGAAGCTCTTGGCTTTGCTCCAATACTGCTAATGGGTGGCCTTTGAAGTTCAAGATGAAGTGCGTATTATATAGCTGAAACCTCAGTAACTGTTGGTAAGTGTGTAAGCTCTTCAGTACCCTTAGCTCCTCTGACCTCATCAGTTGTCCCTGTAATTAATCAAAGTGTTTTGGACCCTGGGAAACATATCAGGTGTATACTTCCTTGTTCATTTGATTTTGAAGCACAAATAGGGAATCAATTATAAGGGTTAAGCAAATGGCTTTGCACACTCTTTTTGTTTGTATAAATGTTTGGTTTTGTTTTTTTTTTTTTTAACACCAATCATGTTAGTCTTTAGCTGGACTACAGAAAACGGTATTTGTCTCTACGAGTGGCTCCCAAAACCATTTTCATAGGTTTTGTAGCCTTCTAAAACATGGCAGAATAAGCCTCTTCTCAGGTTTGCCAGAAGGGCATTGGATGGATAGGAATCTCGGTGTCTTCCCTGTCTGGAAAGGCCGAATGGAGAAGTGTTGAAACAAGGGCATGCAGAGAATGCTCTTACGCTTCCATAACTGCCAGCCTGTCCTGCATTCCTTTCAAAATAAAACCCTGTCCCAGTGAGATGTACACTCACACCCTTTCACTCTGCAGATCCATCTGAAGGCGTAAAACCAACTGGAATGATGTGGTAGAAAACTTGAGTAAATGTGCTGTAACTTTTATTCTCGAAGTTGCCTTTCTTCTCTTTGTTGGGCACGGTCAGAGGTTTTGGCCAATACATCTGTATTGGACATAATTTATAGTTTCTTCAGATCTCGTCTTTGGCTGTCTTGTCCTCTTTCTTCCATGCTCTTGGAGCTTTGTTTTAAATGTTAAAGAAGCTGAATTTACCTTTTTGTGTATGTGCATGGGGAGGGGAAGTTAAGTGAACCAAATGTATATATTAGCCTGTGCTTGCAGTAAGTGAAAATGGTTTAAATAATAATTGGTTACCTTATCTGTGCTCTTTTTAAAGTTAGAATCTGTGCATGAAGGGGAAGAAATGTCATGCATTTGCACTGTAATATTAGACATAAATAACCATATCTTTCAAACTTTTCCAAAATAGTAGGTGGACAAATAAGAAGGTTAGGTTACTGCACACTGGAGGCCATCAAAATGGCAAAAGGTCCTTGTCCATTGACAATCACTGCTTGGTCTGTTAAGATCCAGGCAAGAGCTTTGTGGTTTTTACCATATAGCGGTATTCTGTCTCTGTGGTGTTAAGTAGAAGAGTCTGGTCACTCTTTTAAGCATTGTGCAACCTGCTGCTAGATCTGAGCGTAGTAATGAGCCCATTGGCAATGCAGCTGGTGGTATTCCATTTCCATTATCCTGAAGAGAATACTGCTTGTCAGATACCTATCAGCATCCACCCTTCACATGCTAAGAGGACAGAGAAGAGTTATTTCTGGCTGTAGCACTATGGCTTTTTAAGTGTAGTTCCCATTACTGACCATCTATCTAAATTGTCTTGTGATGTGAGCTGTGCATTAGCACATTCAGACTTCGGAAATGGTGGAGCTGCATTCATTTTACGCTCTTGTAGGAGTATAAGAAAGCACTGGGATGCAAGTGTGACCTTCGTAAATGTACTTGCCTGAAAATCTTCCAAATTTGTCTGCTCTGGGATGCACTTACTATGAAGTTGACACTTCTTTAAGTTCTTCAGGATACTGAAATTACTCGGGGTGGTAGTGGGAATGGCTACATAATTTTTGGCAACTGCTGCATACTTACTGTCTCCGGATTACACTTATTTTAGCAGTCTTGCACCCAACAGGTTCTAATATTCTCCAGTAGTTTAGTGCCCAACTGTCTGTTTTTAATGCCCTATTGTCTGAGTAGAGATTGGCATCAGAGAGAAATGTTATCGCTTTTATCTAGAAACAGTTCCATTTTTTTTCTGATCCTCTTTCTAATAAATTAACTTTTGTCTTTTTAAATGCTTCTTCCCCTACAACAAATCCCTCCTACTTGCAGAACTGCAATTTTTTACTGGAACATCATAAAGTTCCCATATGGAAGCTACCCAATTGTATCTTACAATAATTCCATTGAATGATCTATAGCTCCACTTTTATTCCCTATTAGTATTTGGCTGATCGATGGGTAACCTAATTGATTGTTAAGGTCAAATGTCTTTATTGGCTGATGCTTGAATCTTTTCTCATTACGACTTAAAAAACTGTTCTATGGTCTGTTAGAGTTCTTGTACTCATTTTTGCACACCAGAACAATAAACTTCATGATGTAGATGCTGGTGAACAATATACTTATGCAATATTTTGTGTATTCTCAGGTCCAGTATTAGAAGGACATGAAATATTGAGGTATCTGGGTTGAGCAGAACTGCAGTAAGAAACAGTTGATCATGGGATTTCAGGTTGTTCTGTGAATAAGGTAGCTGTGATGTGAAATAAATTCTTTGCTTTTATGACAGCTTAATAATTTCTAAGTGTACAAATGCAGAACCTTAACTGCTCTCATTTTGGCTTGTGATGCTTACTGAGGTGTGGGGAAGATTAATGTGTGCTGCAGTACAGAAACAGGATCTTTGTGATTGCCTGATATTTTGCAAAACCTTTTTTCTTTTCTGGTGATACAGTTCACTGTGGCCAGCTGATCTTTGTTTGGACTTGTACAGGTGTGCTGTAACAACTCCGTATCTTCTTGGATGGACAGTATCCTCGCATAGCCTCAGAGGAGAAAATAGTGGAACAGTGTCAAGAGTCAGTAGAGATAGTCCCAATAAAATGGGGTTTTGCTTTTTCATCCAGGGTTGTGATAGTAATCTGTTACAAGATTCATATTTACCTCTTGAATGTTCATATATGTTATTATATTTTTACGCTGGGGTCTCATTTTGCCATTCACAAGTGTCCCCCCACTTTTCCCCAACGCAACTCTGTTTCTGTCATCTAAGCATTTGCTGCGTCTGGCAGGATGGATATCGATTTACTCTGCTTTACTTAAGATGCTTATAACTGAATTAGTTGGCCAAGACTCCCATATAGTTGATGAAGCTGCTTCATTCATTCATAAAATTCACTATTTTAAAAGTCTACTTTAGGAAGAGAAGAATTGCACACTAGACTCTATTAACTATAATGAGAACATGGACTAATGATGTTGGATAATATTTGCAGATAAAGCCAACTCCTGGAGACAAGGTCACCGAGATATATGGCTATTTGTCACTGGCTTTTTTGTGTGTGTCTCCTTTCTTTTTCTTTTTTTTTTTTTTTTTTCAGAACTGATTGCTGTCTAATGTAAAACAAATAACTGGTTCCACAAAGGGGGTACTAGAATTGGAGGCTGTCTCAGTTTTGTCTTCTAATCACTAGGCACCCTCTCAGGCAGTTTTTCTTTAGCTTTGTTTGACAAAAAACCAAAAAAACAAAAAAACAAACAAAAAAAAAGAGGCTGTATCTGCTTAAATTAGATGGTAGGTTGGCATTTAGAGCACTTTATGGGAGTATATATGATATGTGGACTCAAACTGGTCCATCTTAGGAGGATCTAAAATCCAGATGTTCCACTTTCTGAGCAAATACCGTAACTATCAGCTTGTTATGAAAAAGGAGGCTGAATGGCTTTTCCCTCTCTGCCCCAGTATCTCCACAAGTTTCCGACTGCTAACAGTTGTTGAAGTGTGTCTGTATGCATAAATATGTAATACAAATGCAACCTCTACAGAGACTGCTTCTTGTCTCCTAATTGCATCGTGTCTTCTATTGCCTGAAAATGTAGTTCTCTGGTTTTTAGCTACGTAAGCAAGTGGTTTTGTTACTGCTTCTGAGGGCAGATGAGGTGGTTGTATCACCTTCTGGAATTTAACATCTATTATGCTCAAGTGATAGGCATTTTGGACTGAGATTACATGTCTTTTAGCTCTGTGGTTCCACAGAGTGGAATCTGAGCCAGATGCTTCATATAAATAAGGGAATTATCTGTATGCCTGTACTGGAATACTAGAGTATCGCAGGGTTACAGAAGTACAGCTCAGCTAGTGTAGGTATACCTTTATTCCAGACAGGCAGGTCTAGATTTCTAGAGTAGGATTTATATTGGAATAAACCTGGAAGTAATTACTTGATTTTTAATCTCTTTCTACAGCTGTACTTTATAGTTGTTTTCTTTTCCTCCTATAGGAAAACACACACTTACTGACTGCTACAAATCAACATTTTATGCAAAGTTAACAGCTGTTCTACTGAAGTCGGCATAACTTTTGGTTACAAAGCTAGTTCATTTTCCCAAATGGAAAATGTTGTTCTTTCTTACTAGATGACTGGGTATTTTAATTTTTTTTTTTTTTCTTTCTTTAATTCCTGCTATGTATGTGTCAGGTTGTATTCAGGTAGAGATAAAACATGCAAAACCATCTCTAAGGTTTTTCTGTTTTTTTTTAGGTTGAAACAACCTTTTCAGTATGGTTTCTTCTGGAAGTCTATTGAAACATGTTTTATTGCCACAACTTCTATTAAAGGAAGTAACAACAAACTACTTCTGATCTCCTTGGGTCAGATTTTTCAGAAGTATGCAGTTGCCTATAGATGCAGAGATAGTTAATATTGAGTGGTATCAGTGTAGTAGCTTGCATGACTGAGCCCTTGAATATCAGAGAGTTGGGAATAGAGCTATTTTGTGTTTCAGAACCTTATGGAATGGATTTTGGTAGACTTATAGATGTCTTTCAAGCTTGTAGGATTACCGGCTTTCATACTTTTCTACCTTTGTGTGGAAAAGTTTATTCATACACTTGAAGAAGTTGCTTCCCCGCTTTTCAGTTCTTAACCAGACTTTCAGCTAACTCATCTGACATAATCTAAATGAAGAAAATATTCTTTCCATGTCTGCTGCTTTAAACAAAATTGGGAGAATTTGAGGCAAAATCTTTTTCTAACAATAGAAACTAGAAGTATGGATATCTAAGATGTTGCAAATACTTGGTTGGGTAAAATACGCATCTGAAAATACTTGATTCATTACACAGGAAGATGTTTCCCTTGGTTCCATGTGAATAAAAGACAGCATTTTATGGCTTTACTATTTAGGTCTCAGTCCCATCCCCATTAATTTTACTTTATAAAGGCATATTTCCTAAGAAAAATGTATTTAATTTAACATATACTGTATGTTTTTAATTTTCAAAAGATTCCACTAATTGAAAAGTTGTTTAATAAGAGTAATTTTTAAAGGCTCTCTAATGTTGTATGCTAAAATTTGAAAGGTGGTTAAACCACAAGAAAGCACTCCAACTGCTTTATAGAAAAAAGAAAATAAATAAAATAGAGCACTGTATTAGGCATTTGTTTCTGTAATTAGGAATATGTTGTGTTGTGTTAACATTTCATTTAATTTCCTCTTAATTGTAGTTAATGATGAAGAACTAAAGAAAAGAATAGCAGAAGAACTGGCATTAGAACGAGCCAGGAGAGACTCTGAAGCTCAAAAGAGAAGGTTGGTTTGTTAATATTTAACACAAACATGTAGTGAATGCTTTTATTACTGTTGTTTATCTCCTTGCTATAAACAGTTGAATTTTGTGCCCCAAGACAAAATGGTAGGTAAGACCTTTGGGCAATATAGCAAGTTTTGATATTAAATACATCTTAAAACAACCAATTAACTGAAATTTCCTTGTAAGACCTGATACAAAATGTTGATCTAAATCCCTTTTGACCTCATGAGCCTGAATCTTTTTTGCAGTCTTTTAAGCTCAATCTTTGTTGATTTCTCTTGAGTCCAAATATTCACTTTGCGGTGTGGAGATAGAAATAGCTTGAGAGCAATGCAAAGGTGGGCTACTTGTAATCCCTTTTGTTTGATCAGAAGTGCATGAGTGTCCAGCAACAGTGCAACAGCAGTAGAAATGGTAATTCTTGTTATTTCTTGAATTCTGGATATTTGTTTGAGCTGCAGTATGTTTTGAACTGCTTTAATAGTTAGTACAGCATAATGCCTTGAAGATACACAGTACTGTATTAAAACAGTTTACTAGTAGAAAACCCTTTTGATATGCTTTCTGTATATTGAAACAGTGCTTTCTTATGCATGTTTTTTCGGAGACTGTAGTTACTGTGAAAGACTGGGTAGAATCGTACAGAGAGCGGTGACAGACTTTGGATGTAGCATTTTAAAAATGTACCCTACAATGTTTAGTATGATACTGTGGGATTATTGACAATTAAAAAAAAAATCCTGCTTGAATTTGAAATGGAGTTTGGCTATATGGTGAACTTGGTGGACTTGTGTGTTCATTTGTACTTTCAGTGATTTTCCTAAATAGATAATATAACGCACTGAATATAAATATTAACCTACACATTGTCCTCCGTTCTGAGAATGGGAAGAAAGGCTCATTATGATGGATTAAAAAAATTAGAACGTAATTAATACTACTTAAACTGTCTGCATATATATCAGTTGTTTCCTACACATCATTATATTATTATTTAATTGAGTTAGGTTGATGGTGTATGTAATTAGATAGGACTATATAAATGTCCCAGAAAAAAAATCAGGCTTTTTGAATCAGCAATAAAGGAAATCAATATGTGACAGTGAAATCTCTCCTTTTCTGAACTGGGCTCTGAGAGGAAAACTTGTGTTACATCTGAGCTTAATGTTGACTGCTCAAGAGTTCAACTAAACGTGATTACAATATGGAAATGTTTGTTTTGTAACTTCAGTATTTTGTCATTTGATGCTTTTCGGTAACTTTCATTAAGTATTCCATAATTCAGTTTTCATGGGTTGTGCATAGGTCTGTGAAAGGTAGGGAGCAGATTGGCTTGTCATATACCTGATTTTATATTTTGTAGGGAACAATGCTGGCAGCCTTCCCTTTATTTGACTAAGGATTAGTGGAGAAGATGTTACATAGTAAAAGGCTCCTGTAAAATCTTTTTGTTGTCTTAAAATTAGGTGGAAGAATCAGTGCTTTTGAAATGTAAGCCGTCAAAATAAATAAGTAATAATAACAACAAAGTATAAAATTAAAAATATCTAGTCCTGTTAGCAGCTTTAATCCTCTTCTAGTTTGTGTTTTGTTTCTTTTTTAAGCAATAAGCAAGGATTTTTTTATTACACTTTCTACACAATATAAACAATTATAAAAATACATTTTAAACAGAGTGTAGAGGCTCTTTTCATGTTGGATGAAACAACTTGAAAAGATGCAGATGTTTACTTAGCTATTACTTAAGGTCTTTATGGGCTGAATTCTGGTTGAGGCTTGTGTTGTAAAAACATTCAAGAAATGCTGTAGCAAATGTGGAGCTGTTCTCTGGATTGTGTTCTTCTGAGAATGAAGTGAACACTGCTCTATTGATCACTTTAAGAGCAGGTTTATGTTGTTCAGGTTCAGCATACCTACCCCTCCTGTTTTATTCTAGTTGAGAAAGCAATCTCTCCACAACGCAGGGGCATGAGCATTGTTTGTGCAATGTTCTTTTTCAAGTCAGGATCCATACTTTCAGGTGAAAAAACTGCAGTCTTCTGTACAAGCTCCTGTGCCAGTTTCTGGACACTCATGCACTTACGTAGTTGGTATAATTTTTCAGCATTACTGGACTTCAATTTTCAAGCAAGTACATACTTAAGAGCTAGATGCACATTGTTCAGATAAAGTATTTTATGTCTTGCATGTCTAGTGCAGAATGAAAAGGAAAACTTTACTCTCAAATGTAGTTATTTTTAATAAACATACAAACACATTGATGTAATGTTGGAAAACAGAACAAAACCTGAGTTCCCACCTATACCATGCTTAAAACATGTAACAGAAGGAAACTGTTAACAGAGAACAGTTTATAGTATTCATATGTCAATAGTTGCACAAGAAAAAAATACAGCGTAATGCAGGCTTCATAACTTATATGGAGGGATGTAGTATACAAATGCATCCTTGGCGCTGTCCAAGGCCAGTTGGACTGAAGCGTGATGGTGTCTCATGTCTGTGAATAGCAATGTGCACAAACCCCACTGAAGAGCCAAAATTGATTCTAGTTTACTCCTTCTTTTACTCAGACCAACTGTTGTTTCTCACTTTAGTTTCTGACCATTTGAAATGTTTAATCTTAAAAGTATTTTCATTTAGAAAAGTTAAATGGATTATTATTTGATTGCAACAGAATTTGCAGTGACTGCATTAGTGAATGTGACCAGTTAATGTGTCAGAGCTACAATCTCATGATAATACTCAAGGTCACGTACGGGTTGTAAGACTGTCAGTATTATAGCAATTACAGCAATAATACTATTATTGTTACAGCTGGTAATACTAGAGAGTTTCTTTATGTTCTGAACAGAAGTAAGAAGAAAGTAATGTGCCCTTTCACCCTAGAGAAAATATAGCTTTGGTATTCCTGTAGTCTGTTTTCCATTTCATGTCAGTACCTACCAGTACCTCCCCAAAATATTCCTTATTCTTGTAGTGTTGCAGAGAGACTCCACTCATTATAAGGTTTTGTATTTACTGAAAATGGAGTGTAAGTTTGTACCTGAATGGTTCAATAAACTGCACATGTATCATTACTTTCAGCATCTTTGAAAGGCTCTCTGGGTGTGATTTTTGTTACTGCCTCTGGTATGTACGGTCCCTTCAGACCTACTGAAGAAGCAGGCTTTTGCCCCTGTGAAATATGTGCCAAAACCGCTGTTCCACAGCTCTCGAAGAAATTACTCTAAAACGTGAGAGAATAGGCACAAGAACTTGAGTTTGACAGCAGTGACAGGTAATAAATGATAATTCTTGATATAGTTTAATTTTTCACAAAGTTCTTTAACTTATTTTGCAGTGTCATAATAGAAGGAGATACAGAGTTTGTATGAAACTAGTTATTTGCCATGACATGAAATGATACAAAATATGACAATGAAACTTCTGAATCCTTTAGCTGTTTAGACTTCCTCCTGAGGTATAGTCTTATAAGTGTAGATCATTACACTATGTCTTGTCACAGCTGTTGAACTTTCTTATTTTAATAATTTTGTTGATCTTGGTGATGAGAGAGTCTGAAATAGCTCCCATTGAAGTAACTGGAAGCATTTCTTCCAATGGTGGCCTGCACCATACCAGATGGTGCCATGGCTCATGAACTTCAGCAATGAGAAGCTGCTTCTGGTCAGCAAGCTGTATCTGTTCCATCAAGTTTTGCAGAGATATCTGTACAACTCAGTGGACCAGTAGGTATCTTCTGGGAGAATATGACAGTAGTAAACTAGCACTAGGGATCACAAAATGCACATCTGGAATAAAGAGAAGTGGTATTAGGCTAAAGGAATTTATTGCCAAGAAATAAACTTTATCAGTTATGAGATTTTTCCAGTTTTAACTTTTGTATCTCTTTGTCTGGCTTGTTCCAGTTTGCCTCTTACTGCCAGAACATGGTACTGGAACTTTTGTACTGTCCCTGTTAACTTGGGTGTCTGAATCTAAATATGTAGTAATAACTTGACTTTGCCTTTTCTCTGCTTTTTCTAGACAAGCTCAGCAAATACTTAGCATTTTTCCTAATTTTTCAAGAACTCAATGAGTAAAAATTTTTCATGTTATGGCTCTGGAGAACAGGCATGGGGGAATTAGGTGACTTTCCTTCTCCCATCTTTAATTTCTAAACTGAATGGAAGTTTATCTACTACACACACTAACTTTGTTCTTTGATACAAAACTATTCATTTGTTAGAGTCCACGATAATGTACTGATGGTGTGCGATAAATCTTTTTGTTTATAAAGAGTTTGGATTATGAAGGGCAAACACAGAAGAAAAGATAGTTTGAAAAAGCAAAAGTGAATAACAACTTTTGTCATCAGCAAAATGATAAAATTTTAGCTACTGTCAACCTCATCAGACTGCTGGATTCCTCCACTAAAATATATACAAAACAATACTTAGGAGGCAAATGAAGGATGTGATTTCCCATAGAAATTGAACAATCATGAATGACTACTTACCTCTCCCCGCCCCCCCCCCCCCCCCCCCCCCTTGAAAATCAGAGACATTTCAGTCTTACTTATTTTGCTAATCATTCAGGTTAGTCTAATTATATTTGTGTTTTTTCAGTCTCTTTTGCTTGGTAAGGGTTTCCTACCTTCCACTTTTTTTTATATGATCTGGCACATGGCAAACATTAATTATACATAGAATGAGGTGTATTTGCAAAATGCTGTGCATGACAATCCCTTTAATATTGCACAAAGTTTATTTTGTTCATGTCTTCAATATATACATGCATGTAGTTTTGTTAGTATGCCAAATATATGTCCCTGTGCAGTTTGTTGATGTATGACTGTCCCAAGAGACCCAGATGATTGTTTTCCCTATGCTTAGTTGTACTTGGATTCTCCTATATCATATTTCCTGTGATTCCAGCATTTGTTTCTTAGAGGATAAGTACTACTGTAAGTAGGAATTTTAAGGCAGGGAAGGGCTTAAAAGTAGCCTTTTGTTTGGTTTGGTGGCCCTTCAGTAACTCTGTTGCTAGGTCTGCTCTAAAATTGTTTAAGGTACGACAAACAGAAAATTATCAGGACTAGTGCTGAGTATTGTGCAACTGCTGCTCAAAATCTTATTGAAAAGGATCTCATGTATGTAGAAGTTACACAGTGTATCTTAAATCTTTTCTAAAATGTCTGTTTAGACAGTCTCAAGACTGCAAGATTAGTTCTGTTTAATTAAGATCATGGACATGGGTTAACTTGAGTTGAGGAACGCGCTTGAACTTCTCCAGGTGACTTCATCTCAAGCTGAATGGGACTTATTCCTGGGATCCGTTGTGAAGGGAATTGAACGGGTGGTAACTGTCAGTGGATAGGAAATGGTGGGTATCTGGAGATTAATGATTTTAACGAGCAGATCCAGGAGAGAACTATTGCCTGCAGCCTCAGGAGTGTTTCAGTGTCTCCTAACTACCTTGTACTATAGGTGCAAGCCTGCATTTTCTTTTGTAGTCTTACTCAGTCCTTGTCCAGCTTTCTGGGCCTTCTAATGGTTGCCTATTGGGATCCCCGTTATCCCTTCCCTGTATTGTCTTCTGCTTATTTTCTGATATGGTCACCAAAAAGCCAATTAGCAGAACAAGAAAGACATGGACCTGTTGGAGCAGGTCCAGAGGAGGGCCACGGAGATGATCAGAGGGCTGGAGCACCTCTCCTATGAGGACAGGCTGAGAGAGTTGGGGTTGTTCAGCCTGGCTCCAGGGAGACCTTCTAGCAGCCTTCCAGTACCTAAAGGGGGCTTATAGGAAAGCTGGAGAGAGACTTTTTATGAGGGCATGTAGTGATAGGACAAGGGGTAATGGCTTTAAACTGAAAGAGGGTAGGTTTAGATTGGACATAAGGAAGAACTTTCTTACAGTGAGGGTGGAGAGATGCTGGAACAGGTTGCCCAGAGAGGAACTGTGGATGCCCCATCATTGGAAGCATTCAAGGTCAGGTTGGACGTGGCTTTGAGCAGCATGGTCTACTGGAAAATGTCCCTGCCCGTGGCAGGGGGTTTGGACTAAATGACCTTCAAAGGTCCCTTCCACCCAAAACCATTCTGTAATTCTGTGGTGGCTTTTGATAACTCTTAGGTTTTGCTATGACTGTCTAGTCTCCTATAACGACTTTGGTAACTTTTGTCTTGAAAGCCACATGAAAAATGCTTTTCTTGAGTAATACAGATGGTAGATTTTTAAACATTCCCTGGTAATGAGTTGCTGGAGTCTTTTCTACTTTGCTAGCTGGACTCCACATGGTATGGCATTTTATCTGTCATTAGCTGGATAACTTATATAACCTCTGTATTTCTAAAGATCCTCATCTGTTTAAAGAAAATATTTCTAAACTCTAAGTCACCTTTTAAAAATATGTACACACTGGTGCATGGAGGTGGCTCACAGTGGTAGGTTATTAGATTGCAGCCATTAGCTGCTTTATATGTTTTGTTGTTGTGCTTGGGGGAGGGCCCCTATATAACAGCAATTCACTTTATGGTTTAATTGATACTCTGATGTGTCTGAGTGCTTCCCCCCGACCTTGTTTTGTCATGTCTCAGCATTACATTGCATGTATGGCAAGCTCTTAGTAAACTTCTTGGAGTAGAGAGCTTTTGCAGAAGACAACAACAAATTCACCAGTGAAAATGTAAAGTGAAAGAAGAATGAAGAACAATATTGGCGAAGAACCCTTTGGGAAACTACACACCAAAAATGTTATATTAAAATCAATACTGGGGCTTGACCTTTTTGTGCTACTGTATGTTTTAAAGCTTACTATTGATTTTTGTTTTAATAACATGTTTATTCTAGTTTACTGGCATAGGTCTGGAGAACATAAGGAAAAAGTGAAATGATTGATTTATTTACAGTATTCTTTCTCTATTTTACTGAGGTAAATTTATGAAGAGCATATTAATGTATCTTCAGTTCATATGGGTAGTGCACTAAATGTGGTGAAAACTTTTTTGAAGTAGATTTATTGTCTTCCTAAATTATTATATTTTCCCAGGTAATGAGCTGTGTTGAACTGGGAGACTGGCTTTTTCTTGCAGTATTCTTCTCACAGGGGACAAAAAGCTACTTTGCTTGAAAATAGTTGTAATCTAGTCTTCTGCCACAGGGACCTCTTGATAGTGTTTAGATTAAGTGTGAAAACAGTCAGGGAAATTACATCTTCTCTATTGCTGACAGTAGGATAGAAAGCTGGAAATACTCTGAAGCAGTAAAAGTGATTATAATTGCTTTGACTTCTGGTAGGTCAAGAATAAGAATTAAATATCTTGCATGAGTGACCATACTGTTTGTAAAAAAACAGCTGAAGATATTACCCAATTGATAATCACATTCAGGAATGCAAGAACTGGTACAACAGACTTGCACCAAAGCTTGCTTCCTCTGGTCATCCTTTCTCTGACAAGGTTTCCATGAAGTAAGTATTGCAGAGAAAGATTCAAGGAATGTTTAAAAATATAATTGAGAGAAACTGCTTTTAGAGGGAAGTTTCTTCATTACCGTTGTCATTCTGGGGGGTGGTGGGGTGGGTGGTGGTGCACGGGGGAGAAGTTACTCACTCTGGAGTGAAAAGGTATACTTTTGAAGTAAAGCTCTGTTGTCAGTACTACTACACTTAATGTAGCCTATAGATAGTTATTCTATCTTTGGTCATACACCTTTATACAGTATGACTTGTCTTCCACAAATGCTGGGAAGCTTAACCTTTTTCTAGTATGACAGTCAGTGTATCAGAAAAAAAGCTGGCTATTGATTTGAGAGAGCAAAACTTGGATATTTTTATAGTGATAAACAGGACTTTGGAAGATAAGTCATAAATTGCATTTAAACTGGAAAGAAAGGCTAATGCAACATCTGATAAGGGCCTCCTGTCTCTGAATGCGACACATACGTGTGCATGACTCTCTCCTTCCGTATCTGAAAGATGTGTAGTTGGTAGAGAGAGGACTTAAAATAGTAATTGGGTAAGATTGCAGAGAAGGCTCTTCTGGAGCGTAAAATCAGCTAATGCCAGGCAGTGGTGGGGGCTATTCATTTACCAAACCAAAACATTCAAGTTTGGTGTGTATAACTGATTTTATAAAAATATGAAAAAGTAAAACCTATTTTGTTTGGTGAGTGTCCAAAAGGCCGCTTCAGCTTCAGGGTTGGGGAACATGCACGGAGACAGCAGTAAGTTTTGGCATCACTTCCACAGGTTGAGTTCCTCCTATTCCCCCCTCCTAGTCATGCCATCTCAAACTTTTTTTTTTTTTTCCTCTCTCACAGCAGAAGTTTCCCTCATCTGATCTCAAACACAGCAAAAGATTTAAAGTGAATTTATTTTTTAACAGCTATAATATTACTGAAGTCTGGAGGATTATGGGATAATGCTGCTCTGTCGCAGGAAAAGAGGGAATGAGGAGGGTCAGGTTGGGTCAAGACTGTCCCTCTGCAGGCAAGGGAAGAAGCCAAGATTAAGTGTGAAGACATTTTGGGTTCAAGCAGAGGTTTACCTATAAAACAAGTCCTGTGATCAGGTGAGCTGTTGTAACTGATACCTCTTTGGACAGCCATCTGTTGAAAATATAATTCTATTATGGAAGCATAAGTCACCTTCTGAATGGGGTTGCATTGTACCCTTTTTAAAACCATAAAATTTAAGTGCATGATCTTACCTGCAAAATGCCAAGGAAGCATAAAAATGTTTGCAGCCATGCTGCTTATGAAGTTGAGGGTTTGGAAATATCAAGCTATCTTTGAAGCCTGTTTTACGTTCCTTATTGTTTTCTGGGAAGAAAAAACAGTATTTGGCAATGGTAGAGTTGCTCTCCAAGATTTCTGTTACTGGTCTGACTCTCCATTAATACCATTATGTCTAGTTCTCAGTATATACGGAGATGAATCTTGGAGACAGGAAGTAGAAATTTGAGAAAGCACTGCTATAATTCACTCCTACCTTTATAAACCCCAATTTTCAAGGGATTATTTTTCACTTCGATTTTAAAACTTGTCATCTCAAGTGACAACTTGTATATCAAGCTTCATCTTGATAAGTTTATTTCTAGGAGAGATGGGAAAATGACTTGAAGCCAGTAAGTTTATTGGGAGAGAGCATCAACAACAATAATACTGCTTCATAGTTTTAGATTCAAGTAGGGAGGAGGGAAACTATTCCCCCCTGGCAATTTTAAACAAACCTTTGCTTTCAAACTGCTGAGCTCTTTCATTTTGAAAAGTAGCAAATGAGTAGACATAGCAGAGAAACACTTAAAAATAATAATAATAAAAAATTTTGCAACTGTCGCTTCATTTTAAGGGATAATTAATGTTGTCGTAATTTCATGACTGCCATTGCAGATCCCAAGAGGAGTGATATTAAGTGCAAAAGTAATTTTGAGTTGAGTTATGTGGATATCAGGAAAAGTCTTAGCTAAATACATATACAAATTATGTAAAACAGTTTTACTATTCTGACTTAAGTTCTTTGCATGCCTCTGGCATAAAGGTAGAAATTTGTTCATCCATTCCGTCTTTATATAATACTATTCCGTCTTTATATAATTCTGATATATATGCACATATTTTAAAAACAGTGGCTTTATGAAGTGTAATTACAAAATCCCCTCAACGAACCTTCCCTCCCTCCTACTCACCCTCCCTCCTCTCAACACCCAAACCTTCCCCCCAAAAAACCCGCGCAACCCAAGTATCTTAATGAAGAAAGTCAATTCAGCCGTCTTCTATAGGGTATGAGCAGCGATCAGACTGACAAGTCAGTGTCCATATCGCAATGAGTATTAACAAGCTGTCCGTGACAGTATTGTTGATAAATTGAAGAGCTGTATGTAATTACGAGTTTTGAAATTAGTGTCTTTGATCTTTTGATCAAGGACTGGCGCATAAAATAACATGGCCATTAGCAAAGATTTTTCAATTGACAGATGTTATGCTGAGTCTGGAAGGAGCTGGAAAAAGGAAATGAATAAATATGTTCAACTGAATGTTATTACTTGGACTCGTTGTGGGTTATTTGAGAAGTATAGCATTTGAAGTGGGGGGTAGTTGAGAGAATTGAAAGAAATGGTTTAGTGGGGCAAGATGGAACGTAGTCACAACCAAGATAATTTGTATCAAGTTCAATGTTTTCTTGGGTTGGCCAACAGACTTCAGCCTAAAGAAAGAATAAAGCAAAGCACTTGGTACCTTGCCCTCCTTGTTATTGCTACTGGACATGTCCAAACCTAATGTAAGAATTGTAAGACAATTTGGGGCTGACCAAAGACAAACATGTAAGGGGACATATTAGAGGGAGGAGTTAACATTATGGGAAAAGTTTACTTGCTGCTTAGGGTTCAATTTTGGAATCACTATCACTTTTATGTTTTCAGTAATATTTATAATGGATGAAGCACTAATTTATAGACATGTATGGCCAGCATTAAGAGGAACGGGTCACCATGAGGAAGAAGTGTATATGGAATAAAGTAGTGGAGTTCTTGTTAAATTTAGTAACATCAAGTGCAAGCATAGGAAAGTAACAGTAATATGGTATAAAACCATAGGAAGATCTCACTTGGATTACTGTATGCTATTTGAGGTAGATAGGCCAAGAAAACCCCCACATGAAACAGATATTGTTCATATTTGTTTTCATTAGATGAATCTGCAAGTTCCAGAGATGCTGCTAGCTCTCATCAGGCAACAAAAAGACCTTCCCAACCCATATTCTGAGTGTGTAATTTGGCCTCTCTCTTTTCCTCTTCCTCCTCCTCATTTGTTTTAACTTCACTCTGAGCTGTTGGAGGTTGCCTGCCTTCTATGTTACAGCTGTGGTAAATCAACTGAGATGATTTCAGTGATACTGGCAAGTGCCTGGTTGCACTTTGCTTAGGTAGTAAGGGGGGAAGCCAGTCACTAGGTCTGGAATACATCAGGTTAGGTTTGGAGGGCTCTCTTTTGCAGCCTGCTGGTCTATAGGACAAGTTGTGTTACTCAGAAGCGTTTGATGGGGCAGGGATTGCAAGCATTATTGCTATCTTTGATCTCTCTTCCTGCATGCACCATAATCATGAGAGCTCTTGATCATTTATAGTGAATTTGTCAAACATTTTGATTGTGCATGTTGCGGTCTATAAAACGGATAGCGATATGGACCCATGTAGTCTCATTTGAATGGTTTTGGACTAAGCACTCATGAAATAATTGCAAATCTGGGTTTAATGATCTGCATGTTCCTTTTTTGACGTTATATTCCACATTTCTTTAGCATTTTTGGTTTGCCTTGCTTTTTTTCTATTAGAATCATAGAATCATAGAGCCATTTAGGTTGGAAAAGACCTTGAAGATCTTCGAGTCCAACTGTTAAGCTAACACTGCCAAGTCCACCACTACACCATGTCCCTAAGCACCACATCTACACGTCTTTTAAATGCCTCCAGGGACGGTGACTCAACTGCTTCCCTGGGCAGCCTGTTCCAATGCTTGACAACACCTTCAGCGAAGAAATTTTTCTTAATATCCAAGCTAAACCTCCCCTGGACAACTTGAGGCCGTTTCCTCTCGTCCTGTCACTTGTTAGGTGGGAGCAGAGACCGACCCCCACCTGGCTACAACCTCCTTTCAGGCAGTTGCAGAGAGCGATGAGGTCTCCCCTCAGCCTCCTTTTCTCCAGGCTAAACAACCCCAGTTCCCTCAGCCGCTCCCCACAAGACTTGTGCTCCAGACCCTCCACCGGCTTCGCTGCCCTTCTCTGGACACGCTCCAGCCCCTCAAGGTCTTTCTTGTCGCGAGGGGCCCAAAACCGAACACGGGACTCGAGGTGCGGCCTCACCAGTGCCCAGCACAGGGGGACGATCCCTGCCCTGCTCCTGCCGGCCACGCTATTTCTGACACGGGCCAGGAGGCCGTTGGCCGCCTTGGCCGCCTGGGCACGCCGCCGGCTCACGTTCGGCCGGCCGTCGACCAGCACCCCCAGGTCCTTTTCCGCCGGGCAGCTTTCCAGCCGCTCTTCCCCGAGCCTGTAGCGCTGCACGGGGTTGCTGTGACCCAAGCGCAGGACCCGGCACTCGGCCGTGTTGAACCTCGTACAGCTGGCCTCGCGCCGTCGATCCGGCCTGCCCAGATCCCTCTGTAGAGCCTGCCTGCCCTCCAGCCTGCCCTCAACGCTCCCGCCCAACTTGGCGTCATCTGCAAACTTACTGAGGGTGCACTCGATCCCCTCGTCCAGATCATTGATAAAGATATTAAACAGAACCGGCCCCACTACTGAGCCCTGGGGAACATCACTTGTGACCGCCCGCCAACTGGATTTAATTCCATTCACCACAACTCTTTGGGCTCAGCCATCCAGCCAGTTTTTTACCCAGCGAAGAGTACACATGTCCAAGCCAGGAGCAGCCAGTTTCTCCAGGAGAATGCTGTGGGAAATGGTCCTTTTACCAGTCCTAATTCTCTTGTACTTAATGAAAGATTTGTTCAGTATGTAGATGTCTCAAAAACCACTTGGGTAGAACATAAGTTCAGGAAAGTTATATTCCAGTCTTAAATTTAGAAGAGTTTCCTGCTTTGCCATATATGGTTTTTAGTAATGTTTCGGGTTGTCCCTTCTGTCCCCCACACAGGGCAGTGCATCATTTAAAATACAGTTCACATAAGCTTAGTCAAAAAAACAAAGTAAATGAGAGAAAAAAAAATTACATTTTGCCTATTTGGGACATGTGGGCAATATGAGTGCAAAGAAGTTGAAGCAAAATTTGTCCTTTTTACACCATGGCTTTATGGTGGAGAAAAATTATATTTTCTGTTAACATTTGCATAATCTGAAATATAGGGTTTAAAAATGAAAATTAAGGACAGATTTTTAAAGAATGTAGTTGTCACTAGTGTTAGGAATTGCCCCCTTTACCTGCAGTATGCAAAGTCTTACATGAATAGAGAATGTTTTTTTTAATGTGTAACTAGTGCTAGGAAATCACTTCAATTTAGAACTTTTTTGTGTTGTCATACTGAGACTTTTGTGACGAAAAAGACATTGCCTCTCAGATAATTTGTTTCTATATCTCAATCCTTCTCTATGTTTTGCAGAGGCAGATGAACTTTAGATAATTTATCTGACTTTGCAGTCAGGTGAATAATCAGTTACTTGAAATTGAGTAGGAAAAATATCCATTTCACACTTCTCAGACCTCAGTTCAGGTTAAAGTTGTTTTCCTCATGTCTCTCGCGTCTTTTCAAATCCCTTGTCAGCTACAGTGATTTTCAACCACAGCTTTCCATGGCACATTCACCATGCAGTCATTAAATATTGAAACTCAGTACTCAGAAACATTATTCATCCATTAATATTGAATCATGGCCTAAACTGTATTGTTCAAAACATTTTTGGATGTTATGCAAGTCTGTCAGAATGCAGTAACAAACTTGATTGTGTCAAACTAAGCAAAAAACCTGTTGAGCAGTTTCCACTGTAAACACATTGTACTCTTATTCTTAGTCAGTGGAAGCTTTTTGAGTTGAGGGGGTACCATATAGAAATGGAAGTGTTCAGAGATCATGAAAGATGAAGGAAGCTTGGTAAAATTAACATTAATTAAAAAAACCCCTGTCATTGTAAGAAAGCATACAAATTTTTTTTTTTTTTTTTTGATACTGAAATGTTTTAGTTTTATGTCTTCTTACATGGAGTTCATATTTAGGGATCATTTCCATCTTTAAAGACTAATACCTATTTAGATTTTTCTATATTGTATGGAGAAGAGGAGAGGGTGATTTTCCTGATAGTGGACTTTGAAACTGGAAATATTTTGATTTTGGTTGGTTGGAGGTAATGAAAAATGACACAGTTCATGCTTTGGACTTGAATGAGTTTATCTTGGATCACCACAGATCTATCAGATTGTGTAGCTTGGAGACTATGATAGAGACAACTGGCAAGTAATCATTTCCCTGAAAAGTAACAAAAAGAAAATGTTTAATCTTTAATAGCGTAATAAATTTTCGATAGCCGGAAATAAGGGCTGAAAATGATATATTACTGTATTTGCTTTTAATACAGTATTGTTTACCAATTTTAGATTTCCTAGGGATTCTTGATTAATTTAGAATAAAGTGTGTAGTGGCCATCAAAGCACAAAACTAATATTTTTTTTTTTAACATATCTCAGTGTGTTGCTGTTGTCTCTGAATTAAAAGGTGCCTTTTCCTTAATGATAATCTTTAACATCTGCAGGTGTTTTTCAAGAATGACAGAAATGGATATTTTGAAGTAAACAATAGAGTGAATTCTTCTGGATTGAGAACTAAATTATTCATCTTGTTAGTGTGGCTAACATGGTTCATGCTGTGCAAGATTGCAGTACCATGTCATAAGTTCACGTGGTAAACTTAACATTTTTTTTTCTCTTGAACTCATTTAAAAAATGGATATGAAAAGGATGGAAATTTTTTTCAGAGTGCAGCAAATTTCTATCGTGCCTTTTCCTGGAATGTATTTTTGTATTTCTTAAAAGAGGTACAGAAAACAGATTGCTTGTCCCGTCAGAGATGCTTTCTTGTTTGTTCTTAAATTTCTAATTCTGCTGCACAATAATGTAATTGGAGAGTGGAGCTAGCTGTGTATTTTGACTTCACTTATTTTGTTGGACCAGATATGATAGTTGTCAGTTATTAATTTTAAGTAATTCCTTAATTAGCAATTATTTTTGTTACTGTTTTGTATTATTTTTATGCTATTATTATTTAATACTAGTTTCATTTGGATAGGAATAATTACTTTGAACTGATATATACTGAAAACATAAAATTCTGAAAATCTAAAGAGCAACCTTTTATGTAAGTTTTAGAATATAGATGCATTCCATCTATTCCTTAATATGCATTAATTTAGGTAAATTTACCTTTCCTTTACTGTCAACTGCAGTAAATGGCCAAGATTAATTAGGCAATTGAGATTATTTTGTTTTTTTCATGGTGCTTGTGATGGTCAACTGTAATTGATGAGACTGTTGTGTCCTAGCTAGTTGCTCTCAGCTGTAGCCTGTTTGTTCAGTGACAATGTATGGTACAGCATCCTTGCCATGATATTTGAGCTGTTCCTCGTTCAAGTCAGGGCTAAATCAGTACCACTAGCTTGGGGAAATGCCATAATTGAATTAATTTGGGCTCTACCATAGCTGCAGAGAAAGAGGTTTTCCTCCCAGAGATGTGGGGTAAGCATTTCAGGCTGTCTTAGATAATGCTCTGAAACATTTGCTGTATTCTCATGTAGATTCTCTTTTACTTAATTTTGCATGTAGCATGTTCTTGGCTAGTTTAAAAGCTGTATAATAACAAATGCTACCTAGAATCTCACATTCACTGCTTTTATAGAAAAAAAAAGATGTGAATAAAAGAGAGGAATGCAGAAGCAAAAAGGTTATTCTCCTGAAATCAGGTATTTCCCCTTTGGCTTTGGTCTGAAGATCTGCTTCAGGAGATGGTTGGGACAGATGGTTTGACCACATGTATAATAACTTAATTAGATTTTGTCTCTGTCCCTCCTGCCCACCCCTCAAAAAATCTAGATCTAAGAATAAATTGGCTTTTATATATGAGAGCATCTTTCAGAATTCTTTTCATCAGTCTGCTGGTGCGATATTGCTCCTTGAGAATGATGTGGTAGGTTTTGTGTTCAGTTTTAACAGAATCCGATTTAGGTGGAGTGTATTGCAAACATTATTTTGATTAAAGTGACTTCAGGAATAAAACGGTCCAAAATTTGTCTTACAGTGGAAACTAAATATGACAATATGATAACAAAAATATCCAAATTCTTATTATGCCTCTGTTTGTTCTGAGATCCATAGATCTTTGGTGGTTAGTGTATCAAGATTTACCTAGCCTCTTGCAGTTTCCTCCAGGATTTTTTTTTCAGTGACAGCAATGTTCAATCATACTTCTGGTTGGGTTTTTTTGAGGAAAAACCAAACTGCATATATTTATGCTTCTTGTGTTCAGTAATTTTAATGCATGCGATAGCGTTCTGCTGTGAGTGACTCCAAGGGGCTGCTGTCTCCAACAAGATGGGAATTACTTGATTCTAGGAATTTTTTCCAGAAGGTGTCTGGATTCAAGTTTTTCATTCAAATAGGTAAGCTTCATAACTGTCACAGTATTCATTTACAAAGGAAATTCAATAATTTTTTTCTCCTCTAGCTAAGCTCTTAAGTCGTCTTTAAAGGCAATAAGAGCCTAAGGCAGAGCATTTTTATTCTCTGTGTTGAGATAAGCAGGATGTTTGCAGTGCTGTGAGGGCTGTCGGTACAAAGGTGTGTCCGGTTTTAGCCAGTACAACTTCTTTTCTTTTGACAAAAGCTTTGTTTCCTCCTATATTTTAATGCCCAAATATTGTCTATATTTAGAATATCTATATTCAGGAGATGACCCAGTTTTCTACTTGGAAAGCATGCTTTTATTGAAACATATCTAACAAATGAATCTTTGTATCTTAGCACAAAAAAACCCCAGGAAGTTTTCTAGGTATTCACTAATACGTTTTTCAATTTTCATATTCACAAGTTTGGGTTGTACTGAAAACAAATGTATTTCCAGAACAAGGATGGGAGCTGATATGAGTATGTTGAAGTATCATAGTTACAAGAAGTGTGTCCAGTAGGTTCATGATGTCAGTCATTGACTGCAATGATGTACTCTTGCTTCCGAGATAAAACTAGATTGAAGTACCACTGAACAATCTAAAAATTGAACTTTGTGTGCATTAGATTGTTCAAAGAAAAATTTCAGGAAGATATGCACACATTTTCCTGTCTTCGGCCTGTAAACTTCATGATCACATAAATAGCAAAATTTTGGTATTTTTTGTTATTTTTGCTATTGCTTTACTTAATGTAAATACTTAATTACTTTTAATTATCTGTCAGCAGATAGATCTACGGATAGATGGAGATATCTGTCTGTTTAGATATGAATACCAGAATATAGTGTTAAAATCAAAAGCAAAAGGAAGACTGGGGTAAACGTGGGCCCACGGCTAAATGGAGCAGGGTCCCTGGTGACAAAGGAAATAGAGAAGGTGGAAATACTCTAAAGCCCCTTTGCTTTTTCTTCCTCTGTCTTTACTGTTAAGGCCAGCTTTCAGGAATCCCTGGACCTTGAGACGAGAGGGAAGGTCTGGAGCATGGACAACTTACCCATGGTGAAGGAGGATCAAGTTAGGAACACTTAAACTGAACATAGAGAAGTTCCATGGGGAGTGATGACTTGCAGCCATGAATGCTAAGGGAGCTGGCTGATGTCATTGTGAGGCCACTCTCAGTTGTCTTTGAGAGGTCATGGTGATTAGAAGAGGTTCCTGAAGACTGCGAAAAAGCAAATGTCACTCACATTTTCAAGAAGGGCAAGCAGGGAGATCTGGGGATTAGGACAAGAAACAATAGACACAAACTGAAACACATGAAATTCTGTCTAAACGCAAGAAAACACTGTGAAGGTGGCCAACATTGGATTGAGTTGCCCTAAGAGGTTGTGAAGTCTCCATCTGTGGAGATATTCAGAACCCAACTGGACATGGTCCTGGGCAACCTGCTGTAGCTGACCCTGCTTGAGCAGGGTGTTTGAACCAGATGATCACACGAGGTCCCTTCCAGCCTAAATGACTGTGTGATTCTGTGAGAGTTGTGGACTGCACTTTCCATTTAATAAAGTAGAGGTAATCATCAAGCGTTTAAAGGATGGGTGAAAGAAGTTATGATGTAGAATTTGAGTGCCAGAAGCTTTAGGGGTAATAAGTGACCTAATCATTGGCTGTTTGTTTACTAAATTGCAAAAAGTACAAGTACATAAATTTTCTTCATAGCATTAACTCAGTGTTGAAGTCCTAAAAGACAGTGCTGTAGAATGGCAGGAGTTGTTGCTTTTTATGTCTGATTGTGTGCTATAAAACAGTTGAGAGCATGAAATACTGTGAAGTGTTAATACAAACTTTAGTACGTAGAGCTTCTTGTTAATGCTTTATGTGTATTTTCAAATAGTGCTATGGAAAAGTGATAGCATTGCATACTGTATTTCATTAAATCAGCTACTGTAACTAAATAGCTGTAGACTTCTTAAAACAGTATTTCATAATTATTTAGAAGTATTTTATTCAAACTATCAACTGTGTAGAAAAATGTATAGCCAGCAGCCCTCTCTGCTGTTTCAGCACCTTTTTTTAAACACTTTCTTTCTTCCTGTGTAAATGATCAGTGTAATGCATAATGTCTCTTGTCTGTTAACTAGAGTTTTGTGCTTAAATGTGAGAACCATTATATTGAGCCTTTATATTTGTTGTAATTAAAAATGTCATTTTAAGTGGTCTATTTCTGTGGAATTCTTGGAGTAGTGGACTGTACTGACAAGTTGTGTTGTTTAACTCCTTATAAATTGCGGATGTGCATCTATTTTTTTACTTTTGGCTAGATAATAATGTAATATATTACTATAGATTTAGCTGATGTTTGCCTTTATTCAGCAGCAGTACATGCTGAATGCCAGTAAAACGAATTTGTAATGTCAAGGAAGAAAACTTCTGTAAGTTGATGCAAGCAAATGTTTGCGATCAGCATGTATCTGTCCTGTGTTTGTTTCATTAAGCTCCTACAAGCCACCCAATTATGTAACTCAAATAAATGAAAATTGCTTCAAAATCCTACTTATTTTGTTAAAACTCTGTTGAATTTAAATCAGTTGAGATGGGTGTTTAGGACTTTTTTTGTGAACAAAAGTTGCCCTAAATGCAAAAGTTTAGTGGGTGCTTCAGGAAGTTAACTAGTTGTATTTTGTTCTGTAGGTATGATGAGATACATTCCTGATCACACAAATGAGGATTAGAGTAGATAGGAAAGACTTCAAATTTTTGCTTTAAGGTGCTGCTGTGAGCAATGCAGTCTTGGATGTTTCTGAAGAACATAAACCAAATACCTTTTTGGCCTAAATC
Source organism: Aquila chrysaetos chrysaetos (assembly GCF_900496995.4). Lineage (NCBI taxonomy): Eukaryota > Metazoa > Chordata > Aves > Accipitriformes > Accipitridae > Aquila > Aquila chrysaetos. The sequence goes on from NC_044008.1 coordinate 2,823,748, forward strand.
GTATAAAATTTTATCATGAAATAGTATAAATGTCTTTTATGGTAGAACGCCATGCAAGGAAGAAAAAAGAAAAAAATCAGTAAAATGTTTGCTGTACAGCTTGCTTTGACTGAGGTGACCTGAGTGTCTTGATCTAGAAGTTTAATAAGTACTCCTAAACACATTGGCAAAACTGGATACACAGACATCGCCAAGCCTTTGAGCTTATAGACACATTAATGCAGGGAACTACTTTGGCTTGCAGCTAGCCTCTGGTGAAGGAGCAAGCTTTTGCTTCTGGAGATGAGCGCATACATTGCAGAATTGCTTTGTGACATCAGCAAGTACGTCTTGATGAAAGGAGGCATCTAGTTAAGCCAATTGAAATGAAGAGCTGATAAACACTTCATGCAGAGGAGAGGAAGGAGAATGTAGAGGAAAGCTGGAAATTCAAAGACAAAGACCAATTCAAAGAACTGAAAAGACAAAGCTGTGAAAACTCCCTAGTATTTCAGAGCCAAACAAGAAGAAAAATAATGTAGGAAGGAGCTCCAAATGTTGCTGGCTGAATAGCTGCCTTCAAAAAGGATTGCAGTTGATCAAAAGGTCCACAAGATGGATATGCAGATATATGGACCAGCAAAGAAAGCTTTGTGCCAAAAGTCATGGAACCAAAGGAAGCTAAGAAGTCAAAATGAGAATTTAAAAGTCAAGTGGAAATTTTCATTTGCTTTACGCTGGTATGCTTAAGACTAAATAGATTTTTTGTGTGTGTGTTTTTTTTTTTTCCACTTACCAAGGAAGGATGTTTTTGGGGGAGTAGGAGGCAATCCAGACAGCTCTGGAACTGTTGAAGTAAAATTAGTGGCAAAGGTGTAACAAATCTTGAAGAGAAGATCTGTTGCTGACATAGAAGGGAATGAAAAATGAGAGACAAAATACACATTTACTAAAGGGAAGTAGCAGCAGGGAATAAACAATTTGTTTTCCCCCCAATAACAACATAGCTACTTTAAACCAGAAACACAGTAGGCCTAATCTTGTCAATGGCTACTAAAGCACTTGGCATCTTTAGAAAATTACTGGTTAAACTGGAGAAGGTAGAGATATGTCATGAATGACAAATGGAGATTATTAGTCTGGAAGGTGGTTAGTAATGGGACTTCTTGGAAGGCAGTCCTGGAACTAATGTTAATATTTTTATTTCTGAAAGATGCATGTGGTCAAAATTTAGTGATACTGTTGCAAAATAAAGGTTAAGGTGTCATATGACAGGAAATAAATGACTGACTCCTACTAACTGACAAGTGGTATGGAAGGGCAGAGTACTTCTGCTAACAAACTAACAAATATTTTGGGGAATAAACAAACTGGGAAGTATTAGTTAATCAGCAAAGTGAAATCCTCTGGAAATGGAGCATGTAGTTCTGCAGCAGCTGCAGGGAAGAGCTGATGGGTTGATCAGGGAAACAACATTTCTTATAAAAGCCTGAAAGAGTGGATTTTGTTTGTATGAAAAATGCAAGATGGAACAGCAGACAAGGCTGCTATCTTAAAATAATCTCTGTCCCCAAAGTGAATGTGTTAAAATGGGGCAAGTATAAATTGAGTTTGGAGATTGCAAGAATGTTCCTAAATCTTCAGAAGGTGAACCTCTGCCACAGCCTTGCAGGTGGAACAGGGACAGCGGTAAGGTTTGGGTTTTTTGTTTTGGGTTTGTTTTAGTTTTTTTGCAAGGGGGTTGTGGTGGTGGTGATTTTGGGGTTTGGTGTTTTGGTTTTTTTGGGTTGTTGTTTTGGATGAAGTTGATCAATTTATGCAAGGCTTTACTGCTTAGCTGCAAAATTGTTAACTGCCTGATGACCTGGTAAATACAGTTTTCTGTTTGCATTTTTATGCTGACACTATTATAAGTGCATTTTTGAAGACATCGAGGAATCCCACTTTAAGGAAAAAGGACCTAATATATAAATAAGAAAACTGAATTTGGATGAACTGTTATGAACAACATAGATAAAATCTTTCCATTTTTGATGTAAATATTTCACATCATTATTGCTATTGCTATCAATGAGCAAGCTAGTATGAAATACTGATTTTCATCTTCATATGTTGGGGAAGAACACATCACTTAACTTTTTAGTAATATTATTTTACACCTGGAGTGGGGAAAAAGGAAGTGGGTAGATAGTAATTTCTTAAAAACATATAATGCATTATTAACAAAGGTGGGAGTTGGAAGTGAGGGACTTTCCCTGCACTCCTATCAGTTACTCCGTTGCGATGGAAGTTCCTTGGGGGATCAGTTTGGCAATGACAGTGAGATGCAATTGCCCACAAAGGATGGCACAGAATCCTTTTACTGGGATTTTTATCACATGGTGTACTTGGAAACCAGTAACTTACAGGATCAGGTGTAAGGTTATACAACTTTGGTAGGGATTTTATAGGTGCCAGTTTTGGGTGTCTATCCCCATCCTTCCCTCTCTTGCTGTGGTAGGATACAGCTGTTCATGGCCAAGATACTTAAAACTGGAATAGCTGGGTTGATACCTGGACTAATTTTAAATGGGCTGGTTGAGGTGAAATAGCAAGTCTTGCCCTGAGTTCTCTGCTTATGGGAAACCAGCATTATATAGCCATCCTTTCTGTCACTGGTGTGGCTGTACCACAGCTGTGTTATTGTCTGCTAATTCTGTGGGATGTCAGAGCTTCTGATGAAAAGCTTTTTAATGGCTCGCTGTAGGGTGAGGAGTCAGATGACTCGCAAACGTAGACGAGATTCTGGGTTGTCGTCTTGTAGCAAGTTTGCAGCGAAGGACACGCAGATTTTTGGCAAAAGTAGAAAAGAACATACTGTCCCTCTGTAGCGTACTTAGCAGGGAAGCTGAATGTAACAGCAGTCAGGTTAAGCCATCAAAGGGTTTCTCTTGACATTAGGAGCCCATTATTTTTAAGTGTTAGGAAAACTGACTTTCTTCTTCTTGCAAGAGAGGTAGAGAGGAGATCTCGCGCAGGTTCATAATTTCAGGGGCAAGGAGAAGGCTTGAGAAGACTAACTGAGGTCATGTCAGATGTGGGAATAATTTGCCAAGAATTAGATGTAAACATTTAAGTGTTTGTTTTTTAATTTTGGAGAGTTTGTAATGTGGAAACTTCTGGCAGATTTTTTCAGATATTGTCTGATTTCATATACTTCAATTACTCTGCCAGGTACAGCATGCATAAAGAAGAGACATTTTTAGGGGAAAACCACTTGTGGGAAATAAAATCCGGAAAGGATGAGGAAGGAGCTGACTTCAGTCTCAGGAAGCGCTAAATGCTTTCTCTGCTGTGTCTCAAGAAAAAGCTGCTGAGACTTCTATTTTGACATTTTTTTTTTCTTTTTAGACAAAACATGATTTCTTCAATTGAAAAGACAACCACTGTGTTTTGACTGCACCATTGATTGTGTGAAGGATTTGTTATATCAATGCTGCTGGAATAATTTGGGGGACCTTGGGAAATCACTTAATGGAATTTGGTCCATGTCTGCATAATCTGACTTTTTTGCTAGAGTAATTGAAGATGCTGCTTAATAAACTTTTTATAAAGATTCCCAGTTGGTTGCTGCGTTTCAGAGGGTTGTGTCTGAGCACAGAAGTAATAGATCTTGTAATTGTCTTTTTTCCTCCCCACCTCACTTAAATATTTTCCCTGGGGAAGAATCTAATGTACTGTAATGCTACTACCTTTTACAAAGTGACCGTACTCATTATGATTTGTTCTCTGAAGCTCCCTTGACAACGTATAAATGCACTGAGAATACTTAAGCTTCCTCTCCATCACTCTTTCAAAAATCTATTTGAAAACCAATGTTTGATACTGCCATTACTATTCTGAGTTCCCTAATGCTGACTCTGCGTTCAGTGTCACAACATACATGCAACAGATAAGTTTTATTAGCTAAACAATTTATATCTATGTATTTTCACGAAAATTAGATATGGTGTGCTTATATCAACTACTATAGTGAAGATTTCAAATATATTTATGGTTTGTGACATAAATGTTGAGAATTTTCTGGGACTGGAGTTGCCTTTATTAACCATTGCAACAAGTTCAATAGCTATTTTCATCTCATCCTCTCAAATCGCTGGGAAAGGTTTATTATGGTTGTTCGATCTTTTTGCAGCTTGGTAAATAGATGCAGTATTTGGGTTTATGGTGTGTCCAGAGGTAAGAAAGCATTATCCCATTGCAGAAAATAATGGAGCTTTTTAGCTGGAAATTGGGTGCCCACTGGCTGGTGGGGGGAAGGATTTTCCTGGAAAAAGGGTTCCTTAAAAACAGAACAAAACCAACCAGCCAACCAACCAAGCTCCATGCATATTCTGATTACTTGAAAATATATTTTCATAAAGCTCTTGAATTACTTGTGTTTTGTATGATTTAATGAATAGTGATACTAAGTCTTGTAGCTTTTGTGTATTCTGATTTTGACACTTCAATCTGAAATAAACTTGTGGAATTTTTAGCAAATATTTGTATTTTGGTGTCTTAAGAAGCTGATAATAAAGTATTACAGTGACTGCTTTTGAAGAGACTGTGCCTATGTCCTTTTAAACTACATTTGGAAAATATACCTTCAATCTAAATTTTCCTCCACCTTCTCTAGATTGAAACAAGAACAAATGTATGTACGTGATGAGTTTGGCAAACTTCTGGAACGAGAAAGGATTTCTTCAAATGAACATTTGACTCGAGCCATTCTTCGAGAGAGAGCTGCAACAGAAGAGGAGCGTCAGAAGGCACAGCGTTTTGTAAGTTCAGAAACTTTTATAGAAGTCTCAGATTTTTCAAGCAACCATGTCTTCAAACTTGTTTCAAACTATTGGTAGAAGAGGAAAGCAGATCTGTTCTTGTTACTTGTTTTTTCTTTATTACTAGGTAATAGTGTGTTTTGTTTTTTTTTTTTTTTTGGTCAAATTTCTCTTTCTTAAGAATAGCTGATTGGAAAGAGCCTAACGTTTCTGAAGGCTGTGTGTGTGGATAATATTAAATGTCTTTTTTTCAGAGGGTGGAAAAGTAATATGATAGTCTAGGTCTATTTACTAAATTTGGTTATTCTATGTTAAGAAGTTACAGAATACAAGAGAACTTTTCTAGAAATTAATTACTCCATATTTAAAGGGAGTCCATAATATTTCTGGGCTAGAAATCTGGCTAATAATAAGAATTTTTAAAGTATTATTTTTGAAGTTTCTTATGTACTAGAAAACAACAACAAAAAGTCTAACTTTTGATGATTGTCTCAAACCTTGGAACCAGCTTAGTGAAAAATTCTGTATCAAAGAATCATATTTCATTAGAGCTGATGTGTAAAAACTTCCTGACAGGGAAGTTGTAAAATATGGCTGGCTGTTTTCCTCTGGAAACTGACGCTATATATTTCAGTCCATTTCAGATGTCTGGCAGATTTATAAGTTCTTGTATATAGCAGTTGCTTGCTATATTGAGTCTGTATTGACCCTTCTTTGTAACAGTAATCATTGTTATCTGAGATATGACTATGCCTTCCTTTTTTTTTAAATTGATTATAAATAGTAAACAGGCTGGTATTTTCAAAAAAAAAGTTTAAAATACTTATGTGAGCTTTCCTATGAAAATAAATGGGATCACTTATGTCAGCAACTATATAAATATCTGTTTGGCCCACTGTATGTGAAATAAAACCAAAGCTTTCTAAGGTTTATTGGTTGGTAACATAGTAAACCAATCACTTCAATGAGCAATAGCTTTATCTATGCTGTGTAAATAAAAATCTATTGCTCATGTTATTTTTCCAAATCACAATTTAAAACCAAGCAAATTTCATCTAAGTACACCTGAGTATTAGTATCTTTTGCAGACGTTTCCCAATGCTTTTTCACCTCTATGGTAATATTATTGCTGAAGAATAATTACAGTATGGTAAACAAATGTTTAATATTTTGTCATTTCAAAATATGGGAACAAAGGAAAATGGAGAGGAATTATGAGCAAGGTACAGCTTTAGTCTTATGCCTTAAACCCTTGGATTCTTAATATTGTGCAGGAGAGATAAGGGTTTTGTGGCCTCAACCTAATGAGGAGCTGAAGATTTATAATGGGGAATATTATTTGCATAATTACCAGGGGGTTTGCATCTTTCACTTACTACTGTAGTTAGCACTGTGCTTTTGAGAAGCACATGACGCCTTTCTCATCAGCCCAATGCTTGAGAGATTTCTTATTATGGATATCAAACTGGTTTATTTAGCCATTAAGTCAATTTTATTGTTAATTTTTACGTACTCTAGAATATTTAAGTTACTACTGCCTACGTGAAGCAATTGAGAATTGCTGTTAACTAATTTTGAACCTTATCAGCCTGGGGAGTGGTGTTTTAAGGTGTGTGGTGTCGCTGCATGTTGAGTTGGAAGAACAACATACAAATGGTGCTAATGAAATGAAGGAAACACCTTAAAATCCTACAGGATGTCCCTTCATGTGGAGGACAGCATGACTTACTGCCTTTCCATGGTGACAGCATTGCTGCATGACATTTTAGAGCTGACTACCAAAAATGTGCTTTTGTGGAAGCATAGGCATGTCAGGGCATAGATTTTGCACATCAGAAGAGAAGCAAGGTATCTAGGCTCTGCTAGTGACTTATGTATCCTGGCGTAGTCATCTAATTTTTGATCATCTTACTGTTTCAATCTGTGAAATTTTAAAATATCTTGAGGTTCTTTGGTGAAAATCGCTATGGACTTTTGCTATTACTCCTGCAAATTTGTCATTTCCACTATAGTTTGTTCATTCTTTGAAGTGTACTGCAGGATAACAAAGTAGCAAGTAAGCTTTGTGTGTTTGTTTCCTTGAAATGGGTCTAAATATTAAAACATGGAGTAATTCTCACCTTCCTTGCAAGTCCTTCTATTAGCTGCCTCCTTTATTTTCCTGTAACTGGTCAGTTTTTATTCCCTTGGCTTCATTGCTTATGCTAGCTGTTTCTTTCATGTATCCAAGCTGAATTTATAAAATCTGTAACACGGTGGGATATATCTATGTGTACCATTTGTCAGGTAGAATGAGTAATTCCATGTTCTAGTAAACTGCTATGGTAGGTTTGTATTTTATGTAGCCTGGATTTGATCTGTCAGATTCTTTTTGGAGAAGAAAGAGTGTTTCTGAAATGTCAGTAGCATTATCTACAGAATTAATTCCTTTGCTGCTGTTAAATTGTTTAAATAATGCACAGGAAAAGAAATTACGGTTCGAAAGGAAGAATTTTATTTTTCCTTTGTAAAGGCTGGTAATTCAGTTTTAAGAAATAGACATAAAATTGTTAGATTGAAGTGATGTTTCCCATTCTTAAACAATTTTAACACCAGCTGCTGCTTATAGTTTCAGAAACAAGAAATTTTTAAGTGTTAATACCCCAAAAGTTGGCATTAACTCCTCATGCAAATGAAAAAGATGGATAAAACGAAGCTAAACTGAACAGCTAAATGAGTAAAAGCTTTACAGGTGACAAGAACTACAGAAAGACATCATTTGTCTCTTTAAATGAAAGTATTGTACTTCTCAAAAAAACCAAACCAAAACAAACCCTAAAAGAAGTCAGCAGAGCTTGGGCAGCAAGGTAAGGTAAGGAAGGAGGGCATCCTTAAAAAAAATCTGAAATAATTTTTAAGTGAGCAGAATGAGGATTGTGACACTTGTTAGGCTAAATGTTAAAAAACCTACCCTTTCACCCAAACCATAAAGTATGACAAAAGGGATTTTAAAAAACAATTAACAAAAGATGTAAAAGCTCACACACACACGTGCACGTGTAGGCACACTCACACCCGCTCGCTGTGGAACGAGGATCTACCAAAGACTGTAGACCCAGGAGCAGATCGGGGAAGTACGAGCAGCACGCAGAAGAGATGAGGCCATAGCAGCAAAATACCCTGAATTAATTTTTTCATGTGTCTCTTCAGAGTGGAGGAACTTTTGAAAGTTCCCATGCCAAAAGTTTTCTTTGCAGAGGTCTCCTCAAACAAGGTCTCAGATCTGAGGTTTCAGTAGAAAACATTAAGGGAAATGGACAGTTTTACCAATAACAGCTCTTCAAGCCTGGGTGGTATTCATAAAAGCTCTGAAAGAAACTTGGAGATGATAGATGAGCTAATGATAGCTGAACTACTTATGTGCTGTGTAAGCTGTTAGAGAAAGCTCGCTCAGTACAAGTGGACTGGAAAGTGGCTGATGGGATGTCAGCTGCTTCAAAAACAATTTTGGGGAAGATCCAGAGGTTTACAAACTAGTAATTCTGATGTTTTTACCAACCAAGATAGAAATTACAATATAGAGTGGAATTTCCAGACCCTGACCAAAGCCCTAGAAATCCCTTGTGGAGTCAGTGTGAGGATTTGTTCAACTGTTGATGCTTAATTCAGCAGAAGTAAATCCATCTGCTGTTGATTCCTTTAGTAATGCCTTCAGATGTCGCTGACTTTGAGGAGTATTTCAGACGTAGCCTAACTTTCCTTACCCCACAGCATTTGGGTGTAGTCTTTAAAAAGCGATGCCAGTGAGACTCAGCATGCTGAAGAGCTGGTGAGGTCTTGCATCTCCTCTGGCTTCTCACCCATCTCTGGCTGTGTGATCCTGCTGTCTCCATTGCAGTGGGGCTGATATTTGGTGCTGAAATGAGCTGACTTGGGATAAGTTCTTTGTCCTTGGTTTGTTTGTTTTTTTCCTTTTTTTATTTTTTTTTCCCTCCTGTCTGGCAAATGAAATGAACTAGCTTATTTTGAAGGGACAGATGTACATCGGTGTTAGGTATAAGCGATGCCTTGCTGATGAAGAATTTCTTTACCTCTTTTTCTGCCCATTTCCAGCTCTGCAATGCAGTTCACCTCCTTTTCTGTTGTGTCAGTGCAGGTGTTGTGGACTGAAGCAAATACAATACAATCTGTCCTGGAGACCTTTTTCAAATGCAGGCATGCCCACAATCTGCTTTATAGCTTGACTACAAAAATAGCTGAAGTGAGGACATAGCAAAATGTATATGGAGGGCAAGTTGTTGGGGGAAGAAAATGAAAAGTTCTTGAACTGCCCTTGCCACCAAAGAGAGTGGTTTTGTACCTTTAGCTTTACTTGCAGTCAGTTTTGAGACATGATATTTGCAAAGTATCCCTGAGTGTTTTCACCAAAGGACAAAGTACACTGTGTGCTTGAAGTCATGCTTGAGAACTGCCTGTAGCAGTGCAACCAATAATAAATATTTCTTTCTTCCATACCCTTAGCATGTATATGATATTTTTTCTGCCCATCCTTCTTGAAGGAGTACTTCATAATAAATGAAGTCTTTTACTTCCGTCTAGCCATAAAGAATTTTGGTAGTGGTATGGTCCTCTTTAGCAAAGACGGGTACAGTTGAAGGCCCCATACTTCTGACTACTCCAAGAATACTTGTATTGTGTTTTACTCACATAGGCAGCAGACCTACCCTCCTTTCTGGTATTTATTATTGGAGATCTTTGCTGCACATCTAAAAATTGTGGATAGTTGAGTTGGGCATAGTCTTGTTGAGTGGTTTTAAATGTGGTAGCTTTGCCATAAATAGTTTATTGACGTTCTATCACTTGAGTCATTATGTGAGTCAGGGTGAGACGTAGAGAATATGGAGTAAAAAAATCAATAGTTATCCAAATTGCAGAGGACCTGTTGTATTTCCATCTCCTTATAATGACCTGGAGTTTACTGTTAACATATTTGCTTCACTGTCTGGACTGAAACAAGCTGTCATTAAGACCCTGTATGTTAGAAAATGGTTTTATTGAGCTGCCGATGACATTAAAATCTCATTTCCCTTTGAAGAGGCATAGAAATACTGTTCTGTTCATTTGCTGTAACCGTAACATTAAAATTTGATTATTGCTATCATTAGAAATCTGTATCCATACTAATACAATTATATATATTTCCCCATGTATTGTTCCAGGCTTTCATTGAAGTACCTGTTAGAGAATGAATTCTGTTGTTGCTGAGGTATTTTTTTGTTTTGTAAATTATCTTCTACACAAGAAGCTCTATTAATAAATTCTATGTTAAAAAAAATCAATTTTGTAGAAGTATCCTTATATTAAAGAGCACTTTTTGGACCTTAGGTGAATGTGGTAATCAGATTATTGGGTACTTTTTCCTAGCAAAATCATATTTGAGATGTATAATTCTTCTTTTACTTTGCTGAGCACTGAAATCAATAGACAAAATACATTCCTCGATATATTAGAGCTGAAGCGTGTTGAGTTATGTTAGGAGTGAATTTGACCTACTGTCATAATTGAATACGTATTGTTAAAATAGAGTGTTTCACTCTTCTGTGTCTGAACTGTTTAGATGTTTTCCCTGTCATCCTTGGGTGGCTGGTCCTAGTCACTACGTACGTGTGCTATGCAGTGACCTTTGCTTTAGTGTTGCATTTATTTTTCTTGTCCTCAATTCATTAGCTTTGTCAAGAGGAGGTCCCCTATTTTCCATATGCATATTATATTCTGACCCTTCTTGCTCTTTCTGAACAGTCCTGTGCTAACCATATTTTAAGGATGACTTCACTAGAAAATACCAGGGGGAAGAATTACTAAATGAGTTAAGGCATTAGTTCTCAAGAGAAAAGAAGTCTGTTTACAAACCTGCAGTATTTATTACATACCTCATTTAGCTCATTCATCATTTTAATAGAAAAGTGAATCTTTTTAGATGATTCTGAAATAATTTGAGGTAAACTACATAGCCTGAGGCAAAACACGATTGCTTACTGTAGGGAGGGCCAAGCTGTTTCTGAAAAGTACAGTATGATTGGTGACTATAATTCACAATTTATAATAGTAAAAGTATTAAAGGCTCATATTTGAAAATTAGACTTAAGCTTTGGAAACCACATGGTACAAAATTAAATTTAGTGACAGTTGTTTTGTCTCTTGTTCCTCAGTTTTATAATTTTGAAAGTAGAGATTTTTCTTGAAATCTCTTTGGAAGTAGAGACTTCTGGAGATTTACTCATAAAATTTTGTTTAGGTTTATGTACGTGGTTCTTTTTCGCCTTGTGCTGCTGTTCTTATGGTTTAGAAATAGCAGTTCTGTTGCAGGAAATAGTCTTTTTGCGTTAGTACTCTTGTCATATGGGCAGAAGTAATCTGGGTTTGGTTGTTCCTGTTGTAGAAGACTGCATAAAAGACAAGAATGGAGGAAGAAGTTATTTCTGAATATTGAGGATGTGATCTTATCTTTTTTTTGTTTGGTTTTGTTTTGGAGGAGAGGGGTTTGGTTGCTTTTTAGAGAAGGAAGCGGGATACAATGAAGAAGTCATTTACATTTTGAAAATATTAAACTCCATTGCACTGTACGTGCTCATCTTCATTTGAATAAACATAATATCATGGATATGGCTTATGTCTCTCCTGGCACACATTTCTTCTCTCACTGACTCTCTCTTGCTCTCTTTCTGGCATTTCTACTGCAGCAGTAGGGTGTTTTGGGATAGAAATCTAGCTTTCTGTCTTTTCTGGCATGTTAAATAGATGATGTGAAACTCCACCGTATGAAAAAGAAGCTGTTGCTATGCTAATAGAGATCAATAAAGTTTTTTTTTTTTTCCAGCAATGCAAGAAATGGGGCTTCCTATCAGATATTTGCAAATCATGAATGGTTTTCTTATCTGGACAAATATATGTGCCTTGAAGAAATGGTAAAGACCCATTTGCATGTCTCAAATTATCTATAAGAGTGAACAATTCCCTCTCCCCACCCCGCCCTTGATATAGTTAAACAGTAAAAATAATTTCAAATAGCCTGTGGGTGATAGTACTCTTCGTGCTCTAGGTTGTAATCCCAGTACGAACTCCATCATGTGAACTGTTAAGCAAATGTTTTATTTCATCTCTGACACTGCCATTAAGTGCCTGTGATCTACAATAAGAAGTTGCTTACCTGTATCTCTGTTCTGTCCCTTTACAGTGTCCATTCTGACATTTAAAATATTTGTTTCAATGGAAAAATACAAATTATTTTCTCCTTCCTTCAGTTTTTCACTTGGCAACATGTTATAGGCATTTGGGTCTTTTTAAAATTTTTACATGTAATGCTTAATTGTTTTTTTTTTCTCTATGTCAAAGTTTGACAGATAGGAAAAACACAGTAAAAATAGACAATTTTGAAGGCAAGTAAGGTACATACAGTGAGCATTTATTGTTTTAAAATTTCTTTTTGAATGGTGAGAGGAATGTGTTTTGATAGTCAAACAGCATTTAAAAGTGTGCTATTTTTTTAATTCTTATATAGCAAAACCCAAGATATTTGACAGAAGCAAAATTAATCACTGTGTTATCTCAGCATCCAGATGAAGATCTAGTGCTTTACAAAGCCTGCTGCTCCATCAATTTGTTCTTTTGGTTGAATTCAAATTGAGTTCATTTTTATAGATTCACTGCATAATACTCTTCTCTCTCCTCCCTCATTCATTAACCAATTTGTTCTTGCTACTCCCTTTTTATTGAATGGCTAACAAAATTGCCATGCTATCTTTTCAAATGAATATCATCATTCCTTGTCATGCATGGGCAAAAAGTAAGCATATTAATCCTTTTTATGTATACCTTCCCTTCTTCCAGAGAGAAGTCCCATTTCTGCCCTCAAGATATCATGAAAAGAATGTTTTAAATAATGTTCTCTTGAAGCTTTGAGCACAATGCTTGTATATAAATATTCCTATCCAGACTCCTTTTGATTATTTCTGGGCCTTCGGAGCATGTATGGCCTGCCAGTTGTATGACAACAAAAGCCAAATCAAAGAGTTGTCAAGACTTGTCCTTGTACATGACATGGTACAAATACATGCAATGGATTAAAACATGTTCATTTGACAGAAGTTTTGAAACATAATACAGTCTCCTCCATTTCAACAAAACAATTTGCTGGGTCTTGAGACTCTCATTCTGACTTTCATTTAATACTTGTTTACTCTCAGGTGAGGTTAATTTTGGTTAGGTAAACATTCCCTTGTCTCTCCTTTAGAGTACTCTAGTTATCTTCCTTTGGGTTTTATTAGAAGACTTACAAGAAGAAAGGTTTTTTGGGGGACAGAGGGGATGGAAATTAAGAGCGATTTGTTTTACTAATGACCACTTGAATAATTAATGAAAATCCTTATTTCATGATATCTGTAACTTCTCTGGGGACTCTTCACTGTGTAACGTGGGTATTTACTTGAGGTACACCAGCTGAAGGAACGGGACTTAAGCCATTGAATGAGGACAGTTTGGAAATGATCTAGGCACCTATATATAAAAAAAAGTCATTATTTACTAAGAAGTCACTACATTGATTAGTGGTCTTGATGTTGCTGTTTTATGATATTCACTGTGTGTACTGTTGTAGTATTTGTTATAAACAAGATGCTGCCTATTCTGTTGCACACAAGCTCCGAGGCAAGGGCCCTTCCTTTTGAAGTATTGAGCTGAAAAAAAAAAAGGGGGATTTGTTGTGAGTAGCAGTAAGATGACAAAGTGGTACATGTAATGCTCCTTATGGCTTAATTTGATAGTTTTATTTTGTAGACATCCCTTTTGTTTTTGTATAACTCCCCTTAATTTTGTATACTTCCCCTTTTATTGAGAGCAGTTGAGAATCTGGATACTGAGTTTTGTTGATAGAGCCTGTTTAAGAGCGAGTGGGATGTGTGCTTCTTACATCTCGGAAATCCTGGAATAATGGAAAATGCCTTTGTTCTGGGAGACATGTTGTCTCTCTGTTGTCAAGGCAGTTTTGTGGTGACAGTATTTCTTGGGAATGGGAGGAGTGGAGGGAGGAGAAGGAGAGGAAGAAACGTTGAATTTCCTTGTAACTAAGGAGATGAATAGACTATGTCCCACCAACTTTTATATTCACAACTACGCTCAACATTGGGTTTTAAACTTGAGGGTAATTAAGGGTGAGACACTGGTAGGTAAATAGTTATTTACATTTACATTGCCTCATTTAGGAGGAGCTGACTCGGTGTTCTTGATCTACTACTTGAAGCTCTTTTGCATTTGGGAGTCCTTTTGCCACCCGATTTTTACATCTCTTTCCCATCTGGAAAATTATCTTCTTGACTATAAGGACAAAAGCTCACCTCCCCACTCCCACCCTCACCCTTCTTTTTTTTTTTTTTTTTTTTTTTTTTTTTTCATTGAGTGCTTCTTTTGTAGTACCCTTAATTAGGGAATGAACCCTGTACCACTTTCCTCTACTTTGAGTGCTATAAGGCATGGAAGTGACCTTCCAGCCTTGGTACCACCAGGTCAGTGTTAACAAAGTGTTTTTCCTTATGCATTTCTGAAGGCTTAAGTCTGGTGCTGTGTTTGTATGAGGGACAGAGAGAAAAAATATACTTTAGGAAAGCTCTGTTAAGTATCTTCAAACAAATGAAAAAGCACTCTGACTTTAATGTTGGTAAGGCCAAAGCAAGTGGCAGGACCATCTACATTATCACCATTTGCAACAGTGATGTCATATTCTGCTTTAACCAAAACAGAAAAGTGATGCCTGAGACATTTTTATTGGTTTTGGTTTTTAATTCTTTTTTTTGCTCTTTGTGCACTTTGACATATTTTTTATTTATTAGTATAAAATCAGATGACTTGTGTTTCTAGTATGAGTTATTGAAGTAGTGAAACCTCAGTGTCTCCATAGGAGAACTAAGTGATGACTGTGAAATACTGTTGCATGCCTTTTTTTTTTTTTTTTTTTCTTCCCCAGTTCAAATGCAGTTTATAAGATTGAAAAGTTCTGTTGCTTCTCCTTGTCCATCAGTTCTCGGTCTTAGTTACCACATTTGGTTAGCAAAGAGCCTACAGCGGATAATGGTTAGTGTAACAGTCATCTTCAGGAAGAAATGATTTAACCTTCACCAAAGATAACAGTTTTTGTGAATTTATCTATCATAAGTCAGAATGAAATGTGATCCAAAAGTGTGATCTAACACAGTTACTATTAGTGTTCTCATAATCATTACCATAGATTCACTGACATAGTGTCACAAAACATGCTGGATGGTTTAAGGTATTTGAAGTAGGCTAATACTTATCTTGGTAGAGTTGATGATAATCTGAATTCTGAAAAAGGCATACTGGTAGGGAATAGTGTTTTGGGAAGAAGGGAGAGAGGTGACAAAGAAAAAAAAAATCAGTTTTTGATGTAATTTTAATTTTCTATGTCTTTTCATATCAGGCTCCCACTGGTCTGGAATATGTTGAGATGCTTCAGTGTTGTAGCGATAGGTACCAATGTATCGAAAGCAGGTGTATACAAATCCAATTAAAAAGGATATTTCAGAGATAGGGTGAGGAAAGAAAATGGAATGTCATGGTTAATTCTGTGGGTTTGGGGTTTTTTATATATGGATGTTAAGAAATTTTTTAGTCCTATCATGTATTACTTGTGTGATATATTCTATGGTAGGCGGGCCAGTATGTGCATGGAGGAAAAACTAGTCTGCCTCCTTTTTTTAAGGAGGGAAGAGTTTAAAGTGTAAGCGTTAATAAGTTGGGAATGTTAATATACCATTTTATTTCGGTAATAAAAACTATTCTCTTGATAGTATGTCCTCCGAGGTCTGCTTAGTTTCACTGTTCCCAATAGCACAGTATGTCATCTCTGTCCTGCAAAGTGCAGTGGAGTTTGTAGCTGGAAATTCAGAATCCTTCCAAGAAATGTAGTGATGATAGCCTTTGTATGCACAGTTTTAGTGTCTTCTCTGAAGTGGTGTGTTTGGGAAATCTGATATATGGGTGTCTGTGTTCCTCCCAATAAAAAACCCCAAACTTTGATTTATACAAGTAATGTGGAGAATTGAAACCAAGCCATTTTCTTTTCAGGAGGTACCTTCCGCTTCAAAATATACTGATTTCAACATGTAGCCTGCAAAACTTTTTTTTTTTTTTTTTTAATAATGAATTTTGAAAGCAGAAACTTGTTTCAGCTGTAAAGTCTGCTGTTTAAAAAATGTCATAATAAGGATATGGGGGAAGTTCGTCAACATGAATTTTTGGGAAGCCATGGCAAAAGAAGATGATAATACTTGCTTCTCACATTACTTCTTGGTTAATCTGGCTGATACTTATAATTTAGTTGTGTGCTTGGAAGATCCACCAGTCTGTTAGCATGGTAAGATACTGCATTGTCTTTTTCATAGATGGTTGAATTCAAATCACGTTTGTAAATAAATAAATAAAAAAAATTTCATTACTTCTCATTTTCCTAATTATCATGCAGATAAACAGTGGGGATCGTGACATTGGGATAAGTAAGTGGCTTATGATTTTGCCTTGGAGAAAGAAACTCTTGCTGTTCCGTCTTTCCCCCCCGCCTTGGGCTATGTATGCAGTGGTAATAAATGAGCAAGTCCAGAGTACTTTATGATAGATAGTTAATGGTGCTGTGCCTGAGCCAACAGGCTTGTTTCCACAGCAGCTGTCACAATTCATAGTCATTAGCATACCTTTAATGGTTGCATTTCAAAATAATTTCTACTAGGGCATTTAGCATACATAAAGGAAAAAAGCCATAAGATTGAAAAAGGAGTTTTAGGTATAGGTGAATGTTTTTGGCTGAGTGCAATGTTGGCGTGTGTACACATGAAGGGTGTGAGAGTGAATTGAAAATTACTAAAGTAATGTTGGAAGTAAATACAGGTTGACTTCCAAAGTCCATTTGTGACCATGTGTCTGTCTTTAAGCCTGTGAATAACCCAACAAGGAGCCTTCTGCACTGTTTCGCTGGGTGGTTCTTGCACTTAGAGCCAGAAAAGACTGCTATGAAATCTTCTCAGAGGGAAGAGAATTACTGTATGCAACAGTGACAGCTGAGTCATTTCTAGCATGTAAGGCAACTGAAGGGCTACCAAATATTCAAGTCATGACAGCAGACTCACAGTGATGGCTAATGCACGTGCTGTTTTGGTGCAAGAGAAGAAATACGTCTGTAGAATATCTATCAGATTTTCTTTTAATGCTTCTGAAGGTAGGCAAGAGGGATGTTGGAAGGAAGGATAATGAGTGGGTGTTGTTTCTGCCTTAGTGATGGGGGATGTTCTAAGAAGTACGCAGATAAGTAGGTCAGTTGAATCTTTGTTTTACCTTGTAGTAACTCATGTAATATTTTAATTTTCCTTCTCACTTTTATCTGCCCGTTTGAAGCATGAGAAAAAAACCCACCATAGTTATTTCTTTTGAAAATAATGATGTTGGAAGAAGATACTGAACTTGAGAAAATCATTCTTTGAACATGCTACCTGCAAGGGAGCTATTGTACTGCAGAAAAATAGTGCCTATGGTTTTCTGTTGCGGTTTGGTATGTCTTAAAAATTAATTTTAAATTTTTATATGAACAGCTTTGACCTTATGGAAAAGAAGGGGGTATTAAGGCAAGCCTTCATTTATTTTAAGCAGATTTTCTTGCTAGCCTACACTGTTTTCCACTGCTGCCAGTTTTATTCCCATATTCCTGTTTGGTTTGGAGGCTTATGGAAAAATTAAGCTGTCCTTTCTAGAAGAGTAGCTTTGTCTTCCTGCACTAGACCAGTAGAAAACCGGTGGTCAAGATCCATCAAGCATAAATGCAGTTAAGTAGTTGTAGCAAGAGAAGAGGGTGACCGCATAATTGCTGTGAGTCAGTATGGCAGGGGTGTGTATTTGCCTTAAAGTGAGAGGTCACAACCCTTGAAGGATCTTTCAAAATCTGTCAAATGTTTGACATCCTTATTTTGTTGACAACCCCCCCCCCCCCCCCTTTTTTTTTTTTTGATGGTCAATCCTGGTATACTATCCTGGTATATTAGGGGAGCAGATCCATGTTGCCTTGAGGAGTAAGAGATGTTCTACTGGAAGATGAGCATGAAGTATCCTGATAAGATGGAAATCTGTAGTGATACAGATTGATAGTTGCTAATGCTGATCAACATTTCCATTAATGTTTTATTGGACAAAGCAGATTCTGAAAAAAACTTAAGTGCCTTTTATGAACAGTGGCTAAATAGTTGATAGAGTGGATATTACAAATTTCTGTCTTGTCATTATGCCCAGCTTGAAAATTTGCTAGTTGCAGTGTGGTCAGCCACATGATAATTTTTGACTACTTGAATTTTGCAATGCTAGTGCACAGTATATTTTTGTGTGTGTAACAGCACTTTTGGCTGCCCCAACAAGTAAATCTGTCAGTCTGTTAGGAGTATTAAGACTGCAAAGTCTCCTAGAGGTGGTTAGTGTTACTTTTGAAGAAAGAGGGAAAAAAAATTACATAGGTATCATAAAAAATGAGGCTCTAGCGATTTTCAGTTGGGTACCCAGATCCGGTGAACTCATTTGATTGTGTTGGTCTTGCTTTCTGTAGTCTAAATTCTCTTTGTAGGATGTGTTATGAAGCATTAACTTATCTGAAAGCACTGTAAATTATTTTTTTTTCATTCAGTATTTCATTTGGGTTGGTATGTTTCATTCTAGAGGCCTGTAGCATCCATTGGACGTGGAATATAATGGAAAAAGCTGTGTATATTACCTATTCAGAGAGTGCTGACAGTCTGGTGCCTGAGACAGTGTAAAGGTGATAAATATATTAGGTCTAAAGATTGTGTAAGCATGGAGTTCGGAGCTGAAGTTCAACAGATAAGAAATACCAGATAAAGGAACCTATAAAACCATGATTTTGCTATGTTACTATTGTTTTGATGTACCTTACTTGACTGTAGTTTTCTCTGTTTTAAAAAACAAATCTTCTTCCTTCTCCTCTTCATCTTTCCAAAGTCCCATGAAAGGAAAGATGTTTAAGTTCATGTAAGATTTTAGATACTGGAGACAGTGATATAAGTATTATTCCATGTGAACTACTGCAGAGACCCGGACTTTCATCTTGTCACGCCTTCTGTAAGGTCTACAGGTTGTCCTGAAAACAAAAAGTAGTCTTGACAGTTGTGAATTCTGAGTCAATCCATATTCTGTATAGGATCATATTTGGGTTTTAATTTTTTTTTTTAAATGTGGGTATTTCTTTCCCAAATTCTGTTCTTAAATTGTTTTCTTAGACATCTGTTTCTATCTAAACTTTTCCCAATACCCCAGTTCTTTCTCAAATCTACTGCTTCTTTCCACGTCTGCCAGCCCTGTAGCTCTCTCCTGCCCTTGGTCACCCCATTCTACATTTATGTCCTCCTTTTTTCCTCTCTCTCTCTCTCCCTTTCTCTCTCCCCTTTCTCTCTCCCCTTTCTCTCTCCCCTTTCTCTCTCCCCTTTCTCTCTCCCCTTTCTCTTCTCCCCTTTCTCTCTCCCCTCTCTCTCCCCTTTCTCTCTCCCCTTTCTCTCTCCCCTTTCTCTCTCCCCCTTCTCTCTCCCCCTTCTCTCTCCCCCTTCTCTCTCCCCCTTTCTCTCTCCCCGCAAAAGAACCACCAAGTCCTTCTGTTCATATCTTCAGGACAAACTACTGCTTCTTTTCTATGATGCCTGGGAGCTAATTGTCCTCTTTACTTCTGTTACCTGATGCTACAGCACCTTGGAGCTGGTGGAAGGAATAATTGCAGAAGGAATCCCGTATAATCTCTGCAGTCCTGGGAGAATGCACGTTCAGCAAAGCTGTGGAGGTAGCTGGGCTGTATGAATTGGCCCGTGGGAGCTCTCGGCAATGGAGCATGCGTATGGCAGACGAAATTAATGCGGAACACTGTTGCCAGGCTCTGACAAAAATTTATTGAATCTGATCTCTGTTTGTTTTTTTTTTTTTCCCAGAGGCTTATGGACATGTTAATGTCCAAGTTTAATTTGATTTTATTGGAGGTAGAAGGAGGAGGTGTCCTGAAATAGATGTGATGAGCACCATTTCCCTGGCAGATATCAGATTCCTTGGAAACTACGTGAATGCTCAAAATTTCAGCAGAACAAAAAGAATTTTATTTATTGTTAGTGGAGGGTTCTCTCCCTCTCCCTCCCTCTCCCTCTCCCCTCTCTCTCTCTCTCTCTTTACGTGGATGAAATGAATTTGGCTTAGGCCCTCAGAAAAGATGGAGATGAAGCATATGTAGCGTCTTTAACTCTTTTCTTTCTCTTGCTTCTGATGCTCTGTAGCTTGAGGCTCTGTGGAGTGGAAAATGAATGGAAAGTAATTTTATTTTCTGGAGAGGATGACACAAGGCTTTTGTACAGATGGTGGAACAGTAAGGAGACAACTAGTTCTTTTCCTGATAGCTTTCAGTGCAAGTGTGATCAATAAATGGAAGGAAAAATACAGGGGTTCATTCACAATTATCCACAAAATAAGTTTTACTGGCAGTTCAGGTTTACTTTCAAGTGCGTGATGGTTAATTGTGCAGAGGATGAACAAATCTAAATAGGGGAATCTCCAGTCTATGCTGCCTTAAAAGCTTAGTATTTGGATTTTCTACTGTGTAGTGGTCTTGCTGTAAGCTTTTATTCGAAGTATAGCTGCACAGTCATTTGCAAGCAGAGGTACATTTTCTCTACCTACATTTTCAGCTAGTTACAGGTCTAATCAGCTGTGCCAGAACTTTTCACTATAGGATCTCTTTATAATTGAAGAGAAATAGGTGCCTTTAGGATGTGATTCTGACCTGTTTCAGACATCAACTTTATGATGAAGTGGATTATCTTGTAGAAGTGTCCATTTCTCTGTATATGACTGTCTGGGCTTGATGGGCTCTAGCTGAAATGTGGTTGTCTTATCGTGTAGACATCTTATTCAGTTAAGGTGATTTGCACCCAAAACGTATAAATATTATAACAGTACCCACATCCATGTCACACAAAATATGCTCATAGTAAAATAGAAAATGAATCATAATGAAAACTGTTCCCATGATGCATGTTTTGTTGTGAGGGGTCTTCTTTGTCCTTAATTTTTTATTAGAAAACTTTGCCTAATGCAAACATATAGAGTTGGGGTTGTTCAGCCCAAAGAGAAAGCTCTGGGGAGACCTTATTGCAGCCTTTCCATATATAAAGGGGGCTTACAGGAAAGACAGAGGAAGACTTTTCATCAAGGCATGTAGTGACAGGACAAGGGGCAATAGTTTTAAACTGAAAGAGGATAGATTTAGATTGGACAGAAGGAAGAAATTTTATGTGATGAGGGTGGTGAGACAGGCTGCCCAGAGGAGCTGTGGATGCCCCATCACTGGAAATGGTCAAGGTCATGTTGGACGTGGCTTTGAGAACCAGATCTAGCGCAAGATGTCCCTGCCCATGGCAGGGAGGTTGGACTACATGATCTTCAAAGGTCCTTTCTAACCCAAACCATTCTGTGATTCTGTATCACAACATGTTTATTCTTCGTAGTCATTTGTGAAGAATTGGTGGGAGTTAGCGGTTTTATACTGGCTTCCTTTTTCCTTTGTGATGTATAGTACATTCTGTAGTTCTGGTTTTTTCAAGGTTTTAACCATTTGGTGTTAAAATCCCTTTGGTCCCCTGGTTAATCACAGATTTCTACTCATTCACGCATTCCCTGAGATTGGACCATGTTCTGCAAGATAATGGAGTGAGTGATTGTGGCCACGGGGGGGGGATGAAAGTTGATCTTAGTGCATCTGCCCACAACGGTGATTTTTTTGATACGATGTCAGGATATACGCAAGTTTGATACAAGGGTTTTACTAAATTTCTGGAGGAAGTGACAACAGTCCTGTGATTTACTTCAATTTCATGCAGTTCAACAGTTCTCTGCAGGATGCTATGATAGCACTTTAAGAAAATAATAAATAGGTGGTATAAGTAATTCCTTTAAGTTAGAGTTTATATAGAACAATTTTTAAAATTGTTGCATCTGTCATAATTGTAAATGGGTAGAGTATGTTGCTGAGTGTGGAGCTAACAACAAAAAAAATCAGAACTTGTACTACTAGTGAGAAGAAAAAAAGCTATTTTATACTCCATTAAACTGTTACACATCATAAATAATTTATGCTCAGCTTGCTCTGTTCTGTAGCAAAGATGATAAACTAGTCATTTTAGGAGAATTTTAATGAATATAATAGTTTTCCTGACTTTCTCTGTAACAGAAACCCCATTCCTCCAGTATTCCCCTGGTCATTATATCTATGTAACTGGGTTAAATTATAAGAATACATTTAAAAGTGAGTCCTTGAGTCTTACTCTATGAATTCCACAGGTATCTAGGAATGGATCAAAAATATATGTAGTTTTGTTCATTTTTTCTTACTGTAATAAGTTTATATTGGTTATTTCTGTCATTACCAAAGTGTGTAAGCGCCTCTTGTAATATTATGAGGGTGTTTGTTTTCCCAGACTGGAATATTCATAATTTTTCCACTTTATACTAAACTTTTAGATAATGCATACATTTTCTCAGTCAAACTTACAGAGAGGTTTTTAGACTAATGAGTGTTTTGTGTTTTTAAATATGTTCTTTGATTTCTCAGTGAAAATTTCTTACTTTTTTATTAACTTAAAAAAAAACCCAAACAAAATAGCATTGTAAAAATTGACATTGCTTGGAGATTAAAAAAAAAAAAATCTTTTGGACTACAGCAGCTTTAAAATATGGAATTTTAAAGTTGGGTTTGAGTCAGATTTTCAGAATTACAGATAACTAGCTCTATATTCAGACATTTACATTTACCTTGTATACTATTTGGTGCTTCTGAGCACATTACTTGTGTATTTTACTGAAATATGCTACATGCTCTGAAAATCTAAATAGCTGAAATTGTGCTTCACTTAGAGTTGCCTCATTTGCTTTTGATAATGAAAGTATAAAATGTGATATCCCTAACAGGTGACAGTCTATTCAGATGAGTGATTTAGTAGAAGAGTCTAGGACTCATATTTCACTTTCAGCAACGCTGCTGGATTTAAGCATGAATCCAGAGAGTGCTGTTAGTAGAAATTACAGTTCAGGTTCAAGTTTTGATAGTGTGAGTTCATCCTTAAACTTATAATTGAAAGACTGTAAACTTTTTCTTTATTTTTCTGCCATGAACTGAAATATTTTCAGAAAGAATCATCTTTCTGACAATTAATTTTTCTTGTTTATACTCCTATGCAAAATACAATGCCTGATACTTCACTGGTACTAGTGACAGAACAATTGATACTTTTGTGTAATACCATTTTAGTGTATGTACTGTTGAATTTAAAATGATGGCGTAGGTTTTTTTTTTTTTATGTGTGTCCTTCAAAATATTTTTGAATAGGACTAGTGGGTCTTAGTAATCTAAGTATCACCTTGAACTTGTTCTGCAATAAAAGAATAATCAAGTAGTTTTAGTCTCTGTGAGAGAGAATGGGTGTGTAATTATCTGTTAAATTTCTTTTTGTTATTACCTGCTCCTTTAAAACATTTTAAACTTTGCAGATTGGATAAAATATTGCAGAAAATAGTTTATAGAGAATTAAATTCATGGTACTTTGCCAGGAGATTACTTTGAGTAGGAACTGTCCTCTGACAAATTAGTGATCGTTCCCTTTATGTAGTACATTGCAGAAACAGCAACCGCCATATTAAATCTTAATCAATAACAATGTTTCACTAATTACAGGAGCGAGTTTATATATTGGATAAATTGCTGTTTGTAAATGTTGGATTATATTAACTAAAACAGCTAATTACCAGCAGCAGAATAAACATAAGGTTTGCTAAAAGCTTCCATCCGTAGCTTGGAGCAGTCACTGCTGCCTAATATTTCAGTCAATGTGGAAAATACAGTAATGACATTATAAATACATTTATAATGCAGGACAATTTCTTCTAAAATGCATGTAAGTATTATTGCTTTACTATGAAATATGATTTATTTAATGCATTTCAGCCCCCATAATATTAAGATATAATTGAGATGGGGGGAAAAAAATTGCATGCAGTCAGAGTCTGCATGAAAGTGAATCATGGTCTAAATTGCTTGTAATTTTAAAGGCACTTAGGGGAATCGTGAAATTTATATAATGCAGTCTTTGGTTTAAAAAATGTGCAGAAAACAATCGTCCAGTCTTTCAAGTTTTATTTGGCTTCAAATATTTTTTGTATGCTGATGAAAGTCTTGCAGGAATGAGTAAACAGAAATGCTAAAATTTTACACCCATATTACAATTAAGAAATGGATCCAGGTCTGTTGAGAGATGGACATTTATAGTGAATATTCAGTAAAATAGCAGACAGTAGCGTGTAATTTGGATAAAGCTACTGATACAGCCATATGAAGGGAATGAATGATAACACAAATGATGCCGGTGATCCTAGACGGGAATAATTTAAATGGTGCTGGGAATTCTGATGATTATTGCTTTCAAAAGACTGAAAATCACAGGTCTCGGCTTTATGGTTTAATTACTGGCTGAACAATTGCTAGTGATTTCACTAAATCAGAAAGCTCCCAAACAAGTAACACCAGTAACTGCAGCTATGCCTGAGCAATTCCAGTTTTCTTGATAATGGCCACCAAACTGTGTTTAGCCTAAAATAAACTGTCAGTTTGAAAGAAACTGGTAGTGTACATTATCTTCAAGCATGTATTTTGGTCCAAAGACGTAATACAGAATTCTTAGTAACCACTTCTGTGGCAAGGTTCACTGTATCTCAGCAGATGATAAAATTAGTGCTTGTAAAATAAAGCTTTTTTATGTTTTATGGTATCTAATAATTAAACTTCTCTTGAAGGAATGGATTCATGCTCTTAAAACATCTGTAATTTCTTGTGTCAAATATATTAATAATCCCATAGAATATAAATCATATACCATTGCAAATAATTTCAGTTGGTAGCCAGAACATCACAGGGCTGAAGCTGAAATGGAAAGTCAATAGACATCTCCTCCCCATCATTTACTGCGGGGACAGACCCTGGTCTCTTTGGCAAGCAACTTCTTCTAGATCCAGTAATATTAGTGGAGAAAGTTAAAGGCTTCAGCAGCTCCTCATCGTTTCCCCTTGGTAGAGGTGAGTGTCCCTCACCAACTGGCCTAGTAGCAATTCATGCGAACGCTTCCCTAATTTGCTTTGGGCAAAATCTGTTTGCTGAAATAGTTTAAATGAATGGTGTGAGCTAAACTGATTCCCTCGCCGCTGGATTCACATGAACAACTCCGTAGGCACGTCAGTGGGATCAGTAACCTTTTCAGTGGGAGCAGCTGCACCTGGAAGATGATGTTGAGTCTCATTTGACCCAAATTAATTTAAATCTCTTTGAATGATTAGTTACTTTGTGAGTAGTACGGGCTGGAAAATTCTATGAGCCTTTCTAATATTAACTCCGGATTACTGGATGTAATCACTTTTTTAATAAAGGAGAACTTGGAGGCTGGCAAACCACATTGGTTTTATTTTGTTTGATTAATTAAAAAGCATGGTAAGGATGAATAATAAACATAAAGAATTGGTAGCTTGACTGAAACGCCACGACTCCCTTGCCTCTATACTTCCTGTACGCTGTTGCCAAGAGATTTTGTGAGGATTGATTAAAATAGTTTGAAATAAGGCACTGTCTATAGAAGTTCAAAGTAATTGGTATAAGTACTTTTATTAATAAAGAGAGCTTCCATAGAATGAATTCTATCTTGGGGGCTCTCAAAGGGCTTTTACAAGTTAAATATATAATTAAGTATATTATCTCACACTATTCACAGAAATATTTTTTTTTTTCCTGTGGTAGAACACAGTAGCAATTTATGGTGTGAAGATCTACTATGTGAAGTTTTGCTGTTAAATGAGAAAAATACAGTACTAGTATTGTTGCAATTCAGTGTACCAAGATGACTTACTGCTAGACAGAACAGAAAGAGGAAGACCAGTATAAGCTCAGCCCAAAATGAATCAGCAGCTTGACTTCAGACAGGCAAGGCAAGCACTGCTTTCAGAATAAAGGACATTGAATTAACATCCATTATGGTCTGCAATTTTGTGTGGAGCTTCAATGACTTCTAGTCAGGGACTTAACTGTATCTAGAGGTAGTAATTGCAAGTTTATTGCTTTTTATCGTAATGCTGCATTGGGTAGCCATATTTTTGTGTTATGTCTGATCTAGTTTAGCCGTCGATATTTATTTGGGACCACCTTTGTGCAGAAGCACTACACTGACCAGAGTTGTCGTGTAGCCACAAAATTCTTAACTTTGAGTTAGTGGAAACAGCTGGAGCAGCACATGATGGTGCATGAAGTGGAAACCGGGGCTGCTTCTGGCAGGGAGCTGTGGTTGCATCAGAGGAAATGAAAAGTGAAGTCCCCTCAAAAATGCTCTGCTCTGGCTTGAAATGTTCAAAAAAGGTAGGGTTGATATGCAAATGGGTAATATAGTGAAGAAGCCCACAAACATGCATGGTTTTTTTTAGTTCATGGAATAAATAATAGTAACTTTTAAAAAATGGCTTGTCTTTAGTAGCCTTATACAAGCATTTTTTTTTTTTTTTGGTTGCACGTAATAATAATAGGTTTTTGAATAGACTGGTTTCATTCTTTTTCTGTAGTCCCTCTTTGTTCTCATGTTGCAGTGGCTTTTCCCTCTTTTATCCATCCTGGGGATGCCAGATTTTACGTAAAGACCAGCAGCGATGGCCCCTGCCAGTCTCTCAGCCTTACTAGGACGAAGTCTTGGACTTTGTGATACGCTTGATGACCTCATGATGTGTGCCTGCATGCCTGGCCAATCAGGCTGCTGTAATAGAAGAGACCTTACAGCCGATGTCACCTTTATCTGCTTCTTCTCCCTCCTCCTCCCCACACGCTGCTGTAGCACTTGAAGGGGACAGTCCAGGTATGGCAGCAGGATATTTCCTTCTGTTTCTTGGTGAGCAGGAGAAATGCAGTTAGTTGATGCCAAGGCTATTTTTCTTGGAAACCTCCACCTAACAAGCAAAGGTCTATTTAAAAGAAAATTGAAGGCACTTTGTATTTCTATACCGAAACAATTTTCTTGGAAATTATTTCTAATCTTAAAGCTTTTTTTTTCCTGTAGCTCAAAGATTTTTGTGCTTTTCAAACCTTCAGCTGGTGGTTGTCGTGACTGCATGCATAGAAGGAAATGGGCTTCTTTTCTCACAACACCTACTCGCTCAATAGGAGTCTTGTTTTGCAACGTATGAACGTGGTTTCATGTGGTGTGCCTTAGTGTAAGAGTGTCTATATTTGAGCTTCTCACTTTGTCATCATTGATGAAATACCTAAGTACACTGACTGGGGGAAAATACAGATTTCTCTTTACTGGGTGAATTATGTTGTGCTGGATGAAATCAGTTTCTAAAAACAGGAGATAGTTCTTACGCTGCATACCCAAGTGCTAGGTTGTTACTAGAGATAAGTTTGTTACTAGAGATAAGCCTGAGGGTGACATGCCAACGTTTGAGGGATGGTGTGCTAGCAAGGTCCTTCGGTCTGCCATCTCAGTGGAGGAAGGGGATGGAGATTCATGCGGCAGCAAAGACGCAAGGGTTATTGATGTGTTAGAAACCATGGAAGTGCCTGAGAATGGTCACATAGGAATAAGGGCTTCTCCCTCCCAAAAGGCAGCAGGATCAATAGCCCAACTGAAGGGCATCTACAGCAGTGCACCCAGCATGGGCAGCAAACGGGAGTAGCTGGAAGCCATTGTGCAGAAAGGAAATAGGAAATAGGAAAACTATGAAATAGTTGCCATCACGGAAACAGGGTGGGATGACTCATGCAACTGGAGTGCTGCGATGGGTGGCTATTAACACTTCAGAAGGGATAGGCAAGGAGGGAGAGGCAGTGGGGTAGCCCTGTATGTTAGGGAGTGTTTTGATTGTCTGGAGCTTAATGATGGTGACCATAGGGTTTTGAGTGTTTATGGGTAAGAATCAGGGGGAAGGCCAACAAGGCAGATATCATGGTGAGAGTCTGTTTTAGAGCACCCAACCAGGATGAAGAGGCAGACGAAATATTCTGTAAGCAGCTGGGAGAAGTCTCACAGTTGCTAGCCCTTGTTCTCGTGGGGGACTTCAACTTACGAGGTGTTTGCTGGAAATACAATACAGCAGAGGGGAAACAGTCTAGGAGTTTCCTGGGGTGTGTGGAAGATAACCTCCTGACACAGCTGGTGGGGGAGCCAACGTGGGAAGGCTCCCCGCTGGACGTGTTGTTTGTGAATAGAGAAGGACTTGCGGGTGATGTGATGGTCGGAGGCTGTCTTGGGCACAGTGATCACAAAATGATAGAGTTTTTGATTCTTGGAGAAGTAAGGAAGGGGATCAGCAGGACTTGGCCACCTTGGACTTCTGGAGGGCAAACTTTGGCCTGTTTAGGAGCCTGGTTGGCAGAGTCCCTTGGGAGGCAGTCCTGAAGGACAGAGGAGTCCAGGGAGGCTGGACATTCTTCAAGAAGGAAATCTTAAAGGCGCAGGAGCAGGCCGTCCCCATGTGCCAAAAGACGAGCTGGTGGAGAAGACGACTGGTCTGGCTGAACAGAGTGCTTTGGCTGGAACTCAGGAAAAAAAGGAGAGTTTATGACCTTTGGAAGGAGAGGCAGGCCACTCAGGAGGAGTGTCATGATGTTCTTCAGGGAAAAAATTAGAAGGGCCAAAGCCCAGCTAGAAATTAATCAGACAATAAAAAATGTTTCTATAAATACATTAGCAACAAAAGGAGGGCTAAGGAGAATCTTCATCCTTTATTGGGTGTGAGGGGAAACATAGTGACAAAGGCTGAGGAAAAGGCTGAGGTACTTAATGGCTTCTTTGCCTCAGTCTTTAATACTAAGACTAGTTGTTCTGAGCTGGAAGACAGGGACAGGGAGCAGAATGAAGCCCCCATAATCCAAGGGGAAATGGTTAACGACCTACTACACCACTTAGACACACACAACGGGGCTGGATGGGATCCACCCAAGGGCACTGAGGGAGCTGGTGGAAGTGCTCACCGAGCCACTTGCCATTATTTGTCAGGGGACCTGGCTAACTGGGGAGGTCCCAGCTGACTGGAAGTTAGCAAATTTGATGCCCATCTGCTAGAGGTGCCAGAAGGAGGATTGGGGGAACTACAGGCTTGTCAGCCTGACCTCGGTGCTGGGGAAGGTTATGGGGCAGATCATCTTCAGTGCCATCATGTGGCACATACAGGACAAGCAGGTGATCAGGCCCAGTCAGCATGGGTTTATGAAAGGCAGGTCCTGCTTGACTAACGTCATCTCCTTCTATGACAAGGTGACCTGCTTAGTGGATGAGGGAAAGGCTGTGGATGTTGTCTACCTGGACTTTAGTAAAGCCTTTGAAACATTTCCCACAGCATTCTCCTGGAGAAACTGGCTGCTCATGGCTTGGACATGTGTACTCTTCGCTGGGTAAAAAACTGGCTGGATGGCTGAGCCCAAAGAGTTGTGGTGAATGGAATTAAATCCAGTTGGCGGGCGGTCACAAGTGATGTTCCCCAGGGCTCAGTAGTGGGGCCGGTTCTGTTTAATATCTTTATCAATGATCTGGACGAGGGGATCGAGTGCACCCTCAGTAAGTTTGCAGATGACGCCAAGTTGGGCGGGAGCGTTGAGGGCAGGCCGGAGGGCAGGCAGGCTCTACAGAGGGATCTGGGCAGGCCGGATCGATGGCGCGAGGCCAGCTGTACGAGGTTCAACACGGCCGAGTGCCGGGTCCTGCGCTTGGGTCACAGCAACCCCGTGCAGCGCTACAGGCTCGGGGAAGAGCGGCTGGAAAGCTGCCCGGCGGAAAAGGACCTGGGGGTGCTGGTCGACGGCCGGCCGAACGTGAGCCGGCGGCGTGCCCAGGCGGCCAAGGCGGCCAACGGCA
The DNA here is from genome assembly GCF_900496995.4 of Aquila chrysaetos chrysaetos. NCBI lineage: Eukaryota > Metazoa > Chordata > Aves > Accipitriformes > Accipitridae > Aquila > Aquila chrysaetos. Next base: position 2,853,524 of record NC_044008.1, read on the forward strand.
TCCTGGCCCGTGTCAGAAATAGCGTGGCCGGCAGGAGCAGGGCAGGGATCGTCCCCCTGTGCTGGGCACTGGTGAGGCCGCACCTCGAGTCCCGTGTTCGGTTTTGGGCCCCTCGCGACAAGAAAGACCTTGAGGGGCTGGAGCGTGTCCAGAGAAGGGCAACGAAGCCGGTGGAGGGTCTGGAGCACAAGTCTTGTGGGGAGCGGCTGAGGGAACTGGGGTTGTTTAGCCTGGAGAAAAGGAGGCTGAGGGGAGACCTCATCGCTCTCTGCAACTACCTGAAAGGAGGTTGTAGCCAGGCGGGGGTCGGTCTCTGCTCCCACCTAACAAGTGACAGGACGAGAGGAAACGGCCTCAAGTTGTGCCAGGGGAGGTTTAGGTTGGATATTAGGAAAAATTTCTTCGCTAAAGGTGTTGTCAAGCATTGGCACAGGCTGCCCAGGGAAGTGGTTGAGTCACCGTCCCTGGAGGCATTTAAAAGACGCGTAGATGTGGTGCTTAGGGACATGGTGTAGTGGTGGACTTGGCAGTGTTAGCTTAACAGTTGGACTCGATGATCTTCAAGGTCTTTTCCAACCTAAATGGCTCTATGATTCTATAATTTATTGTATTATGCTGAGGCTTGGTTCTAAAATCCTGTTTAAAATAACACTTATAGAAGTGCATCTTTTATCAAATACTGGCCTTCAGAAATATTTACTTCTGAATTGGTAATATAGTAAAATTAATGGCCATTGTTATATAATGTTGAAAAATGGTGGTTTTATCAATGTCTTCTATCGCCTACTTTATACAATAAATTTTTTTGGACATTGCAGTTTCATTTATTAGACGGTCTCTTTTTTTCTTTATGAGAAGCTGACACCTGTATGCTGAGCACTGCTAAAATTGTAATGGAAGTTAAAGGAATTGGGAGTACAAAAATACAAATTAGTACCCAAATTATTGGTACCAGTGGCAGTTATGGAGAAAACCTGTTTCTCCTTCCTGCACCCACAGTCCCTAATTTCGTTTGCTTAAAGAATGAGATTTCTCAAACATTATTTAGTTTAGATCTCAGACTTACTGCTAGGTGTGAATAAATGTGAGTTCTTGGATTAATGCTGAAAATACTAAGTATGAGATACAGATTTGAAATATGTGCTAATCTGCATGCATACATTTGTGTGTGGGTGGGTGTATTTACATGTATATAATTTTTTTCCAGTTGATATGTCTGCAAAATAGAAAAGATTCAAATACTGAAAATACATAAAATTAGTGATTTTTATCTTTTTATACTGCTAGAAGCAATAGAGAAATACAGGTCTAGCTTCAGAGGGGGGAAAAAACCCCATACAGTTTTCTAGAGCAGAAGGTTAGTGAGAAATATGTAAGACATCTGTATAAATGCATATAGTTTGACCTGCCATTTTAAAAAGTAAAGATGGTGTTTTATACCTTTTTGCATGTCCTGATCTCTTGTCTTGCCCCCCACCCCCGGCGAATTCCTATGTAATTCCCATCAGTTTGGAATCCCCCATGTGGCAATTCCCTGCAGTGCAGCAACCTTACTGCTTTAATTTTCAGAATTCATTGTTAATATATTTCGTCAGAAATGGCAATGAGAAGGGATTGAGGGGATATAAACTGACAGGCTTTACTTAAGAGAAAATATTTCAGGAAGCAAATAGAGAATGTTTTGTCTTTGCCCTATTAGTAGTTGGGTTTTTATTTCTTTTCTGCTTGGGGGGGAATTATTCTAAAGCTGGAGGGTGTGATAATATGTAAAATACAAGCACCCTATATTTAGTTACAATAAATGTTTACAAATAGAGGTATTTTAGCAATTATTTAGTGTTTAAAATATTCTTTTCCTTTGGAAATTCAAGCTGGGTGTAATAAAAACAGAGCGAAAGTGACTTAGACTAATAATATCTTGCACTTCAGAAGAAAAGAGTATTTTTTAATGATAAAAAGTAATTTTGTCTACCACTATGGACAACTAAAGCACATGCATGACATTCAGTGTACCAATTTCAGTCCTGCACTAATAGCTCTGTAGAGTCACTTGTTTCCCCAGCATAAGTATTTTCTTTTTGTTTTATTTTTTTAATGTGCCTGTGAAGAACTCTACATGCATGCAGGTTTATTTTGTGGGTCTGGAGGATTTCTTTCTCACAGTGCTTCTTATACAGTACTTAGAAACATGGAGAATTACCTGGAATTGACTTTTTTCAGGCTTGTTGACTCAGTGGTTGGGGACAATGTTTTGTACACAGAACTTCTATAATTTTATTTTTATTTTTCAGTATTACATGTAATGGCAATTTAATTTTAAAAGATAGTTTTGTTTCAATCAGCTGTTTTTACATCTTGTTTATTAGCTCAGCAAAAGTAATATTAAGGGCTGCATTTAATAAAAAATTCTTTGAGGAAACTAGACTGTAATCTTAAACTGGTGAGTGTAGATGATAGCTGAGATAGCAAGTAATTTCAGAGAATAAGCCTCAGCAAACTGAGCCTTCCTTCCATAATCACGTCTCCTGCATTTAACTTCTGTTTATATGACCTTCCATTATCATTTGGGTGTATTCTGTATAACAGTTGTCCATGTCGTAGAGAATAATTTACACCAACTTCTCTATTTTGGAATAAAATGAGATAAATTACCATGTTCTGGACGTATTGGACTTCTCACAGTTTGTTTTCCATCAGGTTTGCAATACTCTTTCATAGAATGGCAAATGTAGTTGGGAGCTAGGAAGATTTCATCAATACTTGTTTTCATTTTGAGAGCAGTCAAAATTGTTCGGAGGATTTCTTAAGCAAGTGGCAAACTTCTGCTGTAGGGAAAGCTAGTCTTGCCCTCCCAAATGTAGGCATCATTGGCATGGTCAGTAAAAACCCTTCGTTAAATTGTATTGCTAAAGCTGCTTGTTAGTTCCCTCTTGCAGGTGGTGCCCTGAACTTCTCCCAGTACCTCCAGCTTTCAGTGAGTTAACATAAGGTTGAGCAGATGACAGAGATGCTTCTCCTTTTAGAAATGATGTGGTCTTTAATGGATAGCAGAATTATGCTCACAAAATGTAATTAAAAAGCCTGTACGATGCATAACCCTTGTGAAATGTTGTTTCATCTGGAAACCACCAAATTACTGTCTCCTGCCTGCAACATACACGTGAGAATTTTCTAATGTTATAGATGAAGAAAAGCTATGTTATGGTATAAGTAAACTCTGTGCCACAGTTAGGCCTCAAGTAATATGCATTTTGTTCTCCCTGTGGTGGTTTTGGGCTCTAGGTGTATAAAGGTGAATTTTTTTGATAGTGGAGCTAAAGGAAGGACATACATTAGGAACCTACCAAACTGATAATTTTGGACCAAATGCTTATGTTCTGTGATCAGATATGGTTTGTTGACTAAGTTTGTTTTAGTTGAACTGATTTGTTAACTTCTGCTTGCAAGTATGAGCTCATTTGTGACTTTTTTTCTGCTACAGAAGAAAGGTGTTCCAGAATCAGGCAATAGTGGCGAGTTCTAGACAAAGATGTAGGCTTCCATAAATATTTTAAACCAACCTTGACAGACTTACAAAAGCAAAAAAATCCTGAGCTCCTCTTGAAGATACTAATTTTTACCAGCCCTGAGTACAGATTATTTCTCACAGTGCTTCGGTTGCACTTGTGATTTTGGGTTTCTGTTATACTTGTAGGACTCAAGCCAGATGTTTACATTGCATTTTGGTGTGGGTGGAGAAACAGCTGGTGATTTAAGTGCCTCAGCTTCTTGACTTCTCAGAGTGAATAATTTTTAAAGAGTGATACTTTTCCAGGGATGGCTACTGAAGCAGATAACCCCAAATTGCCAATTATTTTGTTTCTTAATAAAAGAGCCATGAACTTGAGGTTCGGGGTGTTTAGCACAGCTTGATGCATGCAGCCTGCTCCTAAATGTTACTGGAGCAAATTGAAGAATTGAGAATTCTGCAAAGACTTTGCAACATCATTTAAACAGGTGTTCTTTTTCTTTGTATGTGCAGATATTAAGAATGAAATTATTATCTGCAGTTTGCCTATAGCACATGCAAGTTTTAAAAGTCTCTTCTGTTAAAGCAGCAGCTGATAAAGTGCTTTTTCTGCAGAAGCTGGTAGTTGGGTGGCTAATAGTCACTGTACCCAAAGCTGTGCTGGAATTTCCGATGGGTAAGTAGTTAACAAAGCAGTATATACAGTTCAGTCTTGCCAACTTCAAATCTGCCAGAAATGAATAAAATGTGAGTGGTAGGACTGCCAACTATAAGTAGTTAACAGTTATTCAGAAAGAAAAGCAAAAATATTTTTGTGGAATTACAGAACAGCTGAGGTTGGACAGGACCTCTGGAGGTAATCTAGTCTAAACCCCCTGCTAAAAACAGACTCAGCTAGACCAGGTTGCTTTCTTTTCTCAAATTTCTTTTTAGCAATAATTCTAAGAAGATCAAAACAGTCAAAAGCTTAGTTCTGGAAAAAAAAAACAAACAAACAACCAAAAAACCACCACCCACAAACTATATTTTCAATTACGGTTTTTTTGTAGGCCTATGATAGAGATCTTAACATAATCATCACTAAGATACTACTTGGAGCACACACAACTGAGTAAAAATGGGTTCTGAAAACACAAACTCTGTAAGGTACCCCGAGGTCAAATTATCAGCATATTTTAATTTTAATGTATGTCATATTACGTTGGATGTATATAAGAGTGAGCTTTGCTGTGCATTCAGAGCATCCTTTTGTAGCAGCCTGTCAAATACTCTATTAAAATAGTCGCATGTCATTTTGTCTTTCTAGAAATAGAGAGTGAAATACGGAGGAATGAATTTAGGTTCACCCTGCAGTACTAAGAGGTGGAAAATGAAACTCTTACCCTTCCAATTTTTAATTTTACAACATGAAAAAAGTTCATGCTTCTGTTTCTAGTTTGATTTACTTGTTTAATCACAGTTGTATTTGAGTCAGCTACAGAATGACATATTAGGAACAACTGATATTTTAATGTGCATACTTTTCACTATGGTTTTCATATACGTAGTGACTAAAAGTAATTTTGGGAAGCAGGAGCTTGCATGTGAGAAAAGGATCTGAGATGGGGGAAGAGGGCTGTAGAAAATTGTAATTTTTATTTATTTTTCACCCTCTGACTCTCCTAAACACATTTAATCCATGGAGTGCTCTGCCCTGTTTTCATCCATTACAAATGATTTTCATTTGAGCATGTCATTTTGCTTTTTCTGTTGCAATGAAGATCAAAGTGACACAGGTTCACCACGAGTGTTCAGCAGCTCTTTTCAGTCTTGGACCTTAAAGTAATAGGATTAAGTTAATTTGTTCCTCTCTTAGATCTCTTTCAAGGCATGTGGCACTGGGATGGTTAGTTATTATTGCATGCTGAATGCTTTGCTTTTTTTTGTTGTTGTTATTTATAAATAAAAATATACTCATAGTTCTAAAAAAAAAATTGTAATTCGTTTAAAGCATAAAAACAAGCTATGCTACCAAGAAGCACTCAAAACTATTAAATGAGGAGTGTTTGTAGCTCAGTTCTTTGACATGATTTTCTTTCTTCACGAAACATTTAAGGAGCATTGGGTCCACCACCAGTGATACCAGAAGGGAGGATACCTGCACAACTTTGCTTTTTAAGCCACAGGTCTGAAGCAATGTTTGAGGTCTCCTGTTTCAAATGTAGGCAACGGTGGCATGTAGTTTATTTTTCCTGTGGGTTTACAAGTAGATTAGTGTTTTGGGAAGAAAGTAGTAGGGCAGAGTGGAGTCAGGGTTTATGATAATGAGTTTTATTGATTCACTGCCATAATATGTTATTGCAAAGGGTGCTTGCATTGAGCCATGAGTACTAGCAGTGGGAATAGTTTAAAAATAAATGGGGAGATAGCCTCACTCTCCACTGTGTTTCTGATATGATATTGTTAATAAGCAGATCATTAATTTTTTTTAAATTTAATATTTAGAACAGTGGGTAAGGTTGTAGACATGATTTCTCTTTTAAATCTAAATTTCCTTGCCATTATGGTTTTATTACTGTATAAACTTTAGTGATAAGATAATACAAATTATTAACCTATTCCATTTATCTTAGTCTCTTAGATGTTTTTATTCCTTTTTATCCAGAGTTTTTTTTAATACCAAGGCAATCTTTGAGTTGCTTACAAGAGTAATTATGAATTTCTGAACATTTCATATCTTTTTTCTAGCTCTGAAAATATTAGAAATAATTTTACTTCAGACATCATGAGGAAAACAGCAGCACGATTGTATCTTTCGCTTCTTCATGCTGTGCCTGCATCTTAATTTAAGAAAATCCATCAATATCTTACCAATAAAAAATGCATTAGAAAACAAGAAAACTCCCAAGAGGCCCCCCCCCTCCAATTGCAATTCAGAAGTGTGCTTTGATAAATCGGCTTCTCAAATCATAGTTTGGTATTTTGTTACCAATGTCCTCTGACAGCGTCCAGCCTCATCTAGTGCTGCCAGCCACCCTCAGACCCTCAGCTGAAACTTTTCTGCAGGCACTATCATCATCTCTGCTTGATTTGCTCCTTTTTGGTACTTTTCCTTGATGGTGTATCATAAATCTCATTTTTAGAGCTTGTGTAGACTGAAAAAGTTTTTCTCATCTCCTGCATGCCATCTTTGAGGGGTTCAGTTGCTGGTGAAGAAGTGGAAGAGGTCTTCTTCTGGCCCACCTCCTTACCTTGTCCAGTTCTCAAGCTGCTTTACCAGTCACGGTTTATTTGATTTTTTTAAAATGATGTCCTACTTCTTTCCATTTGCCATGCTTCTGTTCAAAGATGAATATTTAGCCAAGCTAAATCAGATATGGAGAAGCCTCTTCCATCCGTATCCCAGGTCCCACCATGCTGCAGAGCTGTGCAACTTTGTGCTCTTTCTTGCATGATACTTGGTGTACTGGTAGAGGCAGGGCTTGGTTTTTATCCGTGTGGAAATGAAGAGAAAATAATCTTCCTCATCTCTAGCACGAGTTTCGGTTTCCCCAGCAGCGATGGTCCCAGTAGTGGGATGCTGGCCCCAGATCTTTCTCTGACTTGCTTTGGTAGGAGTATGCCTTCTACCTCCTCACCCACCTTCCTAGCCATATGGTGAAACTCTTAGATCTTTTGTAGCCTTCAGGGGGAGGATTACATCAGCCCTCCACATTCTGTTGCAGGATCCTTCTGTTTTTTCCCATTTTGCCCGTAATAAATACTTCCATATTTCGTGCTTTTCTGTGTCTTCATAATATATCCCAGTCTTGATCTGAGAATAACATCTGAGGAGGTTCAGGTAGCCCGGAGCAGGAGATTAGCTGTGACTGCGGTTTTACCCAAGCCATCTCTGGCACTCAGCCTGGGATGAATGGCTTTTTGCTTTTGAAGCTGTATATGTCTACAAGCAGACAGAGGAATAAAATATTTGTCAGAATTATTCCTCCCATAAATATTAGATAGAAAAGCTAAGTTATAGGCAGGGAATATGATGATAAAAGCTATTGCTCTCATGTAGCTCAGAAGACCCTGAGCGTACCTGTGCTTATACTCCCTATCTGTTGGTTTGAACTATTTCTATGTGCATTATCCTTTTGAGCCTGTAACTACTAGGGTAGATCTTTGTCTGTGCGTCTTCTGATTTTAGTTTTTGTTGCACAATAAATGCATTTAAAATAGATACTGTTGCCGTGTTTTAGCAGTTGGAAAATGCTTGTGTTAATGCTTTGGAATTTTGGGGGAAGCTATTCAGTGTCTTTGATATTCCCTGTCATATTAAAAACAAACAAAAAACCGCTGCAGAATTATCTAGGTCTAGTCTTGGTCCCACTAAATTTGCTGGTAGATTTGTAGTTAAGTGTTTTCATAAAAATGCTGATCCTTTTGAAAATTTTGTCCCTTGTTACTTACTTACACCATTCCCTCCCTACCAGTGCTCTTTATGTATTTTGATTCACATACAATCCTGGTATCATTTGGAAGCCTTATACATGGATAAGAATGGGAAAAGTTTTAGGCTTCAAAAAGAAACTGCTTTTTAACTAAGTGCCAATTAAAATTTTTCGCTTAGTACTTTGTAGATACCTTTTATTTTGTCTTAATCCTTTACTTTTTGAGAACAAACATTTAAGATCTTCACTGTAAGTTGTAATTTTTGAGATCATGTTATGAAGAATAAGGGGCTTTTTTATGTATGCATATATAATAATGGATAAATACATAGATATATACACACACGCATACAAATATGTGTGAAGTAATATACTTGGGGGGGCGGGGAAAGCCTGTTTGCCTAGAACAGGTATATTTGCTTTCCAGCTGTAGCATTCAATGTAACTAAAAAGTCCAAATCCCTGCCTGTGTTTCTTATGTCCCTTAGTCATAGCTACACTATTAGCTCTACTTTAATTTGGGCATTCTGAATGTTACTTCCAACATTCCCTGAAAATACACTTGTTTGCTACTAGAATATTTATTTTGGAGTAAAAATATGTTACCTAGAATATTTCTCTAGTTCTTGGAGTGAGATAGGCTTTGGCAGCAGTAAGACTCCTAAAGGGTGAGACCTGTTTGCATAGAAAACTCCAGAATTTGGAGTGAGCAGCCAGCAGCTTTTGAGGATTTTTCTTTTTTTTTTTTTTCTTTTATTTTTTCCTGGGTTTTTTTTTTGAGTCCAGTATTCCAGACCAAAGCTGCAGTTCAGGAGAAAACCCTTTTTTATGGGGTATTGGAAAGATGGCATCCAGCCTGTTCTTCCTCTAATGAGCTGATAGTCAGGGATGTGGATAGTTACTGCTCGGATGTTGTGATTCCATGGGAGGCCAGGCTGCAGAAGCACACCAGGCTGGAGGAGACCACCTAACCAGGTGCTGGTCCCATTCCTGTCCTGGTGCCCACAGTGTGCCAAGCTGTTTGGGAGACGGTGAAAGGGAGAAGGAGGAATGGTGGCCCCAAGTGCAGAATGCAAGACTAGCAGTAGAATTACCTGAAGCTGGGATGGCCCTGAGCTTAAGTGGAAAAAAAAAATTTAAGTAGTGAATCTAGAGGTCATCTATCTGGTTTGAATAGGCAGATTCCAATCTGATAATTGCTCTCTATTTTATCTCAAGTTTTAGGTTGGTTTGTTTTTTTGTGGTTTGTTTTTTGTTTTTTGGGGTTTTTTTAAGTCTTGATTGATGAAGCAGCTCTGTTTACATGGGCCATGGACCATGTGTGTTTTGCTCTTTTTGTTACAGATTTAAAAAAAAAATAGGTTTGTTTTAAAATTAGTTTTTTCTACCATAGTAAAACCTTAAATTTCAGGGAAAACTGCTTTGGCCTTTTTTTTATTGACTCCAGTTAAGTAACAGGAAATACGAGGCTATTTCCCCATCATTAAAAAAAATACTGCTCGCTATGTGTTACAGATTAAGGCTTCGTAAAAGCAAACAAGACTTCCTTTAATTTTAGTTTATAGGAGCTGAATTTATGCATGTGTGATGATATTCTGCATAACGTAGATTCATGCCTCCATCTGTCCTTTGGAGTGTGTCTGAGCTGGGCTTGGACTGTATGTCACCAGCAGTAATAACACTTGTGATTCTACCACAGTTACCTTGTCAGTATTTCAGTGCCCGAATACATTTTACCTTCTGCATGTAAATATATTGCTTCCTCCACCTATAAATTGAGGCTGTGAAAGTAGAATGTGGCAGACGTCTAATAGTGTTCAATAGCATAAAGAAAGAAATGAAAAATAGTCATTGCTGGAGACTGCCTATTGAATCTGGAAAGGTAGATTACAGTTAATAAAGCTGACATTTGGTTAGGGGAATGGGGGAACCCAGTTTTTACAGGAGGACTTCAGACATTTTACTGACACGTGGTTAGGACACCGGTATTATGTCCCATTTGAAAACAGTCTTGCATTTCCTTAGCACCTTGTTGAAGCACTGATCCAGTACTAACTGAAATTAAACCATATCAGTTGCTACAGTGGTCAACATGGACTTTGCTGTATTATCTCACTCGATAACTAACTGAACCTCATCTTCTTAAGTCATTGAAATTTAGCAGAATCATACTACATGGTGATAAATGTACCAGAAGATGTCTGTGAGTATTTTCTTGCATATAAATAATTTTTATGTAATTTTGAGTGGTCAGAGATTGCTACACAATGAGTTCTGTTATAAGAAAAATGCGATTTCTGTTGGAAATGCAGTTCTTTAGCCTCTCCATCCCCGGGCATGTGTATCAGTGTTAAATAAAGGTAGAATATCGGGTAAAATTGAGTAGCTGTGTTACCTTGCAGCTAGATGTGATATCTTGCAGATAGTAGCAAGCTAATTAAATGTAATTATATATATAAAAATATATAATATATATATTATTTCTTCTTTTCTGCAGTGCAATAATGTTTTTCTTCTTTGGAATTTCATTTGAAATCTTGTAACCTATATTGCATGTGTTACTCCTCTAGACTCAAAATTATAAAAAAGCAGTATCTCTTCAGAGTGGCTTTAGATACTTGCACTCATGAATGAAGAAAAATTAAAAAAAATATTCCAAGAAAAGCATACAGAAAGTCAGTTATATGTTTTTTTTCTGTTGTTTGTCTCTGAAATCTGGCTTACCTTACAATTCACGAGACAGAATGAGGCGGGGGGGAAGTGGATAAAACAAGAGTTCTGCCCTTTCCTGACATTTTCAGTCAATCTTCCAGTCAATCTGCCTTGATCTTGTCACCATGACTTCTGTATTTATCTGACACCAGATCAAGGCACTTGGAAGACACGGGAAAGTCCTTCAATTCCTAGTCCAGGTTTTCTTCTCGTTTCATTGCAGAGCCATATCGTGTTTAATAACCTGAAACCTCAACAGGGTGTCATGTACTCTGTATTATGAGGGATGAATAAACATTTTATTAGATCTTTTTGCCTATTTATGATCAGTCATGTTTTGTTCTGCAGAATCTCTTTTTTTTTTTTCCTTCCTCTATAAGGACAGAGAAAAGTTGTTAACTCTTCTACCGTTTCTGAATTAATCTAATTTTAACAATTCTTTGCTATTCTCAATTTCATGCAAATACCAGTGACATTACTTCTGCAAGTAGTTGGTATGTCTCTCCACGTTTAGAAAATTAAGCACTAATTCTCACTGTGGGCTAGAACAGTCTGTATTGCATGACAAATAAGGTTTAAGAATGCAGTAAAAAAAAAAAATCACTTCACGAATTCAGAGAAGAGCTTTGCTTTCTAGCACTCAGAATGTTGGGCAGTACACAAAAGATTGTGTAAAATTGACATGTTTTAGCAACTCCCAAAATGTAAGAGGTTTTTTTTTTTGCCATTATTATATAAGTACTTGGCAGCTTATATTTTCCTGAAGCATTCTATTGACTGGGATGAAGCCACTTTTCTATAAAGCACTTTTAAGTGCTTGCTTTCGCTTGCAGACTTTCTCACCCACAACATAAAATGGTCATGTTAAAATACTAGTATTCCTTTATAAAATGGATGGGTTGTAGATTCTCCAAGCACTGTACAGAGAGCCCTCAGACTCCTTGCAAACAGCACCAACGCCCTGAAAAAGGAAAAGAGGAGGCAAGAAATCTTTTCTGAGGGTGCACAAGCAGTTGAACTGAGGGCGCAGCTCATGCTCGTGCACCCCAGGACCGTGCGTACTCCGTTTTAGGGTCACGTTGCTTGAGATGCAGTAAGGGCACGTGTTGGACTTCATGGATAGGGAATGCCCTTGAGCCAGAAGCTGTTTGCATTGGAACCCTAATTCTCTTCTGCTTTAAACTATAAACAAGCAAAAAGTAGTGACTATCAGGATAGGCCTGATGACTGATAACATCTCTGGAAGTTATAATGACAGATGCACAAGTATAGCTAATTTGTTACTGTGCCTTCTACCACTCACAGTCTCTAGGAATGGATAAATTCCCCAAATGTGGCTTATTGGATGTTAATTGTTGTCTGTGGTCTTTTTCGTACTCTCTTATCTCTTGAATATATATTACATTAAATCTCACAGGTGTTCTTCCCTCTGCTAATTGTCCATGTTGCATTTGTGCAGCACTGAACACAGCTGAATCCTAATCGATGTCTAAGGTTGAGCTGCTCTATTTGTGATACAGCAATAAACAATAAGAAAAACCAACACAGTAATTAATAGTTTATCTAGTGATGGATCGTAGTGGGACATTCTCATCCACTTTTATCCAGCCCTTACAGTGGTAATATTTGATTTTCAAGTGATTGACTTCTTACTATTTAGATTGAAATTACAGTCCTACTTTCTACTCACCTTTGATAGTTATTCAAGCAGCTGCAGTGTCAAAGCAGAGCGTAAGTTATAGCTGTGACAATTTTTCTGGTTTTATGTTTGTTTGGGAAGGTGAAGAGAAGAGGGAGAGCAGAAATGGGAAGGGAGAGGCTAGAGGAGCCATCAGTATTGGTTTGCTTTGGTAAACTTGGAGCATGGATTTGCTGTCCTTGTCTTCAGTGTGCTTCTCAGCACTTTTTCTCTTCTTCACACTGGAAGATTGTGCTTTTTGCTGCATGGATTTCTCTGTCTTAAGAACAATAAGGCTAATGGTAGGAAATGCGCTGAGCAGAGGAACTCTGCAGTCTTTCTTTCTGCACAAGTCATTTGAACCAGTTCAGCATTCTGGTTTCTGTCTCAGCAGTATTTAAATTTACTTGTTAGCTATTTTTTTTCCCCTGCTGATTAGATATTTTGTTTTGGTTTATACCTTGAGTTTCATTTAACATTGCGTCCTTACACTGTTTAGCTGTTACCAACACACAAATGAGAGGCAGTTCTGCAAGAAGGCTTCTTGAAGCTTTCTGTATGGATCTGTGTAATCCCTATATAAATTATCATCTTGATTGGGGGGGGGGGGGAGTTGACAAGGCTTATTTAAGGCTTTTTTTCTTTCTTGGTTATGTAAATACAGCACCACAGCAGCTGACTGAAAGCAGCTGAAATTTTTGATTCAAATAATGGTTTTTGTCATACACCACAAGAAACAAAGTAGTTCTCAGGAGGCACTTTGTAACGTACAGGTGGTACAAAAAGGACAGGGAGTTTCCTCCTAATCTCTTATAATTCACATGTGACAGACTCCAGTCTTTTTAGTTGTTGTCAGAATGATGAGGTTTATGGTCCTCAAAGGAATCCAGAGTCTCAGCTACCTTATAGGTAGAACTGCGGATGTTTTCAGAGTTAATACAAACATCTAAACTTTTTTGGATTTTGCTAAGCGATCAGCTTCACTGATAACTTGTGGCAATGAGTTCTGCAGGTTAATTATGCATTTAATTGGTTTCAAATTTGTTGCTTTTCAATTTCACTGTTCACTGAATATCTTCTCGGTCTTGTATTATGAGAAGGGAGTAAATAAGAGAGCCTGACTCACCTTCTCTGAACATTTAATTATTTTGTATACCTCTATCATGTACCCTTCTACATGCACAAAGCACTTCTGATGGTTTTGGTCTTTATGGATCTCCAGCTGCTTTCTTCTCTGAAGCTTTTGGCTGTAGTGACCAGAGCTCTAGGAGGATCTAGGAGTTTATTTAGTCTATGTCAAATAATGCAGTCTTGGTCCGGTGCTGTCTTCTCTTTTCCCTTTTCTTCATAAATCTCTTTCTGTTTTTATTTAGCTATTGGTACGCACGGGACAAGTTTTTATTGGCTTGCTTGCGGGAATATAAAGTCTTTCTCTGGCGGTTTTACAATCAGAATCAAAATGCTTCACGTGGCTGGTGCAGGCTTTTGCTTCCAGACTTTTCCATTCGTCCTCATTGGATCCTACCTGTCTTCAGGCTGCTTGGTCCTTGTAACTTAAACAGCTTCTTGTGATGTTCTACATGGTCTTCATGAATTAAGGTGATCCCCAGTTGCAATCATCTCAACGTGTCCCTTTCTCTAGATGGCTGAAGTCATCTCAGTTGTAACCTGCCTGAAACGTGGGACATTGACCACATAATCTTCTCTGGTTTGACCTTTTTGGCCATTTCTATCCAGTAATCTTTATTAAACCTTTGAGCATTTAATTGGATTTTATGATTAATTTGCTTTACTTTTTTTTTGTGTAAGATATTGTTGAATTATTTTTGAGTATCCCATTAGACAACTGTTTTATTCTTTCCTACTGTGAGAAAAAATTATAGTAAAATGTAGAACCATGTTTTTGTAACAGCCAGTCTCTGCCCTGCTATGTTATTCACTCTAAATGTTGTGTAAACAAATTTACATGACAAGGATGTTGGAGTAAGGAATAGAAATGTTAGCATCAGACCCTCTCTTAAATATATTTCCTGCCTCCAATTAGTAAATGATATATGTAAGTTTGGGGGTTTTCTAGTTGCTCAGTCCCAAATTACTAGAGCACTCAGATATATGCCATCTGAAGTGGGCAGGACTGAAAAAAATTTTTTTAAATTATTTTCATTTGTTTTTCCAGTATGGTCTTTACAAAAATCAAGTGTTTGTCTCCCTTACTGTCTTGTATTAAGTCTGCTTTTTCCATCAATTTTATATATTTTCTGTGCTTAGAATATTATTTATTTCTGTTAGAATAATACAAACACCAGCAGAGCTTGAAGTATAATTATGTTAAACACTGCACAGATGTGTAGTGAGTTTCCGGGCTGGGCCCTAGAGACTCTGCAATCAAATGAGAAGAGAAATAAAAGTGAAATGAATGGAAGTTGGACACAGAAATTCAATGACACGTGTTATAGGATTATATAAAAGGAAGATGCTCCCCAATAATCAATACATAAATCAATCCCAGCTCCTTTCAGAGGTACTCTACTCAAGGCAGTAATTCTCTTGTGGGTTTATTTCAGACTAAGTTGCTAAAACTTTAAAGAAAATACTGAAAGACCAGCATTGTAATTTGCTAATTAAAATACAAGGAGCATTAAATCTTGCTGTATCCCCACACATGCTTCCTGCCATTTCCTCCCATTCTGCCAAGGCTTTGCTTTCTAGTTTTGCTGGATGTTAGTTTGTATTTAATAATTTAAACAGATATAGTAACTTTTCTTATCACATAGGATTTTCACTTAGTTAAATGCTTTAGAGATACAATGACAAGAACTACATCCTATTATTTGCTTGAACTGAGTTATCAAAGTGTTGCAAAGAACGAAACAGAAGAGTTAAAAAGCAGTGACTTATTCAGTGGGATAACTTTTGTATAGCCTTGATGTATGTGACATACCAATTAGCTATAAATATTTTCTTTACTGTGTCAATTTTTTGTGTATCTTGTTGGGAGGTCTTTTGTGAAAGCTGTAGCGTTCCCAAAATGGACCAAAATGATACTCCCTTGGCAATGCTGAGGTTAAATACCTAAATATTTTGCTGTTAATTCATATGCCCTATTTAAAAGATTAGCTTGTTGCCGAGTTACAACTTCTGTCTTAAATTACCTACTATTTGCAGTTGGTTTTTTATCAAGCTGATTAGGAAAATCTCTCTGTTTTGGAATAATGGTAAACAGTATGGCTGCATTATTTGAAAGACAGTCAATCAGTTTTGATGGTTTGTTTATTACTAAAGAGTTCAATTTAACAAGATCTAATTTCCAAAAAAATACAGATAATCTATTGTTTTAAAGGTATTTTTAAGTAGTGCCTTCTTGAACATCCAGAAATGAAGGTACTGCTTATATTGTATCTTTCAAATTGAGAAACACATGATGTAGTTACAAGTGATTCAGTTTTGTGTCTTAAGCAGAAATCAATAACCTGAATAGCTGAGAAGAAATAAATGTACTCTTATTTTGTATTCAAAAGTGGATTTACCTACTTGGGCTTCATCATTTTTTGCCTTTAGTGGAAATTGGTTACCGGGATAACAGATTGAGCAGCCAGTTCCAATGATGCAACTTGTGTTGGAAGGAAATTATATCAATTCATGTATGGTTTTGATCATTTGATACAAGAAGTAGGGTATTCACAGATGGAAAATAACATTGGAGAATGTGCAGTCCCTGACACTGCTAGACCTCTAATAAACAGAGGATACATTAAGTTTTCTATGGGATTTCAGATGAGATTGACTTTGAAGTGGGCTTCAATGTGATGTTGAGTTTTCATTGCTTATATTAGTGCAGCATCTATAAGAATTATTTCACTGTTTATCTTCAGTCTACTGAATCTTCAGTTTACAAGGCAAAAGAAATAAGTTGTGGCTTTTAAAAATATAATAATATAATACCAAAGTGTTGACATATGATGCTGGATTCCTGAAGCAAGAATACAGATTCCTAGATGGAAATCTTAGAAGATTTCATCTCTAGTCTGAATATTTAGGTAACAGGCAACTGAGGTGCAAGTTTCTTCTTACTGACTTGTTTTTGGACTTGAGTGGTGATCTGGAGTGAGAACACCTTCTGAAGGGTTGTGGTTCCTTATGTTTTCCTTTGTTTTACATGATGTATTGTTTTAAAGTACATCAAACATTGGCTCACAGTGCTAACTAATAGCTTTTCTTATCTTTCTGTTGTTCATTTCATCCAGGAATTTCAAAGTACTTCCGTAAAATTATCATTAGATCAATTCTGAACACAGTAAAAAAGGACACAAATATTTATGACTTACTAGAAGAGCGGTATAGCAACAAAGATGGAAATAGAACGTAATCCTAAATCAGTTTACTGGCAGTTGTTTTTCCTGAATTTTACAGGATAATAGTTCTCTTGCTCCATTTTTATATAGAGAAATCCACTTTGGCTCATATGGAGCAGTCTATGCTTCTTTAAGATTGCTGGAAAACTGTGCATATTTGACATACGACTGAAACATCAGAAGCTGTCAGAAATGGTTATAGACATTATTTGAATTGCTACAAATACCTGGCAGCAGTACAGATAGTCTTTAAAATGTTTGATCTTTTTGGACTGTGTTAGTTAAATGAAAAGCATGCACACAGTTTCAGAAGTAAGTCATGCCTTTCTTTTATTCCCATTGACATGCATATATGTAATACAGATTTGTTTAGCATCTCTTTTTTCTTTGAACTATGATTGGATGGAAACAGAAGGCTTTTCAGCATATTACTAATGAATATAATAGTCATGAATGTATTTTAATTGTTATTTTCAAGAAAATAAAATCTTCAGAATCTGTTGATTTCAAACTGAACAAACCAGATGGTTCACCCAGTGAGGAGCAGAGTTTGGTGCTAAGTGCAGCTTTTCTTTAGTACTCATATTGCTCATTTCATAGTAGCTTGGTACAATTGTGTGATCTTTCTGTCTCTTGTTTTGGGGGCAGGATCATAAAATAAGTCAGGCTGGAAAAGACCTGGAGTCCTCTCAAGTGACTAATGACTCAGTACTTATCTACTGCTGTTACTGCTTCTCCACCTTGAACCCTGTCTCTACACACACAGCCTGGGAGACCTTGCTGATGAAGAAGGCTCAGTAGAGGTTGGTCAGTCTCCGTGCCTGGAGGTTTTCAAAACCCAGATGGATACGGCCTTGAGGTACCAGGTCCCTTAGTTGACCCTGTTTTGAGCAGGAACTACATGACCTCCTGAGTTCCCTTTGAGTATCTCAGCTATATGTGTCTACTGTCCCTAAATCATCCACCTCCTTCAGCAGGTGTCCCACATTTTCCTTGTTCAGCTTTTTACTTCTAACTTGTTATTGGAGCTCTTCTTGTTGGGACAAGAACATCAACGAACTTAGGTCTTGCCGGAGAGCAATGTTCTTCTGCATTTCAGTTGCGTGTTCCTGTGGCTTACATTAGAAATTGGAATCCGTAACTCTCTTTGTTGTTCTTTTTTTCCTCCTTTGGTCTATAACTAGATTTCGTAAATGAAGCTTAATGTCACATGTTCTGTATAGACTAGATCGTAACTTGTTTGTAAATTCGATTTTTTTCATTTTCTCCATTAGCCTCCTCTGAATGTGATCTTTTTTATCTGCACTACTGATTCTTTTAGGACTTCATTATTTTTAGAAAATGTACTGCAGCACATTTACTAGTAATTACAAAAGCTTGTTTTAATTACAGTTGTCAAAGAATATGTTTTATGATGCATTGTTGTTGGTGCTGTTTCTAATTCATAACTATTCTCTACCTTTACAAGTGGAAATTAACCTAGGGTGGTTTTTTGTTTTTTTTTAAGTGATGTGTCTGGATCATTTTTTGTGGTTAGGAATGATTTTGTGAATAGTGCTAGCTTCAAAAAGAAATTACTTGGGGGGGAAGGGAGAAGCATATTTTCCTAAGAATATCCGTAAGTTACTCCTATTGCCCATTCAGACTGATGTGTGTATTAATATGTTGAAACAGAAGGTTAAAATTTAAAACTGTTGCAATCCAACATATATTAAATGTGGAAACCGAGCATCATTTTTATTGGGACACTATATGCAGTGAATGAAGATCGAAGTTTTGCTGACCATAATAAAGTATACAAGTAACAAACCTTTTTCATCTGATTTTACCAACGTGCAAACGTGCATGCACAGGGCTATACGTGATGGGTGAATGTAGTCCACTGCAAAAGGGTTTCTGGGCAAAGCAATTTAGTGGACATCAAACGCTGAACAACTGTTTTACAACGTGACATAGTCTGTGCCTGCGTGACGTTAGTGTCAACGAGCTCATGAATTCACACCCTGCTTTAACCTACAGATGTGCTCATCCAGCAAACCTCAAGGTGCAAAACAAACGGAAAATCTCCAGCAACGTAACGGTGAAAGGTCATTTTTTGAGACCCGCTCTCTCGTAGTACTGGTGCATCACATTCATCCTGACCTGCCAGCGGTTCTCCTGTGAGATGGTCGTGCTTCTGGAGCTGCTGAAGGCCAGCCCTCTGCTGCCGCTTTCTTTTGCCTATATAATCCATTAACCTTTTCTTCAAAGTACACGGGCTCGCCTGAAGGCCTGTAGATATTTCATGTGACCTTTCCCATGAGAAAAGCCCTCATTGCTCTAGTTAGCATTTCATTTGACAAATCCCCTTAGTCTTGTAAAGCCGTTGTGACGGGGTGCTCTTCCAGCCCCCGATGCCTGGTCTCGCTCGCAGCCTTGAATGTGGCTTGGGAGACCCGGTCCCTTGGTTGTCTACTTACCCCGTCCTCTGACGTTCCTGGTGGGGTGATGGGGAAATGACCATGAAGCAGCTTGGCGAGACCTAGGCAGAGCACTTTCAGATGGCTGACGATGATTTACAAAATTAGCGTCAAACTGAACTCTTATTTTGAAGCAGATTATTCTTCTTTGCCGGAAAAATGCAAACTGAAGCCATCTCAGCGGTGTTCTGCTGTAAATGTGGTGGATGTTAATGAATCTGGAGCTCAAAGTCTGCACCGAGGGGCAGCTGTAAACCTGGGACTGCCGAGTGCTTCAAGAGCTGCTTTTGAAATCTGCCTACAAACTTCTCCTAAACTGCCTGATAATGGTTTATCCCCTGAAACCCTTTAAAGAGTAGCAATTATAGACTGCACGCACCTCAAACCTTGCTGTATCCAGCTATCTGGATTCCTTTATTTTTTAAAGATAATTATTAAACATACATTTTCAGTCGGCTGCTTATTTGCTCTGCTCTACCTTACAAAGGACAAAATGAATGTGTATCTGTTGTCCAGCACAAGAAGGGTTTGGCTTCATCATGGGACTGCTCTGCAAGTGTCCCTGCACCCACGTACGAGGCGATGCACGGGAATTTTTTGTAGATATCTCCTTCTCCAGTGATGGAAGCTTATACCAGTGCTGTGCTAAATCCAGGCACTACTTTTGAAAATGAAATCTAGGTTGGCCTTTAAATCTTGGTCCAACTTCCTAGTGATTCTGAAGAACCTGTATTTAGTATTAGTAATCTCTTTTTGGATTTTAATTTTGGGTAGTCTTGGGAAGATGGGCTGTCCCTTAAAGGTGACCTTCTGAAGCTGTTTTCTAAATAACTCCCAAGCAAACGCTTTGTTTATTAGAGTTACTTTGTGAAGAAGTAATGAACCTGTTCCAATATCTCATTTACAACTAAAGTGCAACATTCAGCTAATTGAATACATGGCTACTGTTAATTATTTTGTTACGGCTAATTGATATTCACTGGGATCGTGTTGCTGAGGCCCCATAAATATAATATTACCTTACAGGTTTTTATTTCTGCAGTGAATTCTCTTCTGTTGGCATATTTATATTGTCTCCTGTATAAATGATTTTTTTTTTTTTTTAATTTATTTATTTATTTATTTTAAACTTTGCTGAGTGTGCGTTACTGTACAAATGCCAGGGGTGGTAGCTATATGGGAGAAACTTTTATTTTCTGAGTTTCTTACTGGCCTACCAAATTGTCCAGTTACTTTCACACTATAGGGAACCAAACCTTTGGATAAATGTATTATTTAGTATTCTTATAATCTAATATTTCTACTTTATCCGTGATATAAAAACTTTGATAGGATCAGGCCAATAAGCAACGTGACTATATTTCACTTCTTGGCCCCCATATCTTTAGTACAGTAAAATCCAGCTGTTTTGATCACTAATTATCTTGGGGGGCAGGGAACCAAGCCCAAAAATCAACCCAAAAACCTAAGAAACTTTCCAGGACAAAATGAACTTTCCAGGGCAAAAACTTGTATTCAGATGGATATACTTGGAAGAAATGTTATTTGCATTCCTCTACTCATACTGTCTTTCATATATATAAATTTGGTGATCAGATACCATTAAACAAATCCATTTCTCTTTTTTTTGGATGGTATTTGATCAGCAAGCAAGACACAGATGAAAAGAATTTAAACTAAGCTGGACCCAGAGGAGAGTATGGGTTTCGTCTCCTCCATCATTAGTGTGCCCTTGACCTGCTGTGTTTTTACACCCTGAAAATTTCTGCCCGTGTGAATCGTCAGTAATGGGGCGAGTGAATTAAGTCATGAAGCTCTTGCATGGGTTTTATTATATCTTACTATCTTTCCAAAGTCAGTTTTGCTGCTTGGTTTCAGGTCATCGATAGACTCATGTGAAACACTATTGAATTGTAAGAACTAAAACTTAACTGAGTTCTCATGAGCATTATGGAACATTAATTTTACGTGTTCTTTGTCACTGGCCTATTTAACTCCACTTGCACAGAAGGAATGTTCTTGAGTTCGCAAATATTTCAGGGATCGTGAGGCTGTTAAATGTAAAATATTCATGTATGGATTACTATGATAATGTTCTGAAGCATTGTATTAGCTATTTGGGAGAGAATGGGTTTGGGGAGGCACAACCTGGGATGAATTCTCAGCTGTTTCTATAACTACCAGGTTTGGGAGGTCATACAGGGATTATCTGGAAAAAGCAAAACCATGATCTATACAAAGCATGGTAGTTAGGCCGTAGAATATTTAGTGTAATCAGCTTTGGAAAAACCTGTAATTAGTGAATAAAGGCTGATTTAAGTGGTGATGGACAGGGCTGTAGCATGTGCTCCATGGCACTATACTGCAGATGGGGTGGTTGGCAGGGGGCAAGGTTTGGTTTATCCAAGTAGAATTAAAATTTGGCTGTGTGCTTTTTGGATGAGCAGGGGTATTTTTGCTGAAGTTGCATTAAAAAACCCAACTTCCAAGTAGTTTTCTGCATTGTTCTAGATTACAGATATGCCTGACGTGTGCCTTTTTTTTTTTTTTTTAAATTCTTTCTATTTACCATTCTATAATGATTTTAATTTGACTTTTTGATTTTTTTACATGCTTCAGGATATAGAAAAAAAGGTAAGTAGTTAAGTGAGGAACAACCAAAAATCCAAAGTGTTTATTTTATGCCAACAAACAGACCTCATCTTGACAAAGAGAATTAAGTGCTGTATCTACACAAGTATAGCAGAATATGTGGTATAAGTTTTCTGACATGCTTCTATGAGCATGACCTGGAGATTCCATCTTTAGTAGTAAGAGTACAACAGTTTACCATTTTACATGATGCAGCTAAAATAGGAACTTTTTGCAGTTGACTTTGCAGTGTCAGTACCTGGGTGAAAATAACATGTTAGAGGTAAATGACAATGTTGAATAAACAGTTGTGGTAATGAACACTGGTAGTTAATTATTAGTCACTAAAGATATTTTATTATTAAAACATTATGAACCTGGAATGAATTTGTGCTGATAATTTAGGCATTAAACCCTCCATAGCTTGTTAACAATCACTTGCCTAGTATTTCTTCTGGAGGACTTACAGCTTTGTATGTATTCTGTGTGCACATGTGCTCTTTTAATGTATTTTATAATTCTTATTGAGTCCCCTTAATGCTAGATATTGGTACATGCTACAGATGAAAAGCCAAAAAAATGTCAACTTGCTCAGTAGTGCTGGGAGCAGTGTCTCTTAAACGAATACTCAAGTCATATTAGTATTCAAAAGGTAGATGTTCAAAATTATTCTGTATTATTTCAAGTTACTAGACATGGGAGTGATCCTACAGTAAAGGGTTTCAGCTTACTTAGTTGGATACTTCAACCAATACAGGAGTTTCCAGAGGAATGATTACTAATTAAAGAGGACAGCATAGTTTTAGATGTACTTTTTAGATCTGCTTTTGCAAATATGTAAGCATTTGGTTCTTTCCAGATGTTCATGTGTTTAGAATTAAGCACATGCTAAATGTATTCCTCAATTGGGGTTTTAAAGAAAAAACAGCTACTTCAAAAAAATTCTTTTTACCACTGCCTACAAACATGTGGATGCAAGTTCAGCTTTTCTCATGTCAAAATGTCCACTTAGTTAACAAATTAAGTTGAATATTCAGGCTCTGCATATATTTTTTTTCGGTAGCTTGAGCAAGTTTCCCTAAGTTCAGAAGTGATCTGCAAAGTTAATTTAAAAAAAAAAATAAAAATTCATCTCAGCATGGTATGCTTGGTTCCGTCTTCGTGACGTTTCCAGATACATTTGGACAAACTATGGCACAGCTGTTGAGGAGGGAAGGAAAAAACCCAGTACAATAGACAGTCTCTTTACATTTTCAATGCAGCAATCATCGTCTTATTAATGTACTGTTTGGCAAAAACTAATAGACTGCAGTTCTCAATCGCTGTATATTCCTTACTGGTACAATTTATAGTAGATGTTTTGCTTTGCAAGTGAGGCTCTTTCTTGATCTGGTTTTATCTTTCTATTTCTTTTTTTAGGCCAAGCAGCTGGAAGAGAAAGACAGAGAACTGAAGAAACATGATGCCTACTACAAAGAGCAGCTGGCTCGACTGGAAGAAAGGGTAAGCCTTCTTTCCCTTTTTAATGAAGAGTTTTCTGTTCATTTCTGCTGCTGACTTTCTGGTTATGTTTTACTGTTAAACAAGATGACTTTTCTAAGGAGATAAAGATTAAAACTGTGGCCAGAGGGGTTTTTTGGTATTAACTGCTACTGTTTCTGGCTTAATATTGACAAGATGGAGGCTTTAATGTTGAGAATATTGTTTTCTTTACTAACTGAGTTGTCACATTTGCAATGAGATTTCATCTGTCACAGTAATTACATACAGAGAAATAATCTGAATGAGGTTACTTTTATACCAGCACTGATGAAGACCCAGTGTGAGTGAGTATCACCAAGCAGTGTTAAAATTGCATGTGAAGCGTGCAGATATATACTGAATTTCTGCTTTTGTTGAGGTCCACAGTTGCTTTCACTGGGTGGAGTCGGTGGTTTCTCCAAAAGCCACCAATACCTGGAGAGTTTAATGATAATTACAAGTTGTTTATGCCATGTGCAAGAAGCACTTCTCTGTCTTTTTTTCATAGTAGATTTGAAACTAAACTGTACAGAACAGTTTGGTAAGCTGTGTGATGTGCTTACAATGTTCTAACATATTGCTATTAAAATTCCTATTCTTTATAGGGTATTATTTTATAGGATGTTAATTTCAAATAATTACTGCTGTCATCATTTTCTAGATCCCAAGCTGGTTGTAACCTTCAGCCTGAATACATTTGCCTCCTTTCCCCCTCTGCCTTCTTCCTGAGTCTACCTATTGTTGATTAATTTGGACTTTTTTTAGTTAGTTTTGAAAATGATATTAACAAGATACATATTTATTTATGCAGCTTAACAGGATAGAAGAAAACCCCTTGTTTTTATGGATTAGGAAGAAGAGCACATTGCATGAATTATGAGTGTATATAATTGGTCTTAATGAATATTTTAAATAGAGGGCATATCAGATACTGTCTCAGTGTTTTGTCCTGCCTTTTTGAAGAGGACATTAATGAAGTCATGTTCTTGGCAATGAAAAATAGTTTGAAAGGGTGAGGGTAAATTAGTTTAATGATTCTAAAATAGTGCATTATTTAAACAGTTAAAAATTAAGATCCTTCACAAAAAAAACCCCAACCACAGAATACCTTCCTTACTCTCAAATGCTGGTGTTAGAGGAAAAAGCATCTGCAGTATCTCACCCAAACTGGCTTCTTATGGGTTGGTTGTACCTCTGCTCGTACTTATCAGCCTTCCATTTTATTGTTATGGTGCAAGTAGTACTGGAGTGATTCATGGCGAAAGATGTGTGATAAACCATGATTCTTTGTTTGAAAGCTTTTCTTTTTTACCTTTTTAAGGTGCTGTGCAGCAAATGAGATTTTATTCTTAGTTATTTTTAATGTTAAAGTAGGTCACCGATACAGTGCCTTTGCTTGCTCCTGTGAAGTGAAGACTTCTGATGTGGAATCGTGTTTTAACATGCATGTGAACATATCACTGTTGTGTGCAAGTGAGATAATGAACTTTAAATAACTGTATTTGAGTGCTACTGAAGCCCAAGTGATGTGAAATAGGTGAACTCTGCCATCTCTTGCTTTCTCTTCTTGCACTTGGAAGTCTCCAGGACTAGAGCAGGCAGTTCTGAATTGACTGTCTTATGCCATGGACGATGTTTGCTCTGTCTTCAGAGCGGAACTCTCATGATATTAAGGCTTGTCTTCTCATTCTGACTTTTTATTTGTAAGCTAAGGGACCTTTGCTTTGCCAAGTTGTCATCCGGTTTGTTTTCAAAGTACATGTGCATATCTCTTCCACACAAAAAAGAGTTATTTGAGCTCTGAAAGGAGGTGAACTCTGCTCCAAATCTGACTTTGAACTTTTTCAGAGATGTGGAGATTACAGAATGAAAACCTGCAAAAGCAGAGAGGTCATGTCTCCTGCAATCTCAGCTTCACTGAGGCTGGTGTCTGCAGCCGTTATTAAGGTCATTTGTGAGATTCTGTATTGGTGATTTTTGAGCATTGGGATGGAAATAGAGCTTTAAGAAAAAAGGAAGGTCTGGAACGGCCTAACGTTCTGGAAATTACAGAGCACAATAATAGGCTGCTTATTTGTTCCTAAACTTGTCCTAATTTCATTGAAAAGTACACAAAGTTGGAGTATGGGCTGTTCAGCAGAGAAAAGATCAGAATAGGAGGTAAGGTGGGAGTGGAGTAAGCGGAGCTCAGACAAGTAATGTCAGTATGAAGAAATGTGCAATGAGTCTGTCACCTGTGACAAAGAATGCTAATTACATTCTCAGATCATTCTTACATCAAATAAGCACACTTTAAAAATACTGCAGTTATGCGTATATGGTATTTCTGTCTGTTGCATCATTGAGTGTCAGAGCTCATCTGTATGATTAATTGGCTTTTTGATTACTTAGCTTTTTCAATTAGAAGCTTCGTATTTGTGTTCTTCAGTGCTGCTGAAAAAACAATGCAGACATTGATAATAAAGGGAGACGACAACTGAACAGATTAGTGTCAGCACAGTGTGCTCCTTATGGAGAAAATTATTATACATATTCAGTGCCAGATGAAGTCTGTCAATTATAAAATATTTCAGTGACTGAGTGAAGATGCTCAACCTTTTCAGGGGATTAATACAGGACAAAATAACTGTGCACCAGTGACAGCTGTGATACTAAAACATAAACAATTCTATTCTCCAGGGCAATATCTGTTCATAAATTTGGTTTATGTGCTAAAAACCTTTTGATACTTTCCAAAAACCCAGCGATTCCCCTAACAGCTGCCAGTGTTTTTAGGTCAAAGATAGCACATAAGCTATGAGTTATTACATGCTCCACAGCAGCAAAGCAAAATGAGATAGTTTAACAAAGGAGTTAAAGAATAACTTTCTCAAACTGTATATCTGACTAGGACGTAAAGCTGTTATTTAAGAGTTTGCACATTAACCTTTGAGAAAAATTTGTCAGTGTTTTTCACTGTCTGCTTACAGGCTGATAGTGCTTCTTGACTACAGCAAAAAAGCCCAGAGACAGCAGCATTCAAATCATTGACATGTGTGTACTGTACGTTGTCTAATTCACTTACTATAATAAGGTGGTGTTAGTGGTATTTTAAACCATTTGATTTGTCTTTTAAAATAGCAAAACAAGAAAAAGGAAAGCTAACATCTTGGGCAGATGGAGCAGGTTGCTGGCTCGAAGAACAATCCTATGGCCTCTTTCTCTAACATCGTCTCATGCGTGCATCCACACGCGCAGTCACACACTTCTGTCCTGTTGTATTCATCGTTGCGCTGTTCAGCTCCTCCACGTCCATCATCCTTCCATTGTGCCACCGCGTTCACTGTCAGTTCCAAGCCCCATGGCTGTAGGCTTCGTAACCATCTTTGCACCTCGAATGTCGCTGTGATGTGTAGGTTCCAGTCAACACCAACAGTTGCATTAATTTTGTCTACACAGCGGACACCCTCTTGTTCCTTCACCCAGTTGCTTTTGCTTTAGAATATTTTCACTGCATAGGAAACGTGACTAGATCCTCTCTCGCTTCTGCTTATAGTTTTGGCGTCATGCAGACACTCACAACGAGGTGTGTCTGTGCGTGCTTCTGTCGCTTTGAGAATGATGCAACTCTCCCTAGTTCAAATTTCCTTCAGCAAATCCACCTGTTTTCATGTTACACTGCTTCATAAGACTACTATGCATCATTACGAGAATTGTGCCCCTAGTCATAGGAGCAGAAGGAAATTAATTTTAATACACTGCTGTATGACACAACTATTTAGTTTATCAGTGTGAATGAGCAAGATATGTATCCCCATATTAATCAGGGTATTTCTCACTCGAGAGAAGTTTCTATGCTTGTGAGTTTCCTAGAAATACTTTCAGTACGTATTGAGTAGTATGCATGCGAATATGCATACGCCATAAGGTAATAAAATTATTCTGTTAGCATTTGGAGGTTTCAGCATTATATTAGATACGCTGCAGATTTAGCAGTCAACAAGTTACTGCCCTGATAGTTCTTCCTTGCCGATTCTATAATTTCTGTGCATGTCCTTGCTGACTTTAGAGGCCTTTGTGCAGGGAGACTCCTGCACCGTACAGGGCTTACAGCCAGATCAGAGCCTGAGAATATAGACATAAGTTCTGGAAATGTGATCCTCTTATCTGCATCCATTTTTTCATGACTTAAATTTTGAGGAAGGATTTGCAAATTGTAGGTTCGACACTTAATTTGGGGATTCTACTTACCATGTAGGCTGTCAAGGAGCATTAACCTTAAGGTAAGATGAGCACACAGAGCACAAAGCTGTGAGCTGATGGCACATACTATACCAGGTGTTAAATAGTATTATCCATCCTGCTTGCTACAGTAAATAGGATTTTGCTATTATGATGTGTCAGGATTTTCAGAGAAATCAAATTTACTAGACACTAAACTGCCATCCTCACTGCTGAGCAGCTTTATTCTGGGATCTTGCGTTCATACTAATCCTGTTGGTAGGAAATGCTTATACCAATTGTGTGGGGAAATTATAATTTAATGATCTCTTCCTTTTTTCTATTCAAGGCTTAGAATGGACAACATGCTTTGCAGTGATAGCCCCAGTGCTCAGAAAAGGAGATGATATACAGTTCAGCTTCACAGCCAAGTATTGGCTTTTTGTAGGTGTTTATAATGAACATAAGTGCTAAGATGCAAACAATGCGAGTTCCACATTTGTTCAGATGCTTCAGAGTCTTGTTTGCCTTTTCAAATCTCAACAACTAAATAATCAGAATCTGTTTGCTATGTTTTTTGTAAACTGTAGTTTGCAAGATGTAGATAACAGAGGGGGACTTTTATAAAGCAGTATAATAACTACAAACATTTTTATCCCTACACCGTATTTTAACAGTTTAAAGATTTTTGTTTCTATTTGTTTTAAGTTATCAGTCTGTTTACTTTCTTTGATCTTGCATGACTGTATCAGCAAGAATTTCATAACTAGAGGATGAGTCTGCTCTCACCTCTTGTGTTTAGAAGTTTGTACTCACTAGAGCAAACATGTTTACTCTCCACACATTTGTACTGCATTCTTTCATGTCTTTCAAAATCAAATAGCAGTGATGTAGGTACAGCATTTTAAGACTTGAGGCTGGATCCAGCCAAGTAAGAAATGGTTTTGGCTGGTGATACTATTATGTACTGAGCACTTAGGGGAAACACAGGGAGAGCTCCGCAAACCTTTTGGCATTGTTCCCATGAAGAAATGGAATTAGCTCTAGCACAGAGCTGACAGACTTGCTAAGTTGTCCTTGTTGATTAAGTGCAATGTGTGTTTTCTTTGTTGGGCACACGTAATACTGGTAGGTTTTTCCAAATTGCCCATTGTAATACAAAATACTGCTCATATAGATTTCTGTTCTAAACATAATGTATAGCAACAGGAATAATCACTGTGTTCTACATTTGTATTATATTTTGCATCTTTCTTACCATGGATGAGTAAAGCAACCTTTTGGTAGTAGCTTTAATGTATACTGCCGACATCTTTTTTTGTGAACATGGTCTGTAAAGGAATCTCTTATAACTTCCCCAACTTTCAGAGTTTCTCCAGTTTGCCTCTATGGAGATGCTTCATAGTCCTCTGTCTGGAGAGGTGAATTTGATAAATGTGGTACAGCTAAAAATGCTTGGTCCTTTTCTTTGTTCTGCTGTTTAAACTGGTGCTTCCAGTAATGCCTGTGTTGTCTTTGACCTAACCAAAGTCCTGTACTTCAGCAAAGACTGGCTGAATGGCAGTTTGTAGACCTTCCTTCTCTTTGAATTCTAAGTGAGTATGCCTATGTTGTATTACTTAACAATAATTTTGAATTTTAACCAGTCATTATAGCAGAAGTCTCTAAATATCCATGGTTTGAAAGAAAAAAGTTTCATCATTCCTACCCCCTTCTATTTTTATGAGATGTTCTCAGTGTTTTTTTTTCTTGTTTCTATCTGGCTGGCTATCTGTTCCTCTCTCTTTCCCTCCCCATATCAAATATACACTCCCCCTCCTGCCCCCCCATATATCAATACATTAATGCTATTTCCAAACACTTTTCAGATAGAAGCAATAAAATATATTATGGCTTCCATTTGACAAATTCTGCTGTCTATCGTATCATATAGTTGTTAATGAATTGTATTATTTCTGTGAAGTTATTGGTGTTTTTTTTATTTTTCAAATGGATATTCAGCTGCGACAGCGGGTTCTTGCAGTTTTCCCCAAATCGGTGCAGCAGGAGACCTGAGTATAAAATCAAGATATATTAATTTCTCATTTTGTGCTTGGGCCAGGAGACTATTCTGTGCCTGAGCTCATATGCTGCACCAATGAGATAAAAGTAGGAGTTCATCAGAGTTTCCCAGTGCTTTGTATTTCCATACTGCTCATGAAAACCAGTCTTTTTAGTACTGACCAGAGCGTAATGTTTTTGTCAGTTTAGCATAATAAAGCTGTCAACCCAACCTGTGATCTCACTTCATGTTGCCAATATTAGAAAATTTCTCTCTTCAAATTTCATTATATTTTGGGGATAGAGCTTTTGTTGAATGCTTCTTGCCTGGCAGGTTGAGATTAGGAAACTTGCTACCAATTACAATATCTGAAACCTCAACCTGATTGACAAAGACAGACTGAGCTGTAGCCTTCTGACTGTAGCACTGCATTAATGCACTACCTCCATATCTTGCTGAGCCACAATCATTGCTCTGAACAGTTGTTTTTAAGCCTTGATTTTATTTTTTTTCTGCTCATTATCTTATTTACCATTTATGAATAAGTAGCTAAGAAGTTTGTTATTAAATTACACACCTCACCCATGTAATTTTTTTTTTTCCCCTAAGCCCACCAAATATGCATGGTGTTTTCTTCTGAGACATTTTCCCATTAAAAATACCTGTTTCAGGCTCATCTTTCACTATCACATATCCAATCAATAGCAATTCTGAAATGCTGCTTAATAACAAAAT
Source organism: Aquila chrysaetos chrysaetos (assembly GCF_900496995.4). Classification (NCBI taxonomy): domain Eukaryota; kingdom Metazoa; phylum Chordata; class Aves; order Accipitriformes; family Accipitridae; genus Aquila; species Aquila chrysaetos. The sequence goes on from NC_044008.1 coordinate 2,883,773, forward strand.
AAGGAGTTGTTCCACGCTGAATAGTAGGTATTGATGTTTCTCAAAATGTTTGTTTATAGATTATTTTTCCATTCTGTATGTGTATCTTTATATAAATGGAGACCAAAAGAAGTGCGATAACTAATATTCCAGGCTTTTTTCCCCTGTGCTGGAAGACGCTTGGTAACTTTTAACATGTAACCACTAGTTTCATATAGGTTGTTTGCAATCCTTTTTTTATTTATCCAATATGTGCAAAACCATGGTTTGGGATGGTTTTTGATTTTAAGTAGTTTTAGTTTGGGGCAAAAGATGAATAATTCCATGGTTTTGTTTTGTAAGAATTTGCAGAAGACCTAGGGATAATGGTATACTGGATACAAACTAATAACTTAGAGTCCTGCGGCAGGGATGCGTTTATGTGATCTTTCAAGACTTTTCAGATATGCTCTGCTTTTTGTAATGCAGTTATGGGGGTTTTTTTTCCTTTATTTTATCTCCATTAGTATCTCTCTTTAATGCATCATCATTCTTAGAACTTTATTTTCCTGAGTAGCTTCTGGTTTACTATATTTTCCTTGCATCACTGGCCAGAACTGACTCTGGTGTTTTCCCTCCACTCTTCCTGCTATATTTCATTATGCTTTTTGGCCTAAAATGCTGTTTTAAACTCATCCCAAAGTCTCTTTCTTTGCCTATAGGGTGCCCCAGTGTCGTTTCCTACAGAGTTTCGGCACTGACATTTCCTCAAGTGCGGGAGAAGGCGTTTTTTTGAGGTGTGGTTGCACTGTCTGTGTTATGGAGAGGTATGCTCAGAGAGGCGGGATAGACTTTGATTGGAAATGAGGATGCTCAAACCCTCTAAAATTCAAACCCTTAGAGATTTTGGTAGTTAATAGGGGATTTACTGACCCAAGAAACAGGGAAATAATATTTTTCAGGAATTGGCTATTTATATAGTCCTTTGTGTTTATCCAACTATCATGTAGCTTTGTAAAGATGATTTCTTTCAAAAACCCATTTCTGTTCCTGCAGCTTTTAAGTCCTCACTGCTTGAATTGTATTTTTTTTTCTTAACTTTTCCTCAGTTATACAATTATCACCACTCTGGATCACAGTGTTTACTGGCCTCCTACTGTACTTTAAGAATAGGAATTTATTTACGGTCCCATGATAACTGGTCATTGCTAATCATTATTTTTCTCTGAGGGTGCTTCAGTTTGTGTTAACGTCACGTGAATCTTGGTGCTTGTGAAGCCTGAACACATATACTTGTTCTTCCTACGAATAAAATATACAGATGAAGATAAACTGTGATGGGAGTGGGAACATATGAGGCGATACTGGAAAACAAAGCAATCAAAAACCAGCATGTTGGGCAGCTCCTTCGCTCTCCCCTCTTCTTTATTCCCGTGTCCGAAATCGTGTTGTCAGGAGGGCTGGATAACGCCTTTCCTCTGCCGTTGCTTGCCTCGTCTGTTGGAAGGACTGGAAATCACAGCGAGCGGGACCTGACTGTGTGTGCGGCGTGGGAGCAAGCACGTCTCTCCTGTGGGACGGCTGTCCCGCAAAAGCACGTGCCGGATCCTAATGAGGCTAAGCAGGTTGTTCATCCAGCACCGCTCACTTTTATGAATACAAATTAGTGGATGCATACAGTTAAACATAAACATGTCAGCGTTGCCTAAGTCACCCTTAGTGATTGTGTCTGCATCTGTTTTCGTTTATAGTTTCAGCTGCGCTTTTCCCCTTCCCCTTCTTGAGGAGTAAAGAAAAGTATCATTAGAGAAAATTTTTTTTAATAGGCAAAATGGAACAAACTGAAGAAATTTGTCATTTGAATGTTAAAAGGCAGTGTTTATCGCATTTCATAGGATATGGCAAAATGTTTTAACATATGGGTAGTTAATGAGTAAGCAGCTTTCATTTCACCCAGGTCTGTTCCCTCCGCCCACCCTCTTTCCTTTACAGAATTTGAAGTTTGGGAACAAATACTGTACTAAGTTAACACTATATTAAAACAACACTCAGTGAGATAGTTTGCTTGGATTTCTTCATCAAGGTAACATATTTAGAAAATACTGCAACTATAGATTGAACCACCTGAGAAGTAAAATACTGAATTTTTAGGATACCTTCTAGAGATTTTACTGGTTATATCATATTTGGAATAATTCCACAGGAATAATCCTTTAGTCTGTTTCAGTTTCCTGGGAATCTGATAGAAATATTTTCCCTTCAACATGTTTATTTTTTTAATATATTCATACTTTCTTTGAATTGCCCAATTTTACTTTTGGGCAAGCTGAGCATTGGATGTAAAAAAGTGGAGTACAAACCAGTCCCTGTTTTCACTTGTTTTCTGTTCTCTTTCTTTTGCACAATGGCACTTAAAACCAAGAATTACCAAAGTATACTCTCCATTTAAACAAGTATCAATGGCATTACGTGCATTAAAACATTCTCCGAGCTCCCTTTCTCTTTAAAACGATGACGCCAAGTTGGCGGGAGCGTTGAGGGTAGGCCGGAGGGCAGGCAGGCTCTACAGAGGGATCTGGGCAGGCCGGATCGATGGCGCGAGGCCAGCTGTACGAGGTTCAACACGGCCGAGTGCCGGGTCCTGCGCTTGGGTCACAGCAACCCCGTGCAGCGCTACAGGCTCGGGGAAGAGCGGCTGGAAAGCTGCCCGGCGGAAAAGGACCTGGGGGTGCTGGTCGACGGCCGGCCGAACGTGAGCCGGCGGCGTGCCCAGGCGGCCAAGGCGGCCAACGGCATCCTGGCCCGTGTCAGAAATAGCGTGGCCGGCAGGAGCAGGGCAGGGATCGTCCCCCTGTGCTGGGCACTGGTGAGGCCGCACCTCGAGTCCCGTGTTCGGTTTTGGGCCCCTCGCGACAAGAAAGACCTTGAGGGGCTGGAGCGTGTCCAGAGAAGGGCAACGAAGCCGGTGGAGGGTCTGGAGCACAAGTCTTGTGGGGAGCGGCTGAGGGAACTGGGGTTGTTTAGCCTGGAGAAAAGGAGGCTGAGGGGAGACCTCATCGCTCTCTGCAACTACCTGAAAGGAGGTTGTAGCCAGGTGGGGGTCGGTCTCTGCTCCCACCTAACAAGTGACAGGACGAGAGGAAACGGCCTCAAGTTGCTCCAGGGGAGGTTTAGGTTGGATATTAGGAAAAATTTCTTTGCTAAAGGTGTTGTCAAGCATTGGCACAGGCTGCCCAGGGAAGTGGTTGAGTCACCGTCCCTGGAGGCATTTAAAAGACGTGTAGATGTGGTGCTTAGGGACATGGTGTAGTGGTGGACTTGGCAGTGTTAGCTTAACAGTTGGACTCGAAGATCTTCAAGGTCTTTTCCAACCTAAACGTTTCTAATATTCTGATTCTATGAAAACAATCCCTTTTCTGCCTAAGCAGTAGTTAGTAATTTTTCTCATTATAAAGCAAGAATATTTATGTGAAATGTTGCCACACTTTTTTTGTAAATAGTCTTGTAAACCTAAAGGCTGAAATAGCCTTTCCAAGCACATACCGGCTTCATTTTCCCTGCTGTCAGTCTGAGTGATATTTTAATTTTTTCTCCCCCTAAAAATACTTCAGTCCCGTAACTGATAGATAAATGAGAGAATCCCCAGGAAATGCTGCAGAATGTTTCTATTTGCCAGCACAATAAATGCAGAAGCTAATAAATGTCCTCTTACATCAGGAGGAGGCGTATAATGAGTAAATGATGGGAAAAGGAGTTTGGGAAATAAATGATCAATCCAATCTACGTCGACAAACAATTTCTTAATAACTTGGCCTTCAGTGGGAGCGAGGGCTCTGTTCAGCCCAGAGGAGCTGCTGAATCGCTGCGCTAGAGACGGGCCGTTTACATCTGGCAGCTGATGGATTTTGTGAGGCTGTTTTAGGTCGCTGAACAATAAGCTGCGATTCAGACACAGCCTTTTTCATGTGAGGTTTTGGTGGTTCACCATTTGTGTACGTGTGCATGTAGGGAAAAGGGGCAGCAGATTTAATCCTCGTTTCTGTTTCTATACAGTAAGCACAGAGAATGCTTGGTTTTGGGAAAGCTTTGTGTAAAGGACACTGTTCGCACCGTGCTTGAGGAAATCAGTCCTCTGTGTTGTGTCCTGGTATAGGTATATCGTCTTTCTCATCTCATTTTATTATGCTCTTCATGTGCAAGAGATCAAGTCCTGCCCAGGAGCAGTTGTGTTTAGTGGTGATATTCTTAATATCAGGGAGAGTCTGGCCACAGTAAGAGTTGAACCAAAATCTTAGGACGTGACCACATTTTAAGCCCACTGCAGAGAGGGGAAGACAGATGTACCAGATTTTTTATAACATTAGTCATGGCACATATTTCAGCTTTGGCCAGGCTTCGCTGCAGAAGGAGTGAAAGGTTAAATAGAGTTGGGGGTTTTTGTATTGAGAGTACAATACAGAAATGCAGAATTCTGTATTTTTCTGTATTCTGTGAAACGCCCCAGAAACTAAAAAACTAGCTTTAAAGTTGGGGAAAGGAACTCAAATTCAAGATGACCAGGAGGGTTTGTAGGAAGAAAACTGGGGAAAATAGGAGAGGAGAAAGAAAACCAGAATAATTGACCTGGTGACAAGCCTAGTGACAACTTCTTTTCAGCCAAGTTTTTGCTTTGAAGAAAGCAAAACCAATTTGTCTTGGGCATTTACGCAGATTCCTTTAAAATCCCTGCCTCCCTATTCCTTCAAAAGGGATGAAATAGATGGCATTGAGTTTCTGTATTTGTGAGATCCTTCCTGGAAAACTAACGTGCCATTTTTACACTAGTACTTCCAAGGGGAAGGTTTCTTCTCTTTTGTATTCTGTTTTAACTGTTTTTCAGCCTGTTTATGGGTTCTGTGTCTGGTAACCCGCTCGGTATGAAACAGGTCCAGCTCAGCTGCGCAGGGGCTCGTTGTTGCTCTTGTAGTTTTTAATTGGGATATCGACACAGCTTAGCAAAAGCCGTAGTGAACCATCAGTAGCTGGGAGAGGGGACAGAAATGATAATGCCAGGCTGGTGGCGTGTTCAGCTCTCTTTAAGCGTGTCAGAGAGAATTGAAAGTTCCCCCATCTTATGCCTTTCTAACTGAAAAGCATTATACCTGAAAGCTGAGACTTTTCAATATGTTTCTATTCACATGCATATTTCTATGCCTCAAAAGGCCTTTCCTTTTGAAATATGGAAAGATAATCATGTGTTTGAAATGAGTAGATACTCTGCTGCCACTTTTGAAATCTTCATTTTTTTCCCCATGTCAGAGAGTTTAACCGTTTGCATTACTGTGGGCCATAATCATGTAGGAATATGTATTTATGCGCACTAAAACATGAAAACATAGCTGCAGTAATTAGGAAGCAAATTCCAATGAACCATAGCAGAGGAGTTCAAACATATGTCTAATTCTCAGAAAAGAATTACAATTTTTTAAAATGTCTTCCCTTAATAACATTTCCATGTTTTCCATATCTGGTACCACTGTAATCCAGTTAAAGATTTTTTCCTGCAACAAAATTTAGTGCTTGTTTGTCTATATATTTATCAAACATAAAGCCCAAAGAAGACATTCCTTGTTCCCAATAGATTGTAACAATAATACAGAGTATTTTTTTGGTGTTTGAAACCATATGTATTTTTAAAAGCATTGCAGATAATTGTTGCTTCATGCCAGCTCAAATGTCTGTTCGTGCCAAACTTGCTCCAGATTTCAGTAGCTAATTCTCACTAGCCTACAGCTTTCAAAAGTAGAAGCATAGTAGTGCTTGGCAGTGGTTAATGTGATATGAACTGTAATTATTGCTTTCTACAGGTATAAATGAATTTTGACCCATGTTATAGAAAGTGCCTCTATTTTTTTAATAAATGGCAATTTTGCCTTTGAGTAATGAGTAAATGTTTGAACAGAAAATCTGTTTGATAATCCTGCTTCTGTTTCATATCTTAGAAAATTCACCATTTTTTCATTGCCTCAGTTTCTCCAAGCAAGGGAAGAACAATGCAATCATCAAAACATCATATTGAAAGTGAATTCTCTGATAAAGTCTATAGAAGCAGATATTGCACAATTTATTTTCTAGAGAAGTAAGCGTGTTAAAATATGCAATCTTTTGTATTAACCATTTTATTCAGCAAAATATCTACAACCATGAAGGCATGATTTTGCGTTACTGTTTACTCATTTCTTGCTTAACTTGTCTAACAGGCTTTTAAAGTGTGCATGTGTGCATCATAGTTGCATTTTTGAACAGATTTCATTTTTAAGATAGCAAATTGTTATTTTTCATATCAGGTGGTTATAGGGTTGCACATGTATTGCTGTTTAGTGCACTGAAATAGCATAATGCAAGTCACGAAAGTATGTATTAAAGACTGTTCTAGATTGTAGTGAATGATATCTCATGCATTATTTTTCAGCAAACCCTACGTTGTGGGATTTACAGTAGAGTTAGGTGCTGGATGTACACATGGCTTTTGTGATTACAATAGTAATACGGAGATTTTCACCCTTTTTCTTATCCCCACCTCCCACTGGGTTTCAGCTGCGCAAGCTTTGTGTTCAGCAGGTAACATTGGAAGTGAACACAACATGCCCAAATGATCTTTTTTAGAAGCTAGGTATTGTTCAATAAAGCATAAGGAGAAAAGAAAAGGTGCTTTGGAATAAGAGAAGAGCTGCAGTCTTAAATCAGGACTCCGGGAGCCCCTTTTTCAGGGGTGCCGTTCCTACCCTGTGTGTCAGACGCTCAGGAGCTCTACCTGTCCTTACTCAAGACACATTGATATAGTTTTCTGTAGTTGAAGCTGTTCAATGTGGTGTGTTTATAGGAAAAACTGTTCATATCTTTGCTGTCTTGTCCCCTTTAATACCAGTGAATAGGTACACTATTTTTTTGACTTAATGCTACCAAATAACACATTGCCAGTGTAACACACCCCTTGAAATGAATACAGACCATACTTTATTCATTGCACATTTCAAACAGCTTCCATGATCTTCCTTCCTTCTTAAGAATTTACTGCTGCTACTGTCACTTAATTTTTTGAAACTTTCTTTAATTATATGTTTAAAAGAATGTGCAGAATGCTGAAGACTTGAGAATCTTTTGTGGCTGAGCAGGCAGTAGTATTTCAGTAAGCTTTCAACTGGGCAAAACAAAATATTGCTGTGTATAGGTAAGATGAATTATTAGATAGCAGTGGAGGTTGGACTTCCTTTTGTTAGAAAATATGAAGAAGTTGTTTTGTTTTTTTTTTTTTAAACACTTTCAAAAGCAGAAAACGACTCTCTTAAATTCAGAAAGCTTCAATGAATTTTTGGCTTTGAATTGTTGCCATGAACTGACAGAAACTTGTAAAATTGAAAGAACTTCATAAAAAACTGGAAAATCCTTACAAGACCTGTGTTTTTATATTGGAAAATCAAGTATAAAATGCTATGCGTGTTTGTATCATAAAATGTGTGGAGTATTTTTGAAGTGGGAGTTTTACCACTGGTTAACAGAACAAGGGTTTATTGACAATATTTGAGGGGACATATGATGTCTTTTTATTTGACTAGTTGATGTAATTAAAACAAGCTTTCAGACACATGAACCTATTTTCATGTGGCTCTGAGTTTACTGGCAGTATTTTACTTCTCTTCTTGTCCAGACTTTAAGAAATAGCATGAAAGTGGAGATAGAGTAAATAGAAAGCTTCAGTGTGCAGGTACCATAAATACAATTCCTGGTGGCATGATCCATAGGACACAGACTTAATACAAATGAGAAATCATCCTTGGAGGTGTTCAAGACTCAACTGGACAAGGTCCTGAGCAAGTTGGTCTAGTTGGACCTGATTTGAGCTGGGGGCTTGGAATAGATGACCTCTGAAGGTGCCTCCTAAATTATTCTGAGTTGGCACTATAAAATGAAGCTTGTTCGTTCAGAGAATTTATCTTACCACTTGTTACATCTGGAGAATGAATAAATAATTACAGTAATACATGCAGCATTGCAAAGAGCTGCTGTAGTATTCAGTAAGCTTACAGTGATGTAGATCCTACAAGGTGTTTCCAGATCTTATAAGAGCAAAATGGATGTTTTTCCCATAGTGGGTTTAAGATAGCTGACCAAATCAAAGTTATGGGAGCTTTTATTGACTAGCTTCCCTACTGTAGAGGGAAAAAGAGGAGAAAAAATATTGACTATATCAAGTGCATTTTGAATACTCCCATACATTATATAGATATAACCTGTTATGTAGAATAAACTGCAAAAATCAAAACTTGCAAATACTTCCATATATTTATCAGGCAACTGTGTTAATCAATAGAGAGTTATAATTTATCTAGCTAGATCTGTTGCTGTAAGGAATGAAGGAGAATTATAAATTATTGTGGTTGGGTTTCTGGTATTTCGAAAAGAACTACTATGTGTAACTCTTCCCTCAGTTGTCATGTACTATTTTGGTGTTATATTGGCACAGTGCAAATGTATTACAGAGTATTTGCCGCAGAGAAGCTCGTCTAACTTGCGGTGTCTTTGTATATCCTCCTTGCTGAGACAATGGCAGTGATGCATCTTCTCTAATGTAGCTTAAAGTGGAAACATCTAGTCTGCATTAAATACCTGGGTTCACGCAGTAGTTGCTGGTGAGAGATAGATGCTGCTGAAAGGTGATCAAACCATCCCATCCATTTGGCAAGGGAATGATTTGCCATCACATTCTTCTTGTGTTTTGCTGTTGATTTTTGAGGAAGCGTAGTACAAGCATCTATCTATAGGTAGCCGAGATTAGGCATGATGAATCCCATCCTAAGAGACAAATACCAGCACGGGTAGAGGGATTAGCAGACCCGCTTCATAATAACAACAGTGAACTACACGGGCAAATTTAGAGTTCCCAACATGTGCCAAAATAAATGGACACGGTGTGAGGGGACTAGGTATGTAATGCAGACTGCATTCTCAAGAAACAACTGAAAATCTGTTCAGACTAATGAGGAAGAGGTCTCTGCAAAAGGCTGTGGATGACTGGAGAAATACAGGTGTATAGCACAAGTGATCACTTTGAATGGAAAGGAAAAATAAAGACACCAGTGGGAGAATATACATATGTAGGAGAGAACATACACTAAATACCTGCGGGATGGTTGAAAGGCAGAGTAACGGCTCTGGCTTGAAAGATGCACTGAGCACTGCGGGAGGGAGAATTGAAATGGATAGTAGGAATAAACAGAACCTGCGAAGAATGCAGGAAAAAGAAGCCCAGTAAATAGTGGGAATCATCTTTAGACATCACAAAACATAGTTATAAATTATGAATGTTTTTAGATGTCTGCATTTCAATTATTTGGCCTAGCATATCATCCAGCTGTAGGAATTTTGTGGCATGTTGCCTTATTACTTGAGAGCAACCACGTTTTTACTTCCAAAGCAATGTATTTGGTGCTAATGATTACACTATGGCATGCGGAGACACTTAATTGGTTTCTTTTTCATAGGTCCTGGATTTTTTATTTAGCAGGTTTTTGAGTGAGAAGGCCACCTGCCTTAGTTTTGGCTGCATTTCTTTCAGAAGGCTGTTTCCGAACAGAATGGGTCTGCTGGGATACACTGTTGTAAGAATATTGAAAAATTCTCACATTATTTTGATTTAAACATGCTTGGAGCTCGTTTCATTTCTTGCTTCGCTAAATATGAGCATAGTTCTCAATCTAGACTGAGCGTAAAGTGTAGTTTTCTTGGATTCGGCTACTTATCAGTCGTGGAAACAAATACGTACAATGTTTTTCACCAAGCAATTTTTTTATATCCTTAGCATTCTTGTTGTACCAGTCCTGGTATTTCCTCACTGCTCGCACATGGTGTTCAAAGCAGTTGCAAAAGACCATCCCTGAAGTACTTCAGTCACTTCATAATCACCAAAAACTGTTACTGATATGTAGGTTTTTTACAGTTTTGCCTAGCTCTTGTTGTACAGCATCAGCTGTCAGCCAGTTCATATTTTGCGATTGAAAGACTTTCTGCCGTGATATCTTTTAGGTGGTTTGACATGGATCACGAACTTTGCACAGTGAAAGGATGGTCTCTCCGTATTCAGCTCCTCTTTGCTGATCCTGACATCATCAAAATCTTTTCATGTGACAGTGATATAAACAGCCAGATACCAACATTTAGAATATTTGTGCTGGAAATATTAAAAAAAGTCTGTTGGTCTGACCAAATGCAAATATTAAAGTGGTCCTGAATAATAAGCTCATCGTACTTGGATACTGCAGCTTGTAATTCCACAGTATGAGAGCTTTGGTAGTATCGATCAAACTTGTTCTTGAGTCTCAGTGTTATATCGGCGTTCGCTGTGCTGAGCCGGTTACCTGAGGAAAGTTACCACAACCTGATACCAGTTCAGAAGAACAAAGACAAAACTTTTTGAAGCTGTGATATAGGGACAGGAACAAGCCTGTGAGATGATGCTGTTGCCAGGGCTGTTGGATTGAGAGAGACAGAATATTTTAGAATTTCTTTCAAGAACTTTATTCTTGATCTCTTGAGGGTTGTGCAGAAGTGTTATTTGTGGCAGCATTGTGCTTTTCAAAAAATGGTAATCCTGCACTCATTATGCCCGTAGGCAACCAATCTCGCTGAGCAGTGGTAGTGGTAGATCTAATAAACAAAGCTAAACCCAGCTACTTTCCATTTATTTGAAAGAAGATACAGCTAATCTGTGATTCTTTATGTTGGGCTTCTGCCACAAGATGAATTTCACATACAGCTGCAGAGCAGACTGCAAATCTACAAGCCAAAATAGATTTTCATTCTGATATCAGATATATCTCTGAGTGTAAGCATACATATTCATAGAATTATTTGGATTGGAAGGGGCCTTGGGAGGTCCAACCTCCTGCTCAAAGCAGGATCAACACTGAGGACAGATGAGATTGTTCAGTGCTTTGTCCAGTTGGATCTTCGAAAACCTGCAAGGCTAGAGATACCACAACCTCTTTGGATCCCTGTCCCCCCGCTTAATTATCCTTGGAGGGAAATATTTTCCCTTATATCTTTTTGGAACTTCTATTGTTTTGATTTACAACCGTTGTCTCTTTTTCTCCCACTGCACATCAGTAAAGAGCCTGTCTCCATCTTGATAACCTTCTCTTAGGGCTTTTAAAGCTGCTGTTAGGTCCCCCCAGATTTTCCTCTCCTCCCAGCTAAATAAGTGCTGTTCTCTTGGCCTCTCTTCGCAGGGCATGTTCCCCCAATTTGGTGTCACCTGCGAACTTGGTGAGCATGCACTCCATCTCTGGGTCATTGATAAAGATGGTAAACAGGGATGGCTGTGGTATAGACATCTGAGGAACTCTACATGTAGTTGGCCTCCAAGTAGAGCCTGATAATCCAGCCAAATTTTCACCCATAATTCACAGAAACAATTTTCTCTTATTCTTTCGATGACTTTAATGGGATATCTCTCTGCCTCTGAAAGGTGACCAAAATGAGTTTGAAACAGGTGGTGTTTAAAGTGGTTTTCCCAGACCATTCCTCTGACTGCAGAGGATGAGCAACATGATCTTAAAATTATGGTTGCTGTAGTCCATAGATGACCTACCTTGAACTTGGAGCTGTCTCTGTTACGAGTTTGCAACAACAGCTTTGCGGATAAGCTCAAATCGTCTTCCCTTGAGTCTCTAATACCACTGGACTTTTACAAAGTTACTCACGTAGCAGATGAGCTGCAATTACACGTGAACGTAACAGAAGACTTAAGGTAAATTGACTTTGTGCTGCTGTAGCAAAAATATATTTTTTTTACTAGCCAGATATATACATGTACATTGAAATAAAACTTTTGGGTATCCTTTTAACTCACACACAGGCATCCAAGGCTCATGCTGATCCTAGTTTGCTTGTAAGCTGATGTAGTTCCCTATGGTGTGGCTTTTGTTATGCGAAAGTGGCCTGTTGGATCCGTATTTAAGAACTCCATAAAGGCAACCAACAATGGGAATTTTAAATCCGTTATGAATGTGCTGTTCCTAGTGCTGCAGTCTGTACCCAATGCCACTGGGAGAAGGGATTCCTCAACTTACATTTCTTGGGCATCAGGCCTGGCAGTAGCAATACCGATTCCTATATGTCTCAAAAACAGCACTTGACAACTTGACATGTTCATATGCCATTTTGGGGGGAGAAAGTCTGCTTTAGGACACGGAGAAATAATAGCCATTGGTACCTTAGGGAGAATGTAATTTATAACGGTGAAGGGGGTGAGGCTGAGAAGGAAGGTTGTAAATAGGAATCATTTAGATGAGGCATCTTGTCATCAGTAGGAGACGTAAATATAGTTGTGCATTTACACGTGCATCTCTAAGATTGAGAACATTTGTATTAAAGACTATACTACAATTACATGCAGATTAGATGCTTGGCTGAATAGCTGTAAGAACTTTGAATAGATTTGTCCGTTTCACAAAGGTTTTCATTTTCTTTGGCAGCTCTGAGTGTTAACAAATCAGAGATCAATGTTCTACTAGGGCAGAAAAGTGAAGTGAAGCATATCTTGGGAGAAACTTTAGAGACATTAATAGTTGCAGTTAAAGGTATTAGTTAGTGGTGCCTGAAAAACAGAATTGGAAATTCAAAAGAAAAGGTCAAAGGATATGCTATTTTCCCCATTTTCTGCTGATAGCTGAGTTAAGTACTTTGCCCCACTTGCTGCACATTGAATGTGTACTGTTCGACAAACACAACGTCATGAAATCAAACAAATGAAGCTGGGAAGTGAATTGTCTTCTTGCAGAACATTTGCCAAGATACAACATGTGTTTCTCCTTTGTTTCCTTTGTTTGAGTGGGTCGTAGTACTGTCTCTTTCTCTGGCTTCTTCAGCATATTTGGGTATGTGTTTGGCTTTTCATCCCTCTGTAGAAACAGGTATGTGGTGGTGTGGATGTCCAAAGTCCTTCCTTCAGTCCCTAATGGGTCAGACATCTATTCTGTCTGAACTCCAGGATGTAAGAGGAAGATGGTCATAGATGTTTTAGAAAGGCTCTGGAGTAAAGGCCAGAGGAGAGGGAATTGCATGTGAATTTGAGCCAATGCAGGAAACGTACCTCTAGGCAAACTCCACCAAAATCCTGAAAATTGCTCTTAGCCTTAACTTCCTTACTATCCAGATGTCCTCTGTAGGCTTAGGCCAGGATCCCAGATCACTACCTTAGCTTTTTTTTAATCGTGGGGCTTCTCTTTCAGCTTGTCTTCTCTCTCCCTGCCTTGCAGCTACTTTTCCCCCTTCTTGCACATCAAAAGTTCTCCTCTGCTATGAAAGCACGTCCCCTGATCTGTCCATGCATCTTTAGTTTCTGACTATTTCTCAGTTGTCCTGAACATCTTCGTTATGTGGTCGGAGTCCCTCATGGAGGGAGCTGTTGGATGCTTCTCTGAAGGTTACTTTTATGCTGCAGTTCAGAATTGGAGAACTGGTTTGCTTTGGCAGCAACCATTCTTCTATGGAAAGATGCTCCTTTTGAATAGATTTTCATGAAGGCTGAATGCCCTATTATTTTCAGCCCTATGACGGGTACAGAGAACTTTCTGGTCGATCCAGTTGGTTCTGATGAAGGCAAAACAATACCAAAGGCAATCAGTCCCCTCATTCAAAAAGGAGCTCATAATAGCATGTAAAAACCCCAACAAGAGCAGAAGTCATAAGCATTACGTAGGTTCCCTGAATGCAGAATTGAACATCCTTCATTTCATCTCTGGAGTTGAAAAATGCAACAATTGGCTGAATAGCGCAGCTGGACCAAATGAGAGAAGTCATAACTTGTATATGAAATAAGTTATCTAAAAATTCAAGCAAAGGCCTGATCTGATGACATTTCAGAAGAAATTACTTCATTCATATATCATTTTAATAGCATTTGAGGTAGAATAAAGATGCAGTATTACTTGGGAATCTGTATGACGTTATATGCTTGGTTTTCCATAGCTTATTAAAATCAATTCAGAGACAAATAGAGGTTTTTAATTCAAATAAAAATGCCATAAAAATGCTCATGTACTTATAAAGCTGTAATTTAATATAATTTGGAACTGGGATGTATGCACACTATGGTAGGTAGTCTTATTCTCTTTTTGTTGTTTCCCCTTCCCCAATTCCTTCTCTTTTTGCTCACTTGTTGCTTTTAGTGACAGCTTCACAGATCAAGCATGACTGGGTGTTTTAACTCTGTTTCTTCCAACAGTTACTCTTGCCTTTTTCTTTATAATCCATGTGGCCTACTTCATAGTTTGTGTAACAGTGGGGCGTGATCTAGTGATCATACACCTTTCATGGTCCCCCCCGGTACCCAAAACACACTGCTGCATGGGTTTCCTTTGCACAAGTGCTGTAATTGGTCTCTTTGGACAGCGGTGGCTGTGCCAGACTTCTCGTTCCTACTTTGCAGTGCGAGAACAGGATGGGGACTGTGTCGGTCTTGAGGCTGGATTCAAATCTGTGAAGCAACTCTATAGGCTTAAGAGCTATTCCTTCCTTCTGGCTTTGGAAATCTTCTCTTTTAAGGCTGTATAGATCTCAGGCTGCATGTCAACAGATTGAATAAAACAAAATGCTTCATATTACCTGCAAATGGGTTCGTGAAAGATACTGAGATGAAATGGCCAGAAGTTCAATTAAGGGATAAAAGAAAGCTTAACTTCAGCAGATATGGATTAAAAAGAGGCAAAGAAAACTTTCCAATTTGCCATTCAGGGAACATGATAATCTTTGCCTGCCGATGCTTTGAGTCCTTCTGTGGGGGAGGATGACAAGGAAAAAGAAGTCTTTAAATTAAAAATTCTCCCCTGATTCTCAAAGGTGCCAAACAGCCCAAGCTCTTCATTGCTTTGGTGGGTGGAGCAGGTGCTGAGCTGCTCTGAAGTCAAGCTGTGCTCATTTTTGTCTTTCACAGCACTAACTTGAAGCAAAGGCCAGATTTGTCTCTTTTGTATGGAAGTCACACGTCTTTTTCTTTGTCAAATAAACTGTTAACTACGTAACTATTAAATTAAATTAAAAAAAAAAAAACTTAAATAGGTTGCATGAATGTTACTCTCATATTGAATCTGTTCAGGGCTTTAAGAGCCAAGGGGCTTAAAAGAAAAATTTCAGTGCCAAAAAGAAGTCATGGTATGTCTGCACTAAAGACAGTTTCAGCACATTTGTAATGAAATAGTGCATATAGGTGATGTGTCTTTAGTGAAATTAAATGAGGGCCCTCAAGTTCTCCTGGTTCTTTTGATAACCTTTTATCAGCTTGGATGACACAAGATCTTTCAGAACTTTATCTGGCTGAAAATCTGAAGATTTTCAGCAGAGAGTAATACATGCACTTCTGCTTTGAGGTCCCACATGCAGACAAAACAGCTGACCTTCTGAGGTTCTGTAGGAATTTATTTTCTTACACAGACCTTTGAAATCAGAGCTGTCTAGCAAAATAATTCTTCTATTCCTCCACAATATGTTCTTTAAGAAGCTTCTGCTCTTACTTTTGTTCGGGGAAGATTATTTCAGGGGCAAACATGATGAAAATATTTTTGCCGTGGTCAGTTCTCATTTTTCTCTACCTGAATTATAGCATTATTTATACTTGCTATGGCTCTGTGTATTTATCAGGGGAAATTGGATAGATTTAAAATTAAAATTCAAGTCCTCTTTTCTTTAGCTTCTCTTCCACAATGCCAGCCTATACTTTTCTCTGTTCCCTTCTTTGAAGGTAGCTCTTAAAAAGGCACTTCTTCCTCAAGAACAACTAATCCTGATCTTTCTTTTCAAAGAAGGTTACTAAAGTGAAAGGCATAGAAAATACTACTTGTCACTCAATTTGCTTGCAACTTATGTATTATCTTTGGGCCATAAACTCTTAAGTAAGTAACTTAACATGTGGTGGTCCTAGTCAGGTCAATTAGATTGAAGTCACATGTGAAAGTAGTCACTTGAGTGAACACTAGGAGTTTTTGCAGGTTTTTCAACAAAACTCTGAACAGCTTACTGCCTGTATGGTAAGTAACGAGCGAGCACACAACGTTACAATGTTTTAAAAAATGTTGAGTAGGTAATTTTGGAACTGCATTTTAAGAATTTTCTTCAAGGAAACTAAATTTGGGCAGAGTGTGGACACTTTCTGAGTTCAGGTTTTTGCCATTCCTGGGAAAACGTGCCTAAGTTTGTCTTACTCTGGTTCGGCAGGACAACTGATATTCCTATAAAAACATTAGTTCACACCTATATTAAAACAGTGGTTTCCCTCCTCTGGTTCAGATTTTGCTTATCTTACCAAGGCCTTCTAGCGTTCAGATCCAGGTGGGTAAGCAGAGAAAAATACAGTGTTTCCTACAGTGTAATTATCTGCTTGATGCTGCTGCCCAAGTGCTACCAAAGGTGGAGGATTACTCGCTCCTTGAGGACTGTCACTCTTGGACTGTCAAAATACATGTTGGCCCGTCCAAAGCCCAGACGGCCAGAAGAGCAGCTAAATACAATGTACTGTGCCAATGCCGTGAGACTGAGAGGGATAGGGGAGCTGAGGACATCAGAGGCACAGCCTGAAAGAGGGGGACTGGGTAGAGAGAGTTGAAGAGGGTGTGAGAAGGCAGGAGTTGGTTAACAGGGCAGTCTCCTCTTTCGGAGATACAGGGTGGGAAATACAGTTAAGAATAGGTTGATGGAAGAATAAGCTGTCTGGATTGAGGGAGCAGAGCAGAGAAGTTGATAGCTATTGGGAATATCAGAATCTGTAAGAGAGCTTGGCCAGCAGAAGTCAATCCTACCTGCTGCTTTATTAGTTCAGGTAGAACAAGACTGTATTGAAAGATCTTAAGCATCATAATTTTCCAGGTGATGCAAGCTCGTTGTCATGATTTTATTTATATAGCATATCTAGCGTTCAGTGAATTTCTTTTTTTCTCTTCCCCCACCTTACTCTTCACCAATTATTTTTTTTTCAAGCTTTCTCTGCTGAAAGAATAACCAAATGCTAAACTTAAATACTTGCAAGTTAGAAAATGTCAGAATAGAAGGCAGTGGGCTTCTTCAGATGACATGGACCTCTAACATATCGCCATACCTGCTCCTGTAATTGCTGGGGTTCCCCCATATGACCCTACTTACTTAGTGTGCACACCATCCATTATTTATTTCACAGCATTGAAACTTTGAAAAATTACTAGTTTCTAATAGGCTTTTCTGTGTTACCATTCCCATAATATTAAAGAAATGAAAATAAATTTCCTAAGTCCTGTGGAAGGTAATTAAGGCTAAAGTTCTTTATGCATGGCAAAAGCATGGTGACTAATGATCACAAGTATCTTTTGTGCTCAGTAAGAGGTAGGTAAGGCATGATGTCTTGGAATCCTTAGCTTTTTCTGGCATTTTGTTTTTCGGAATAGGACTCTCACTTTTCAGTTATGGCTGTTCAGCTGTTCAAATCTGGCACGGCTGGGTTTATCCATCCTGGCAGTCATGGTGCAGTGGGACATAACCATAGGACTAGATTTTAGTCATTGTGTGTGCTGGAGGATGACCCAGCATCACCGTCTGCCTGTTCTGCTCTTTATCCTACACGTGTGCTCTTAATACTTGCCAGAGTCCTGAGCTGGATGAGTATTTGGTCTGATCCAGTACGTCAATTTTTATTGTAAAGGTGGGCAGTTGTCTCTTCAGTTAAGCAGACGGCACATGAGGAGCATGCACACAAGTGGGTTAATTTCCCCCAACTTTAGCAGCTTTAAAGTTAATCACCTATTTTGAGTTAGTTATTCAGGCCCCCATTGAGTCGGCAGCAACAGAGTAATTTATGTCATTCTGAATACTCTGTGAGACGGGAGGAATCTGCTAGCGAGCACACCTCAGTGATCAGTTTAGACTAGACACTTGACTTTGAAGAAGCTAAGGTTTAGTCATCAAGAACCAAATTTGCCGCTTTATTTTGATACTGAAGTCAAGCAACATGCCCACATTGTGCAAGAACTCCATAACAGATACAGAAATAGCATCTTCTACATAATCTGGGATGATGATTAATTGCCACAACCCTGACACTTCTGTTCCCTCTTGGAAGTTCCTAGTGTCTTTTGTAACACACTTCCTGCACTTTCATACTTCTTGCTATAAAAGAGACCGTGAAGGTCTACAGAAAGCCTTCTTTTTGTTATACAGCAACAGAGAAATCTTTAAAGAGGGGAAAATGCTGTGTAACTTTAAGTGAAGACCGTTTTATAATACATGTGCCCAAGGGACCTAAATCAGACAAGGGAACTTGGATGTAGTATTTGCTACCATTTTAGTGGCTTAGTTAAAAGAATCCTAGGAATATATAGAAAGTATATATGTCTGGAATGTAATAAACATAGCTGAGCTTTGTATGTTCCTGCACATGGCGCTTGATGCAGAATGAGAGGTGGTCTTGCGTTTCTGTTCCTTTCCCTTTGTCCTCCCCGTGCACAATTTGGGGAGAAAACAGCTGCATTTGGTGTATCTGCTGGAACTCGTGAAGATCCACAGGCCTGATCCAGACCTGCTCTCTGATGGTTTGCCACTGCTGCTAACCTGAGAATTGGACCGTAGCTTTTTTCCTCCACTTTGTGTTGAGCAGTACATGAATATAAAGACTACACGTAAAACATAAATGCATATATGTATTTATCTAAAGACTGAGGAAATTATTTAGGTTAACAGTGCTATGTTATAGCACCATTTTTTTCTGTATTTAGAGAAATGACCACTGCATTCTTATCTTGAGGATTAGGGAGGACTTCTAAAATGAAACTTCATCGTTGGATTATGGAGAGTCTATCTCTAAAAGAGAACCTGAATGAATTTCAAAGGAAGATCTGATCCAAGAAACACGGCACACTTTATCTAAGATAACAACTGATTTCTTGATAGCTTGAGTCTACTGCAGGATTAAAACTTCTTGGCATATATAGCAGCTCAGTTGATCACTTGAACTGCAATTAAAAAGTAGAACAAGTACACTCAGAATATTGTTTTTATGTCAGAAATGCTCCTTCATGGTTGAAAATGATAAAAAATTGCAATCGATCCTTACAACTGTTGTGTTCATCTTTATTGATCAGGCAAAAGAAAGATAAATCACAGCCCAAATAAGATTATAGTAAATGTTAGCATCGGAGGGGACTGTAGGATGATAGAGAGCTATTCATCATTTCAGATGGTGACCTGTCCGCGCTCACACCGTAGTCAGTCTGCTGTCTAATCGCATACCTATTGATTTCATCTATGTCCAAGGAACCTGGATGTGACTGTCATTGGGCAGCTGAGATTGCTAAATGCAAGGGGGTCACTGGTGTGAGGAGGATTTCATTTTCATTTTCTTACTGGCCAACGATGATTTATGAAAAAATAAATGACCTCAAGTCACATGCGTGGAAACCTTGATTCCAGTACAAAAGAATTATTAGGTCTGAATCTCAGAAGCAAGAGTGCAGTAGACCACTGTGCTCTTTGTGATCTGTGCATGACCTTTGACTGCAGTGGATGTTACACAATTTGTTATAATTTGTGGTAAAATATTAGACTTGCAATACAATTTCACCCATGTCCGGAGCTGGTATTCTTTTTCAGTGATTTCTGTACTTTTCAAGATTATAATTCACAAGGAGGAACCTCAGAAGATGAGATCCTCAAATGGAAAGGAAAAATATTTTTTCCTTTTATTTTTGTAGATAGCACTGCCTCTTTCAGAGTTTCCATCAAGTGTTTTTGCTCTAGTGGGCTATCTTACCTGCATTCCTCATAACATAATTTGGCACAGATAAATGTTGCTCAGGACATGTTTACTAACCCAATGATCAAGGAGACTATGTCATCTTTGACTTTTACAAAAGAGTGATCTCTCTGGTTACGGAGTTTTTTAATATTTTTTTTCCCCTAACCATGTTTTAGGCATATTGCTTTTTCATACACCAATGTCTTAAATAAATAAAACTGCTTACTTTACCCAAAATAAAATTGGAATGACGCTTTCCATGGACTGCATTGTGCCATCCATGTATGTTAAATGTTGTAAAGACGCAAAATCAATATTGTGGCATGAATAACTTAAAACCATGGTATAAATAGATAGATTGGTAAAATAAGGATTCAAAATGTTTTTTATGTAATCATGCATTGTGTGATTGTAAGAGTTTTGTTGCCATGTTAACATGACTCCCTGGGATGCCAGGTGACTCAAGAGCTGCAAAGCTACGGAAGAGTTCTTGCAAGTGCCAACAAAACCTTTATACATCTCCACGACCTGTTTTCCCCAGCATTCAGAGAAAAATGGTTTTAGAGAACTTCTGAACTGCTTTAACTTTTCTTTATTCCTCCAACTGTGAAGCCAGGTGCCTTAGTTATTACATGTTAAGTCCAACTGTGTTAAGGCTATAAAAAACCTCTTGAAAAATACCAAGTATATATTATCTAGATATGAAGCATCAAAACATTATAGTGATTTGTCTTTAAATACCCTATGTCCCACTGAGAAACTTTGCCATTTTTAAGTATAGAAAAGTTCTATTGCTTGATGATTCAATCTTGTCTTGCCTGCATTTTGGAAATTAATGATTTGGTGGAACTGAGTGAAAAGCATTCCTGGGTTTAGGGGAGATGAAAATATGTTCCGAAGCTGCCTGATTTTAAAAATTAAAATTAGCAACTGATTGAAGCGACCTGGAAGTTTGGAATATTAAAATAACTCACTGCGAGAGGCATTATCAAGGCAAAGAGCAAAAGAGAAAGTCAAGCTATAGTTAATTTATTGTGCAGCTTTGAAGTTTGACTCAAGTATCCCCTGCAAACTAGAAGGGGATATATGTGTAAGTAACACACAGAGGGATGTGCAAAGAAGTAAGGATTCAGTATTTTGATTTTTTTTTTCCTAATGGAGAAGCCTCAAAGGCTCCAACAGCACCTAGTGCTCAATATGTGATTCTTACCCCATATCTCTTTATGGTTTCCTCCCTGAGAGCCATCTCTTTTGCATAACCTTCCAGAAGCAAGAGGACACACTTATTTAAAAAAAACAACAAACAAACAAACAAACAGCCATCTGTGAAACTTTGTAGAATACCTGATTTGAGGGTTAGGCCTTTTTTTTTGGAGCAACTTAAACATCCAAATTAGCATTATTTACTAGATATTAGTATGTATATAAATGATATTATATGAAAACTGGTGTGTTTGTTTGTTTTCTTTTTTTTTACTTTCCAGAGTGCCCAGTTCTACAAAGTTACCACGGAGCAATACCAAAAAGCTGCCGATGAAGTGTCAGCTCGGTTCAAGTAAGTCTTTCTACTGTTGTTTTTGAGCCTGGCAGCTAGATATGTTCTTAACCACATTAAAATGCACAATAATTCCCCTTCCCCCTATCCTAGGTCCTAACAGTCCATGCTGGTTATTGAAATGAGAGAATTTTGAAGAATTTGGAAGCCAGAGCATAGTAGCCATAAGCTGCATAGAAATTGGATGTGCAGTTAGTAATATACTAATTAATTTATATTTGATAAGATGCATGAAATAGTCTAAAAATATATTGCTTAACATTTTTTCTCTAATGGAACACCAAAAATGTAGTTCCAACTTTGCATTACAATAGTATTCATCCTGTGCTTGTGTGATGGGAAAGGATTTAAATTAGCAACTTCACTTTGCCCTTAACAGTGAAGGTCAAATTAAATAATTTTTATTAGTCCTGAGGATGGTTAGATGAAGATACAGTAATTGATGGATCAAAGTGACTCTGACCCTTAGCCTTGGACTCTTCCCTTTCTGCTTGTTCATCCATTAGGCAGAAGGTTCCATTTATCATTTTAGTAAGGATACAGAGAGAACTTTTTACAACCTTTTAGTTTCAGCAGTAACCAAGAAATGCTGTATAAAATGAATGATTCTTTGACCATTTTTAGGTTTGTGGAGGGATTGTCTTTCATTTTGGGTTTTGTTTTGGTTTTTGATGAGCAAGAAGAGAAAAGGCCTTTCTGAGCTGCTGATAATTATATAAATAAAGTTCTTAATTGTAAGATAGACATAATTTTATCTCTTAATATCATGAATTCTTAAATATTCTCTAGTGTATATATGAAGTCTTTGTACTGGTCAATGGTGCAGAGTATATTGCGGACTGAATTCATCTGTCCCTTAAACGAGAGGGACAAAGTGGCCATTGACTCAAGGTCTGATGTAAGCATAATTTGGAGCGTTTCCCATTACGTATGGGAAGAATGGTATGTTGTTATTCATTGTCATTTTTTTCATCTGTGATAAGATTCACGTCAAGGGGGTATCTCTCCTTCCTCTGTTACACCTGGGTATTTTCAGGTTTTGAAATCTAATTATTGCCTAATCTGACTTTCATTATTCCAAAACAAGCCTTTGTTGAGATTTGAAGTACTAGTTGATAGCTCTAGGTGGTTATTGTGGCCAGAGGTGGGAAATGGCTTTGGGTTTGGTTTCTTCCCCCCAATATATTAATGATTTCCTAAGTAAATTAAATGCTTTTGGGTTCCTTTTTGCACAAATGGAGCTGGTAGATCCAGCAGGAGCCAGTCCGTAGCGTTAGGCAATATCTAAGAATTATAAGAAAACCATTTTGAAGGATGTTTCAGTCTATCTGCATAAACCAAAGAGTATTTAATGAAGAGGGATTTGAAGAGGGAATCAGAGATTCCTAATGCTTGATGAGATTGGTCTTTTCTTAATTCTTTTAAAGACTAAGGGCATAAATAGAAATCACCTATTTGACTAGTCTTTGCTGTAATGCCTCTACTGAAATTGCTGTGCTTCCTTTGCACTTCAGGCGAAATTTTCCAAAAAATTATTTGGAGCTTTTTGATTAGTGGATCCAGTTTTGGTCCATTGCCTTAAAGAGCAAAAGGAAAACATTATGAAAAGAAAAAGGTATCTGAAGTATGCGCATAAATTGCAGTAGATTTGATAAAGTGCATGAAATATCAATATTACTTTATAATTTAAAAGTTTTCCTGATAGAAAATCCTTTTAAATGCCATGTCTTTTTATTGAAGGTTTAAACTCAGCAGCTGTTTAGGCTATCACTGCCTTTTGTATGTAACTTGATGGATAAATTATGAATGATTTAGTGAAACCTAAAGATGATGCTCTTTTGGTGTCACCAGGCACTTCTCATGTTCAGTTTAATTGCATGTGAGGATTGAGGACAGAGTTTCAAGCAATGGTGTTTAAAGAGCTTGTTTAATTGGCTGTAAAAGAAGAACTAAATAAGGTTGAACTGCTAAATTTTGTTAATGCATAAACCGATGTGCTGCATGTCAGTGTGATTTCAGGTTCTAAGTGCGAGATTAATAGATCTAATTGTGGTATCATTACGAAATAGTCTCACTTTATTTTAAACATGTCTAGAATTAGTTACGAAGTTTTATTGAGATAACTTGCATTTCTTCAACTTTTTAAGCTACATCTCTTTCAAGAGCAAAGAGAAGTGGATAATTGCTTAAATATTTCCCGGATTTTCCTTTTCCTTCCTCCATTTAGTCCCTGAAATTACATCAGCTGTGGCTTCATCAGTCTTTGGGGATAATTCACCCCATTAAAAGGGAAGAAAACAAATATCCCACATAGACTTGGATCAGAGAACTGGCAGGTCTTCTGTACTTTGTCTGCAGTCCTTAATTGATGCCTGCTTATTACCTTCTCCAGCGCTGCCTGGATTAGACTGATATTCCAAATGTTCATGATAAATGTTTTATCTCTGTGAGGTCCTGATTCACATTGATCAAATTCTGAATTATCAAATGGTTCATCTCTTTAAGACACTAATTCACATTGATCAAATCCTAAATGACCAGGTTCAGTCAGTTCCTGCAGTACACAAATTGCATTAAAACAACATTACTAGAGCATGCTGCCTTTTCTAATGTAGGAGTTATGTTACCCGCAGTTACATTATAACCAGAATTATTATATTATGAAGATGTCTCTGTTATAATGAGAAGTTTACACAAGAAGAAAAGAATGCAATATTAGAGGAAGAGCTGGGCTTTGGGCAAAGATTTGAACTTTAGCTAATCAAATTGTATGTTTGTATTGTGGGTTTTCTTCCTTAATTTGAAGGGCTGGTAGCGGGAAATTTGGCAGCTGTGGTGGTGACATTTTATTCCCCTGTGGTGTCTAGAGCCAAGTAACATCTTGACTATTCATTTAGGAATACAGTAAGTGGATAGGGCAAATTCTGCCTAAAATAAATGTTTTTACTTTATCTTCTGTGGGGTTTGATTCCTTGTGGTAGATAGCAGACTTCATAGCTGCACACTAGTGCTTTTTCCAAAACATTTTGCTATTCCTCTCCAGCTCCACTGCTCTCTTGTAGACAACATGTAGTCGCTTCTTGCTGCTGGTTGCTTGGCAAAAACATACTCCCTAGCTGGCCAGACTGACAGAAAATCCAGGTCCTCTTTGGGGATCGGCTGTTCGTTTCAGTGGTGTTTGTGCAAAGCAAAGTAAGGGTGAGGTTTTCCCCGGTATCTCCATGTGTCACTTCGATGTCACTTCCAACCTCCTGTGTCTGTAACGAAGCCAAATTCTGGATCTTGTGCATCACGGCGCAGGGTTTATATGCGTTGGTATGTTGATAGACTCCTGGATGAAATTATCCAGTGCTAACGGTTTTAATCATGGAGGATTCTTTGCATCATCTGGAAGCTTGGGTGTTTATTCTGAATTACAGATTTTGATGGCTTTATTCCCTTACTATGAGACTTTTGATCATGAACCTTGCCATCAGGAGGAATGCCGCTCAGGAACTGGAGGAGCGAGTTTGATTGAACACAGAAAGGTTTGGGATTTGCTCAGGCTGCTTCACACGGTACCATCTTCACACATTTGAGATGTTTTAAAAACAGTTTTACAAACTAAATCAATACGTTTCACGTGAACCTCGATCATTTCCATTGCTCTGATCACTGATGGAAGTGAGGGCTCGGTGATAGCCAGGCAACAGGCTATTACAACCTTGAAAATATGTTCAGCGGGGGTTTTGATTCAGGATGGAGTGAACAGGAATAAATGACAAAACATCAATATCATGTCTTCCTTTAATTGGTGACTTCTGTATCATGAAGCTTGGTTTATTAATGTTTATTGAAAATAAAATTTAAAGCACAGTTATGTTTGATGCTTATCTGTAAATACATAGAAACATTAAAAGTACTTCCTTTAAGTTGTGTTTTAGGCAGTATTCTTTTGAACTGGGAAGTGAAGCTGAGAAAGTTTGTAATGAAGCCGTGTTAAATGAATAATAGTGACACTTTGATCTTCAAATACGATTGTTTCACAAAGCAGTGATGCCAATATTCTGGACATTGAAAAAAAAAAAAAAGCAATATAGAGAGAAAATAAGCTTTTTAATGACAACATTGGACTGAGACCAGGGAAGCGTGGGTTTATTTCACTGTTCTCGTTACCCTTCTGATGTTAGGCACATATGGTGACTTTTAAGGGACTCTTCTGCACTATCTGTAAATTAGGAATATTGATAGTTCCTTAATGCAAATATCTTCAGTAACTATCATGTTGTACTCACATACTACTGTAACATAGAAATCCGTGTTGGAGATATCCAGGCAAATAGTTTCTGCTTTGTTTCTGCTTGTGCAGATCCACTGGTCAGAAACTTCCAGTTTTCTAGCAGTTCCTTTTGCTACCTTAATTAGCATTAGTTGCTTTTAAAAACTAAAGTTAAAAGGACAGATTATAAATTATTTGTGAAATACTACATAGTATTTTTACAGTAGCAGGAAATAGTAAGCTATTGAGAAATCCCTGGACAGAGCCTGTAGGCTTGCCTTCTTCTAGCTGAGCTCCCTTTGCTCAGCCAAAGACGATGGGCTCTAAATCGAAACATCTTGAATTAATTTTCTTCTCTTACAAACATAGCACGTGTATGTAGTGCTTTGTCATGAAACAATCGTTTCACTATTGTTTGCCCTGATGATGCTGTTGCTGGTAGTATTCTTGAATTCTTTTTTCATGCATTATGGCTGGGATCATGGTCCCAAGTTACCCACGACATCCCACAGATGAGCATAAGACTGATGTGATTGTAAGTTATGCTAGAAGGAGTGCACAGTGTTAAATACCATCAACTCAGCTTAAACCATGCTGCTTTTCTTGGCGGCAGAGGTATTCAAATAGTCTTATTTCTCTTTCTTTCTACTCTTGCACTCCATCCCCTTTTTGTTCCCCAAGGCTGCTTTGCTGTGTAGCTGCACACACCGTTGTGCTGACACCGTGCAGAGGGTGGCATAGCAGTGAGAGTTGCTTACGTTGATTTAAGCAGTGCCATTGTCTGATATTTAACAGCATTACACTTAAAGAGCGAATTGTAAATGGTGTTTTGCAGAGTGGATGTGATACTGTCACCCCTCTTAGGTTTAAACCAGTCCGGATTCAGAACGCGTAAAGCTGATTCAGGTAGGAAGAGAAATTGATAAAAACTACAAATCTTTTTGATCTCTGTTATTTATCTTGTATGTCCAAAATCCTGTTCCTTTTGAATGCAAAAGGAATAAAACAGAATCTGTTTTCTTTGCTCACTCCTTTCAGCCAGTATTTGGTCCTGATAGACTTAACCGGAGGGCTGCCGTGGCAGACCTCATTCAAGCAACGTGTTTGACTTTCTACTACTTCATTGAACACGTGATTTTGCTTTGACACAGTGTTCCCTCGGCTGGCGAAGCCCTTTACACCACGCATGCCTTATGCATGCCTTTGAATCGGAGCGAGGAAGCAAGAATTACATATTTCTGCCTTTCGGATAGGGTTGCCTATTGCTTCAGCAGCTTGGCTTGATGAAGGGACTTTGGTGGTCAGTAGTTAGCCCTGTCTCAGTTGTTCTGCAACCTAGAAACATATATAACAGGATATCCTTTCAACAGCTTTAGAATATCAAAATTCTATAAACCCTTTATTCAGTACATTTACCTATGAAATGATGATCACTTCATAAATGACAACTTTAGTTTTCTCTACAGCAACATAGATATTTAACTTTCTTCCTTTGATCAATACAGTCCATTAGGAATGAGAGTACTCAACAGAGCTGGATGAAATATTAATTGTGTACTTTTTAGCTAGATGCAGATTCATCCTGAACGAAGTGGGAGCAGGGGATTCTGGCATAATGTCTGTGTGTTTTTCTGTTAAGCCCGGAATCATGAGTCTGTTTGCATGGGGATATGTGTTTTCGTTGATATATTTGAGCTGTAATGTGAACTTTAAATGTGCTTATTTGGTCAGGAGGTAGGTTGGAAGCGTTGAATGTGGTTTTTGAGAGTTATATTAACTTCTGAAATCCATTATTCAAAATTTAGATAGCATGTTAATTAAGAGGGCCGAGCCAATTCTTTCCATGTTTGCCATAATCCTTTTTTCCCTTTTGTTTCCTTTCTAGAAATCATGGGCACATTCATTAAAGCTCCCCTCGGGCTATCACCAATTTTTCACACAGTTAGATACTTTACGGTCTGGAATGGAGAAAGAGATCTTAAAATTAATTTTAGTAAAGCACAAAGTCATGACTAGGCATTTTTTTATTCGATATGAATTAGTACTTGAAATAACAAAAGATTTTCTGGAAGGTAGGGTAGTTATAGCAGGATAACCATGTGCGCAAACATGCCTCCTTATCTGAATGTCCCTTTCCTCTTCAGGTGAGTCTGGTTGATGTGTTTGAAGGGGAAAGCACGTGCTCATGTTCCAGCACACCACAGGTTTTCTGTATTTGCTTACACAGACTCGTTAAGTAATTTTATAGACTTCCTTATGAAAGCAAGTGAGTGAAACTCTTCCTTCATGCATCAGTGTCCAACAGTTAAATTGGCGTGTTCCCTAGGTTTGTGTGGTGGTAATCGACCAAGTCCCCTGAAAATTGATGGATGCACTCATTAAGGACAGTTCTTGCTGCTGGCTGCAGTTTCGTGAGCCACTCACGACCAATGAGGACTGACTCTTCACGGTGTAGTTGGCATGTAACGCTCTGCAGCGGTACATCTGGCTTCGTGCTCCCTTTCAAGGACTAAAGCTTCTTGTTTTAATACATTAAGCATCCTTTGTTGGGATTTTGTATAAACACGAGTAAATGATTTCCCAATTACAGTATTAAACCAAGGAAGGTTAAAACCCACAGTCTCTTCTTTTTATTATTAATTTGTTCTGTATTTTGTAATCTTCTGTTGCTGAGATTTACAAATACCTTTTCTAAGGATATTTTTTATGAGTCCAAGCCATCTGTAGGATCAAAGCTTACAAATCTCGCAGCCCCCACTTCAGAGCACACAGCGGCAAACCTCTCTTTCTGGAAGGGAGCATGTTTTGCAGAGTTGATGGTGTGATTTTTTTTAAGAAGCGTACACCTGTTTCTGGTTACAGGGTGAAGAATGAATTGCCAATTACCTCTACATGTTAGAACATGACACTTCATGTTGCAGGAGCTTGTGCTATCTGTTTAGTGAAGGCCCCCAACTATGTAACCATCCGTTCCGAAATCATGGGGTGGAAAGAAAGCAATCCTTGATCAGTCGCTAATATTTGTGCATGTGCAAGCTGCAGGAAGGGAGGTCAGTGCCACCGACCTTAGTTTTCCCATCAG
This sequence comes from Aquila chrysaetos chrysaetos, assembly GCF_900496995.4. Taxonomy (NCBI): domain Eukaryota; kingdom Metazoa; phylum Chordata; class Aves; order Accipitriformes; family Accipitridae; genus Aquila; species Aquila chrysaetos. The sequence goes on from NC_044008.1 coordinate 2,912,415, forward strand.
AGCTCTTGAACAAGATGAAGTGATCAAAGCAGGATGCCAGTACATCAGCACAATCTCATTACTTTGCAAGCTGCATGCACAGATGCTGCTGTTGCTGCATCAGGCGTCACTGATTTACATTCATAACACCTCCATTACAGCTCATTTGCTGCTACTTGTAATTAACCAGTTCTTCCCTTTTTTTTCCTCCCTTCCAGTAGTGTTCAGCTAAATCAGGGAAAAAAATAAACCACAGTCATTCTGGTTAGACTCCATCTAAGTGAAATCACAGTTGTAAAGCCAACGTATACATTAAACATTTGGGGAAATAATATCAAATCATTAGGGAATAATATCAAATCATATGCTTTGTTGCAAAGTGCTGTCATACTCAGAAAACAAGGTTTGTAAAAATAGTATTAAGATGTCTTATAAAGTAGTTAAGCTGTCTTGGTGCCTCCTAGTTCACATGAGATTAGTTCAAAAGTAAAACTTTTCAATTGCTGGTAGCAAAAATTATTACTGGACTTGAAAATTGTGGCATTGGCAGGTATATTGCCCCACCTTACTCTGTAGCTAAAAAGTAAAATGGTATAAAAAGTCTAAACAGTATAAAAAATATTTAATTAATTTTTTCTACTATGGGAAATAGGTAAGATGTTAGGCATGCAGAGAACAGGTATGCTCTAATAGCTCCTTCTCTGAGCAGAGCTGCACTTTTAATTGCAGTTTCTCTTCCAGTATTGCTTTTTATCTTCCTGTTTGCTTAGGACAGTCTAAATTAAGATGAATCTCAATCAGATTTGGACTTTGGTTAGCAGTCAGGGTTTCAGCAAAATGTATCCATCAGGCCTGGAGTGTTCGACAAGCATCTCCGTATCTTCCAACACTCACCCAGCAACCTGTTGCTGTTTCATCTACATTTTTAAAATGAAGTCCTCATTCTCAAAACATCCAAACAGCAGAAATGCTGCTGGTACCAGAACCAGATTGCATTTATTTTATGCTGGTCCTCACATGTTTGTGTCTCAGCCCATTGCAGATATTGGCAACGCAGAGCGCAGAGCTGGAGCTGGCAACATCTGGAGAAGGGGCTGCTGCAGCTGTTGGCATCTGGGAGGGTGGTACCTGGGAGGTGGCAAAGGATTATCTTGTCGTGAGTGTCGCTCCTCTGTTTTGATGAAGGAGGACGTTCATTTTTTTGCTGTCATTCTGTGCTGCTAGCAGGCTCAAACAACTGAGTGAAATTGTGCCAGGTTGCACTTGATTAACTCTAATTTTTTGTTGAATAGAGCAAAATTGTGCAGCAGGCTGTTGGCAACACGTATGCTACATGGATGTTGGATCACGGAGAAGCTTTTATAAGTTTGCCTAGGATTTATGCTTTTTTATGTATTAGAACACCTAGCAAATTGCCTGCCTAATGTAAATTTAGCTTTAATTAGTCCATCTACGTGCTTCTGTAATAAAAATAGTGAAAGGACCTGTATAGATGTAACATAAGCGCATAGAGTTATCCCTTAAGGTTATGGGACTTGACTGAGGTCACTGGGGTAATATGTGCTGAATCTGAGTCTAGAATTAAGTGGTTAATGACTGCCATTTTTTACACAAACTTTATAGGCTGTTCTTCCTAATAGAGTATATAGTTTTTCAGTGACCGGGTTGGTTTGGGTCTCTTTTACAGGTAAGAGATTATAATGGTCCCCAAACTTGTTTTCCATCTTAACTCAAATCAGGCAGTGATATTTTTGCTTTCTTTGTTGATCCTGTCAGTAACACTTCCAGCATAAGATAATTTTGTTTTTTAAAAATATGATTTGGTTTCTTAAGCAGTTCCATTCTCCAGGAGTTGAGCAGGGCACCAGAATGTACATTTTTCATAGAGCTTTGAGCAGGGCAGTGGCACAAATCCTGCTCTCATGAGCATTACTAGTTCTTTCTACCCTCAAACTTGCATAGTTTATCAATTATTCTCCTTTGATCAGAGAAAATTTGACATTTTGATAACTGAATTTTAGACAGTAGTTGCTTTTTATGAATATGACCATTTTGAAATTATTTCCCAGAAGATACAAGTCTTGAAAAAAATTTCTTTCTCTTTTTAGCCTGAAATTTCCAGCAAGCTGCCCTAATGGGCATCTCTAAACACAACTGTATAAGTCAATTAAGTGATCAGAAGGTAGCTCTGCCGCTACTCACAGACCGACTGGTGTGACTGTACGCGCACTGTGCACAGAGTATTACACCTGCCTTGTTGTAGGAGACCGAAGCTCTGATCCATAGACTGCAAAATCCTAATTGTACCAGGGCTCTACATCTAATGGCTTGTAGGAAATGAACCCATTGCCTTTAGACATTTAATAGTGTGTTACTGTGCCATGTTAGCCATGGAGCTAAGGGTTAGCCATGTTAGTTGGAAGTACTCAGGTCCAACAAGATAGTCTATCTCCCTAGCAGAAAAGTCAAGTTTTATTTATTTCCCTTCAAATACTATGCTGTTATTTAATGCATGTCCTTTACAGGAATTTTTTTCCTGATGTTCTGCCTGTATGTTCTTTTAAATTTTGCCCTGTTATTCGCAGTACTCCTCAATGCAAAATGCTAAATTATTTTCTGAAGTGCTTTTTGATTCTTTCAGTGGTTATCACTGCATTTTTAAAGCATGAGTCCTGACAACTATAGGAGAAAATGCATGTATTGGTCATGAAATGTCCTAACCAATTTTTTAAAGGCTTTTACAGTGACTGATAATGCATTTTCAGATTTTCTTGAGCATAAGCTTCATTCTTAAGCAAACCAAAACTCTTTTCCTGCTGTTTTTGAAGAGGGGATTTCCTAAATATTTTTTATTTGCTTTGGCATTTTAAAACATTTTGGCTTGTATACATGTGACCTGATATTTATGTTCCATGCTGCACACTTAGAAGCATGAAAAGCACACCACCTTCTAATTCTAAAAGAACATAAGAAGACACAAAACTGTTCAGTAGGAGAAATTTTTCCCCATTACTGTTTATGGAGCGGTTAAGTGTTAGTGGGTTTTGTCAATTCAAGTGCTACGTGCCTCTGTAGAGGATCTATAACTGAAATTGGAAAACTTGTCAATGTTTAAAAAAAAAAAAAAATCATAAAGATGCACTCTCTCTCACAGTCCTCTGCCTTTCCATTTATCTGCCTGCAATATAAAATCAAAGTATAGTCCTGGAACATTTAAAGCACACATTTAAGCCTGGGGAAAGGAACTGAACAAAGTAGATAAAACTAATATGTGTATCTTTACAGAGACCACTCGAGTGCCATGTCTATGGCTATAAACTTTATAAAGATGGACTCCCCTGTCAAGGGTGTGTTAAGACGGATAATATTCCATAGCAAATGCTGCACTGTGCCGTATGCATTACTGGAAGCAAAAGCAGATCAGGATCGAAAGGTTTTGCGAGACAGGCTTTATAGATCCGTGTGTAATAGACTACCTCTCTGTCTACACTGCTTTACTGTTAGTGAAATCTTGCTCTTGCATGGGCTGATGAAATGCAGTCCCCTTTCTTCCATCACGTATATTCTTTTCCCTTTGCCTTGACTAGACACGGTACTTTGGCCAAAAAATTGTTATAACCCTCTCAATAAAAAGATGCAGTCAACGTGGCCAATGTAGATTTTAAAAACAAGTTCTTTATACATAAATCCAGTGTCAAATGAATCCAGTTCACCACCTCTTCTCTGCTAAATATTTTGGCTCCTTTAGGTAGAGAAATTGCAGGTATTCTTCTGGACAGTCTACAAAACAGGTTTTGGTGGCTTTTCAAGAGCATTTATTAAGGATAAAGCTAATCTGTGTAATGGCTCTGTCCCAGGTTCTCTTTATTTTAAACCTGGAGACTTGTTACTCCTCTCTGGTTGCATAGCACGACACTGCATGGGGCAGAAGTTGTCTTCAAGTTCCTCAGTACCTGGTAAACCTCATGTTTAGGCAGATAAAGTCAGTGCTGCTTTCTGGATCCTTGCAGTACAGATGTATGAAGGTCAAACTCCACCATCACCCTCTTGTTCTGGATATGCATTGTAAGCTAATTGTTTTTAGATAATATCCAAATTGATGCAGATCAGGCATTCCCCCTTCTCGTCCTTAAGAGGATGTGTGTACTACTGAAATAAGTTTGTTAATTCTATCAGATTTTGAGTTCAGTGCCTGACTATAAAAATCCTTAGTCACATAGATCTCTGCTAAAAGAACTACTGAAACACTGATAATTTGCACTTCTTACTATAGTTTCTTGAACGATACGCATTTTCCTGGGTTCTCTATTTTGTGTGCAAAAATTCCTATTGTAGTACAAGATACATTTCTCAAGCTAGACGCACTGTAAAGTGTGATCATTTTACCGTATATTGAAAGAAATGAGAAAAGCAGTTATTTCTTTAAAACTTTCCTTGTCACTTAACACAGATCCCAGTTTCAAGCCATTTAGGAGATCCATTAAGCCACTGGGTTGCTCCTATGCATGCATTAGTAACAGACTTGATGTAATATGGAACAGGCTTGCTATATCATGGACACATTTATGAAGATTGATAACAGCCAGGGTTCAGTGTTAACTTTTATTGTCAAACAGGCTGCAGGAGAAACTGCCTAGTATTGCTTTTGCTTTGATTTATGAAAAGGTTGCTGCATGAAAAAGACATCACATAAAATAGCTCTGCTGGCAGTAGCATTATAAAATAAGGCTGTAAGTAGACCAAACAATAACTAACTATAATTATGTTCATTATTGTCTCTCTCAGCTCTCTGTACCTTTGGTAGGGTGCTTGCACTCGCTACCACGTCACCTTTCAAGTGGACTCACCTTTCCCACAAAGTGGGATGAGCATGATAAAATCTTGTTGTTTTATATAGGCAGTACCCCCAAAGGAGACGGTTTTTGTTTGTGCCATGAATTGAAAGGGGTCATTTAAATTTTACCTTCTTGCAGAAGTGATACTAGGAGGAGGAGGAGGAAAGGTCTTCAGAAAAAAATGCTGTTTCTGTTACAATTTCTGTCACTAAGGTATTTTGCCCTAAATTGTTACCGTTCTCCTGTAAGGGTTATTTCAGACTGTGTTATATTTAGACCCCTTAAAAACAAAACCAAAAATCCCAGCATGATGGCAGAGATCACCAGTTTTCATCTGTAGATGGCAAGAAGAATTATTTTCTTTCTCTTAGCCTAGTACCATCCTTTGTAACGAGATGTGCCGCAGCAGGAGCAAGTTGAATTATTCAGTTAGCAGGAATTAGCAGTAAAACTTTAGTGAGAACCAGCTGAAATCAAGGGGCATGACCTAACTGGAAAAAATTTTAGTGGTTGATCTAAAGTTTGTCAAACTTGAGATACTTTAACTTAAAAGCATTCCACTACCAAACTACCCGAAGACCTTGGCAAAAAAATAGCAACTTAAAAATCATATGTGATAAGGTTATAAAACACAAGGCATCAGAATGATTTTCTTGGATCAGACTGAAGTTCCGTTAAATAACCCAGTGTCTAATTAATGCTGCCAGCACACAACAAATGGGTAAGGAGAGACCTTTGCAAGATCTTTGTGAGTTGGCAATGATGTCTCCCTGCAATACCCTCTACCTTCTGGTGTTAAACTGCTTTCCAGGTACCATCATGACTTATAACAGTCTCAGGGAAACATCCACCAGTAGGCAGTGAAAAAACTATGAAGTAAAAAATAATTTTAAAATAAGGACAATAATCAAAAAATCTTGAATGGTGTGCTTTACAACTCATCTCTCCAAGTCCAGTTCATGATTTGTTCACGGTGAGAGGTGCATTTTCCTTACTAGGATGCTAAAAGGGATATTGAGGGCATTATGTTTTAATATATCTATAACACATTGTACAAGCACATTAAAACTAAGATACATTATAGCAAGGTCCAGTACCCACCTATTATCAGCATGTTCACAGGGCAATTATTACTCTTTGTGTGTGTTTGCTAACACATTATTGTTGTTGCAGCCTAGCTGATTATATTTTATGAAAAGGGTGGCTTGCCACAGCCCAGTGCAAGACCTGGGGAAGTGCACATAGCCTTTGTAGCTTATCAGAGTGAATCCAAGCCTTTTTTGTTAAATAACTTCATGCCCAAATGAAAAATTGGCATTTATTCTACTATCTCTTAAGATTGCAACCTTCAGTTCCCTCAAGTAATCGCCACCCACGGGAGCAGGGATGCTTGAAGTGTTTAACTGTTGATTGCTTTTTCTGTACGCTACTTATAATCTCTCTTATTTTTGTGATCAGTAACAGGCTTTGGGGCCTCTTATGGTTGAAGAAAATAGTTAAACATATATTGCTCTAGAGAGTAATATTTGGATAATAATATGCCACGAGTTAGTGTCTTGTGGTGCTTCGCATTGAGTGCAGTAGTTGACCTTTGCTATAGATGAGAAATGTGTCTCCTTATTAGAACACATTATATAGCACCTATATCAAGGGAAAGCTGTTTTTGTAGTGTAGTAGTGTAAGGTGCTGTGAAGATTTTATTACCACGATTTTGGGATGATCATGTTACTCGTGTTTACAAAGCCTGAAGTGTGTTGTATAGCTCTTGGGAAATAAGTGGCAGTAATAAATCTATAACATGGTATGCTGTTGTGTATTTGGTTTATGCTGCTTATTTGGGCTTTTGGTCTTTGTTTAGGTCTCTCTATATTCTTTTTGTGTGTGTGTGCACTTTACACAATGATGTAACATTACTGTGGAAAATTTAATGTACGGACAGGAATAAAATTAAAATGAATAAAATATCCATTGAAGTGGATAATTTTTTTTTTTTGCCACCTTCATATAGAAGAAGGTTTCAAACTGTTGCAAAATTAATTTTTCCTTTAAAAATGAAAAACATTATATTGTATTTTCACATAGTATATAATGCTAGTTAATACACCCAAGTAGTCCTGGAAGAGCAATGGTTCCAAACCACTGGCATCAGGCAATTCTATGAGAAATGTCAGCCAAAGCATCAATTAAAGTTCCCAAAGACTTAGATCTACTTTCCCATGAGCTCTAGCTAGATCTGAAGACAACGGCAATTCCCTTGCTGCTTGCTGCAGCCTAAACCTCCATAGTGCCAAAAAGCCCCCCAAAAGTCCTAATAGTAAGAAATGGCACCACCTGGTGTTGTTTGCTCTGGTGATCTTTGACTCGTCTGCTCATAAACAGCTGAGCGAGTGGAAACTTGCCAGTCTTCATTAAATAATTTTTGGGGCGGAGTAATGAGACAGAGCTCAAGTGATGCCACATACAAACTCTAAAAATAATTTGTGATCTGAATTTACATTATGAGGCTTGAAATGCAAGCGTTGATATGCTGATCACGTATGCATGAAAGTGGAGGGGTTTGCTCAATTCCGACTGAGCAGCTTTGACTCTTGTGGTAGGATTGGTTTGGTTTTTGTTCTGTCGAACGGTTGGACAGACTTATGTATGTCCGACATGATCGCTCTTCCTCTCCTACCTTGCCAAAGATAGGAACCGGTTTTGATCAGTGCAAGAACAAGAAGTTCTTTTTATGGTATATATAGCATTATAGGTACATTACATGGATACAATACACTCCATGTAGATAAAACTGCTCCTTCCAGAGTTTCTTCTGATTAAAGATTGTAGTTACTATGCTATCTTTTCTGCACTGTAAAGGCATGCATACCCTGTTAGAAGGCTAAAATTTGTATCATTGTCATCCATGTGATTGTTTATTTTAGTATCCTGGTATTCAATAAAAACTGTGCCTTAAGCTAAAAAAAAATGTGCATCCTAAATTTGGGTAATTCCAACATGTGGTTCCCTTTGCAGCTGCAAGGACCAGCTGTGTGTAAGGTACATTTGTATAATAATATGTTGGTGTACTTTGTATTTTAAGGGGGGTTTTGTTCTTTTTTTCAGGGAGGGGAATTTTATAAACAAATAGTGGTTTGGGATAATAGAAGTCAATTCATATCAATTTAAATAAAAGTATTCAATCTAATTTTGTCTGTCAGGGAGGATGGGATTCTTGTTTTCTTGCATTTGACGACTTGCTTGTCAAGTTATTTGGAGTATAAGCAGTCACAGCAGGTCAGATCAGAGGTCCCCCTAGCTTGCTGGGCAATGGCTGGGAGTGGGTATTTAAAGAACGCTGTAAAAATAGGGGAATTACACAGTGATACCATTTTACCTTCAAACAAGTAGTGGAGTGGGGCTTTCCTGAGCCAAACATTGTATTTTTGCTTATAATCTCTTGACGGACTTCTCTTACGTTACTGTATAATTATCTTTTGAACCCAAATGTGCTTATGATAACCCCAGTATCCTCTAGCACCAATTACCAGCTTTTCATTACGTGTTGTTTGGAAAAGGCTTGAATTATTTTTTTGTTGTAAATCTACTGCTAGAAAACCTCACTGGCTGCCTCTCTTCCGTATGCCATTGATAATTTCACAGATCCATCTCATGTTCACTTGCAATTGTCTTTCTCTAGGCTGAAGAGATCTAGTCCTAATGTAATGTCCTAAGAGTCTGAAGACTTACCTTGGCAGCTAGTTCATCGATCTAATTAGGATTCACAACTGGGAAATCTTTTCTGATCCTCATCCTGATTTCTTCCTGTTGTAAGTCTCAGCCCAACAAGGGGTTTAAGAATGTGCATAACTTGGCACATGCAAATGCAGAATTACTCACTTCTTGAAGTTCTGCTCGTATTTATGTGCTTTGCCAGATTTGAGATCGTAAATTCTCTCTGTTAATCTTAGAGATGCTCTTTCCTCCCTGTATGCCTGTAAAATAACGTGTTGCACTACAAGGAATGGCTTCCACTTTGCTATGCTAAAAGCTGAACCGGTATCCTACCAACATACCAGGTGTTTTACCAGGTGGGAAACATTCACAAGGTTAAAAAAAAAAAAAAAAAAAAAAAAGGCAGCATCTATAAAGGTCAATAGTACTATCTGCCAGTCTTCATTGTTAAACCAGGTTTTTGTCAACGTACTGAACTTGACTTAGTACTCTCTAGGCATAATTAAACGTCTGTCTTCAAGCAGTGTGCATCTGTGAATATGCTGGAATGTATCTTTCCTCCTTTTCTCATCTCCGTCCCTAAATTTCAAAGGTCAGAATGTTTGAAATAGATTTTTATTTGCTTTTAAGAAGTCTGGTGAGAGGTGAAATAAATGAGAGGGGATGACAAACATTTGCCTATGTTTTTGTCAGTGCTGGGATTTTAGGTGAAAGAATCTAAGAATAACATGGGCAATATTAACCCTGGACTTGATCACCAACTAGTAGCACAGAAGATACATACATCAGCAGGTGGAGTAAGTTGTATTCTGACTTCTGCATAAGTCACTCATTTAGTATTACTACACACATTTAGCATTCTCAGTTGTAGAGCAGAATCAGCTGTGGTTCTGTTCCACCATTTCATCAGATTCGTTAGGCAAATTCTTTCTTTTACACCTTTTGGAGAAGTCACACTATGTAGTCAAGTGTAAATAAAAGCAAGAATCAACTCTGCGGTACTTGATCTTTTGCTGGCAGCACTTCCCACACGGTAATTTTGAGGGCTCTGTGTGGGCACAGTTTGATTATGGACTGCTTCATAACTTCAGTTGTAGATATTCAGAAATCAGATCTGTGGTTTTACTTCCAAATGATGTTTCGAAGAACATAACCATTTGGTTTGTGCTTTACATGTTTCATAATGCACTTTCAAGTCATCACCTACTTAATGTGCGAAGACAATTTTTAAAACTAATTTAATATAAAGAGTAAATTAATTTAAAACTAAAAATAATGGTGCAGCAGTAAGGACCTTCATTACCATATGCCCTTTTGTCTTTTTTTGCCTGTTATCTGTTTTGCAACTATTTTCTATACTATAAACAAGTCCTGCAAATTCACTCAGCAGAGATGCTGTTGGAAGTGGCTCTTTTTGGATGAGGTAATCTTAGAAAAAGAATAACCCCTTCACCACCACCTTTTTGTGTCATGATGGAAAATACTACTGTCTTGCTGCTGTTTCTCTCTAGGTCTTCTAAGCTAGGCTTACGTTTTGTTCTTGCTGACTCTATGCAAGATATCTCAAACATGGTCTTTCGCGTCCATCTGCTCAAATAAATCCATCACAATTCCGGCTCCCAGTTACCGCAACATTTTTTGTGTTATTTTTGCTTGCCCCCTGGCCATGAGAAGTGAAATCTTACCCTGATGATGTCTAATGAAAGCAGTGCTGCAGATCATGTCCTACCCCATGTTCACATCATCTCCTTTCATCCTGCCACTGGCTTCCCCTTCAGTTGAACGCACAAGTCCAACGTCTTCCAGACGCACAAGTCGCACATCTTCGCTTTTGAAGCCCTGTATGTCCCATTTCTGCTTCCCTGCTATTGCCAATTCCCTATATACTTTCTGAACCACTCACGATGCCACCTTCCATCCCTCACTCATCCAGTTTTCAAACAAGCATCGAGTTTCTCTGTTTCTCAGAAGGAATTTCTGCTAGACATAGACAACGTTAATTGATTAACTTCCCATAAATCCCTCTAAAAATCCCATCAGTTGCTCATAAAACACTTTAAAACAATTAGGCTGTTGCTATACTTAGCGGGCTGCCTATTGCAAGAGTCCAGATTGCCTCAGTTTCCTTTTGTTTCACCATGAAGTTGTTGTTTCTTATCTTTATGTGCATTATAAGCATGTTGAGAAAAGAAACATCCTCCTTTCTTTCTTTTTTTTTTTTCTTTGCATGCTACCTAGCCCAATTGGGGTCTGGTCACAGCGTGGCTCCTCTCCTGCATCAGTAGGAGTAAATCAAACAGGTCAGGACATCGTCTCCAGTGCCCTGCTGTGCTGGTCTGCTGGGTCTAATTGGTAGCACATTTGTTTATAGGGTTTTGGAGCTAAGACTTCCCTGGACAACACGGGGAATGGCTGGGGGGACAGCACATGCTGGAGACCATCTCTAGTTTGCAGTTTGGATTTGGATGTGCTGAGCTGCTTGTTTGGAGGGGAAGGCAAGATTTTACACTTAAGAGATGCAGGTTGTGCTGTATCGTGGTGCTTGGCTTCGGACCCAGAGGATCATCTCTAGTCTGTTTTATTTAGTAGTACGGAGGTAGCCTTAGATGCCAAGGGTTACACAAATAAAAACAGATACTTTTGATAGGTGTCAGCATTTTAATGAGGAATAAAATTAAGCCCTGGATACTTCTCACCATCTAATGGCACTATTTTTTGTAATGCGTGCTGGTTTTCTGTTGCTATTTTTTTTCCCATATTTTATGACAATTGCCTGAAGTCCTGATCTGGTGGGATTATGCCAGATACCTGCACAGTTGGAGACTCATCAGCAATTCAGATTCCTTCAGTCAGAATGTCAGTTTTATCACAAAACTTGTAAAGCTTACTGTGGTGATTTCAAATTTCCTCTTTAGTAGACATTTTGTTTGAATGCCACGAAGGGGCTCCTTTCTCGACGCCCCCAGGAGTACAGTAAGATATGCTCTTTGAGAGAGGCTAGATGAGTACAAAGTTACCTTCATTAAATTTTCTCTTCATGCCTTAGCATAGAAGATTTCTTTTTAAAACTGTCTCTCATTTTCTTTTGTGTCTTCATCCTATTACTTTTATGAGATTGCGGTGCATCAGCTTGATGGAAAAGGTGGGTGCGCGGCTCCCTCAGAGGTTTATTCCAGCACATCGAAATACTCTGCTAGCATGTGAGGTGCTTGAGGAGCAGCTGGGAAAGCGAAAGCAGATCAAGTAATTGTAAACTTAATAAAAACACATCGTTGCTAGCGTGCCATGTGGTGCACGGTGCAGATCAGACTGCTGTTCATATTGACTTTTGCTAAGAAAGGCATTTTAGATTTCATGTGTGTTGATTCTGTAAAGTAGTTATTGAGTTGCACTGAATGGAGATGGAGATCTGTCAGCGTTCCCTGGCAGTCCTGGCTCACTACTACGGTGTGTGTTTTTCCTTCAGTTTAGTTGTGAAATTCCTAAGTGATTAAATAAATAAATAAATAAGATGGTAGGACACTTTCCCTGCCACATGTCCCAAAATACAGATCTCTCTCACAGGACATGGGATTGTTCAGGGAAGGGACCTCCTGCTCGAAGCAGGGTCAGCTCTGGGACCAGACCAGGTTGCTTTATCCATTCAGGTATTTAAAATCTCCACGTTTTCACTACAGATTCCACGTAATTACTGGTTTTGCGCTGTTTACCTTTTCTTACAAGCTTTGTCTCCAGTCAAGCCTTACAGACCCTTAAATGCTTCTGTGAAATGACCCATATTGATAGGAACTTTAGAGAAGTTCTCTGTGAGGGACGTAATTCATTTCCCTTTTGAGGATTTTCCTTGCTGTTGGCTGTTTCTGACCATCCATCTGAGAGTCCTGTCCTCCATCACCAAACAAACAGAAATCAATCGCAAACCCTTTGGTGGGGTTACCATAATGCACGATGCAACCTTCTTTCCTGAAGGGGAGATCCTGCAGCACGTGGTTTATGGCCATCTAATGTTAGACAGTAATCTCATTTAGCGTTTTCCCAAAAGTGCAAATGGTGCATTAGGGTAGCGTAACAAGCACAGCAGATCAATTTGGAGACGGTGCTCTCCTTCAACAGATTAATCCAAGAAAATGGACTTTGTTGACTTGAAGGAAGTGGCCCTGTTACTATTGACCTGCATCAGGTCTGCAGTGCCTGGAAGGACAGGCAATGGGCTGAGAGGACATTTTGAAAAATCACCAGTGAAAAAGTCATAGTATGAAAAGAAGTAACTGGGGGGCAGGAGACGACGTGTCTTACAGGGCTCTGATATGGTTGGCAATGTAAAGAGTCCATGGAAGCATTCAAATAAAGGATAATACATGGACTTTGAATGGTCACTACTGGCATGGCTCAGGGAAGAAAGCAATCAGAAAAGCTCCTTGATGTGGGTTAGAGTACCCCTGTTGAAATGGCTGTAAATACATTTACAGAATTTATGTAGCAAGTGTACAGCAGCCCATTTCCTTCACTTTTCACCTTTATATAAGCAGTCACTTTAAAATCACTTGTGAATAAAGGCACAGCTAGGTTTACTGTGTGTATTTTTTGTTAACTCATGGTCTATTGTATTGGTTTATCAATCCAGACCAGGGTTTCAGGCATTTAAAATGAGCTCTGGTTTAGTTGGACCTAAATCATCACCGCTGTGAGTCTTACGTCTACAAAGAGCGTACGTGGTGCTTCCTCTTGTACTCCATCCCGACACAGACCTTGCCATAATCAGTCGGTGTGCAGCAGTTTATGGTCATACATTTTGATGCCTAACACGCTTTTGAAGTGCTTGCTGATATCAGCAGAGGGGGGATTAAGGGAAAATCCTCATCCGTAAGAGTCTACAGAAGTTTGAACTTTCAGATCATAAAGTGTATAAGCACCTGGGACTGCATTTAAATTCTGTTTTAGGCATTTCACAGATGCATGGTAATGAATGAAAAGAGTAAGAGGGATGTTTTATATAGGTACATACTGTAAAATCAAGGTGACTTAACATTCGGGGGTTTTGGTATTACATCTTGAGTGATTGCCAAGAAGTCAATTCCCCTCAGGAACGGCATTGTGCTTTGCGTTTCACTTTCTGACTGTAGTAAAACAGCGATCTGCCTTGGCCAATGAGCAAAATAAGAAGGAACAGAATATTCATCTGAGGTTACGGCGGCTGACAAGTCTCAGGTTTTTTACGACCTTATTGAACTAAAAATAACGTGGGCTGGAATGGATGTTAGAGCAGCCGCTGTCAGGCTTTCCTGGTAGGGTAAATGGGAAGATGTGTTAAGTATACAGTTCGCACACGTAAAGCAAATGGTTGTTTTCAAGGCATATGAACTGCAAATGGTTTTCTAAATTTTCATGTGTTTTTTTCTACTGTTGAAATATTTTATCTTTGGTGTGAAAGGAGTTTAACTGTGATGTGATGGTTTCTTGTGGAAATGAGTACCTTAAAAAGTATTTGTAAAGTAAATGTCCAGTTAGCTTAAAATTTCAATGGACATTTCATCTCTGAAACATTTTGCCAACCACCTTACTTTTGAAATAGGAAAGTATTGTATTCCTATTCTACTTCTGTCGCACTATCAGTGTGGATAACATTTTATAAATTAATGCAAATGACAAGATTTTTGTCCAAAAGAGATTGGATTTTACAGGACAGACTAAAGAAGCTTCCCTTCCTTTGGCTTCCGTTGAAGGCAAAAAGTGTATTGCATCAGCCAAAAAGATGGCAAGAGTAATGAATCCATACAGTAAAGAAAATAGAAAAAAATCCTAAATAACTTGCACATCTGGCATCGGGATTAGAATTGAGGTGATGGGAAGGAGGATGCACCAAAAATAGAGGCTATCATCAGATCAGCAAAAGTAGGTTGTGTAATTTGCTGATGGTAGCAGGGGTTTTATATTCTCGAGGTCAGCCCAATGGGTGATTTCACTTTTATGCAGGAGCAATATTTAATGAATAGCAAGACTATATGGTCATAGGGCTATACAGCAATGAAGCTTTCCTGTGATTCTGTGGCTGTTTTTCTAATGTAGGTGAGGTCAGCTGTGCTTCGTCATTGCTGGGATCTTCAGCTGAAGATGTGTGCTCATATGAAGTTGGATGTTATTTTTCTCTGCCAGCTAGAACCTGAGTACTGGATGAGGAGGACGCTTTTGGTCCTAATAGCCAAACTTCTGCAGCTCATGTTGATGTTTGCATCTGATGTTACCACTTTATAACCCAACTAGGTCTAGAAACAGCCTTTCTTTATAACTTTAAAATGTTTTCCTTCACTTCTATTATTTAGTTTACTTCTTTAAAAAAAAATAATTAAAAAAGAGATTTGCATCTTTCCTGAAATCTTTTTGAGAAGGAAACCAAAAAGTTCTTTTCTCTTTCCCTAGGCGATATGAGTCTCATCCAATCTGCGCTGATCTGCAGGATAAAATTCTACAGTGTTATCGGCAACACGCTCAGGAGACCCTCAGCTGCTCTGCCCTGGCTAGCCAGTACCTGCGTTGTGTCAATCATGCCAAACAGGTGAGTTAGAAATATTGCTACCGAAATAATGGTGGAATGAAGAAGAGAGGAAGATTATCGGATTATCCAATTAGTCCTTCTTATATGCTAAAGCAGTATAGTTCCCAATATGTATGTTCTCACAGGGTCTGTGAAGTCCACTTGCAATTTATTTAAATGCCAGGGTTTCCATCTCTTCCCTTGGGAATCTATTGTTTAGTGTAGTAGCTGTCACTCTCGGCAGATGTTTCCTGGTATCTGCAGTTTTAGCAGTAAAACAAGGGAATTAAACTACGTGGTACTATTTGTCATAAATATGACAAATGGATGTCTCAAACTAGATTGCTCACCAGTTGGAAGTCTTGATTTCTTTTATGTTATGTACTCGGAGAGTCTAATGCTGTCCTTTACCTGGTCTTGTCCTCCTCTCGTCCAGTTTTCTAGGGTATGGGTTGTTACTGTAGATTAAAACCTTTATGCTTTATTAGTGCAGCATAAGGGAAAATGATAATAATATGTACAGCTTTCAGTTAGAAGAAGCTAAAATTTCTAAATATTATTCTTTTTCATCAGCTTACATCTTTCAAATATAGAGATGCATATATTGACCCCAGTTGTGTTCTTAAAGAAGCCAGTTGGAAATGTGTTTATAGACCACGTATGTAGTATATGTAAAAAGTGCTTAAATAAGTCTGTTGATCTTTATTTTTGCTAAAATCTATGAGTTAGTATTTGAACATGTGAAAACGCGTGCTCTAATGTGTTAGCAGAGACCTGACAAGCACGTCTAGTATTTGATAACGATAATCATTTTCACTCGAGTTAATTCTGCCTGTATAGAGAAGTAGTATAGAAAAGACTTTGACTGTGATCATTCTCAGTGATCTTTTTGCTGTTACACTGGGGCAGTCTTGCTCTGGTATTACTGAAGATCTTGCTGGAGTTAACACTGCTCGTGGTCTAGTGCCGTGTAAGACGTGGTAGGAGGCAATGGTTGCGTGGCAGCTAAAGGTGTTCCTCAGACCGCAGCGCTTAATACATTTGCACAGTGCTGTTATTGTTAATTCTTTGTTTATACAGCTAGCGTGCTCCTTTTTGCACAGGCAGACTGGATTGGCAGTGCTGGAAGGCAAATGCAGCTAAGAGCTGTAGCGTGGCTGTTCTCTGAACACTGCAGGGTGAGGACAATTTGGCTGTCCGGGCAGCTCTAAAATCACTCTGTGATATTAAACATTGTCATCATCAGTGAAAACTTTAAAGAGGATCCATGTGATGAAAAATAAAAGTCAGTGAGATCACCCTGTCCCTTTCAAAATCACCTCCTTTGATATATCCTCTGTCGATATGTCCTCCTGCCCACTTGTTAATGCACCAAGCGCCTGAGCTCCTTCATTTCCTTAAAAACTCTACAGCCTGCCAGATCTCCCTGCTCATGAAATTTTTTCCTGATGTCCTAGCCTGAGGCTTTCTTTCATAAAGCTACTGACACTTTATTAATTTTGGAAAGATGGTTGAGCCATGCTCAGACACCCGAGCATGAGAAGTGCAACCAGCTTTGTCCAGGTGCCTTCCTTGGGCTATGGCTCCAGCTAGAAAATTTTGCTCATCCCCTTCTTCCCTAAGTTGTACAGTTCCCCATGACCTTTTGAACTGGATTTTTTTTTTCTTTAAATTGAATTGCAATTTTTTTCATTAATTCCTATTATGACAAACAATAATTGGTGTGTTTATGTATTTCTTCTAAGTTTTCCTTCAGTGTGATTTTTGTATTCCAAAATCCACGCTGAAGATACTGGGCCATGAGTGGGTTAGAGACATTTTAGAAAAAAGGCCAGTGAGTGATACTAGGTTGTGATGTAGTGGACTAGATTTTCACTGCGGCTTGCATCATCTGGAACACTAATTTACTGTATTTATAATTTTGTATTATTTTTTAAAGTAACTAAAAAATTTAGATTAATTACTTATACATGTTTAAGCTATAACTAAAGTTTGTATCTGATAGGAATTTATTCAGAAGACTATGATGAGGATGAATTAATTCATGTTCAGAAGGTGCAGGAAAAGGAAATTGCATAAATATGAGCATTAAGTTTAAACACCCTTTTAAACACCTTTTTTGTTGAAGATCTTCAACCAAGCCTGTCAAGTAGTTAAAAGTGTTTCCTAAATGTTTCTTATTCCCTTTCACACATGCTTCAAGATGAGAATTCAGAGGTTTCTCTCTTATGATAACAGAGAAAGAGAAGCCTTTTATGATGGAAATACTTGCAAGCAGAAAAAATTGTTTTTCATGATGAACATCAGTCCTCTATAGCTCATCCTCCATGTGTTGCAGCTGTAATTGTAATTATTTTTACTCGCTGATTGCCCAGAAGTCCAGACAACAGTTACTTTGAAATAATTGCTAAACGCCGTTATAAAATACTTCAAAATTACCTACTATGTGTGCGTGGTTGGGAGACAGAAGAGTGGGATAAATAGCAGATTCAGAAATGAAAAAGTTAACTGACACTGGCTACAAGAAACAAACAAAGAAGAAAATTTGCTAGAGGGAATAGACCAAGATATTGAAAACCAAATAAGTTAACTAATCCGATTTCCTGGCGGTGAGTCTGGGCACTTATGCTCAGGCTGAGCACACTCTGTGCTTTTCATAAATTGAATTTATTGACTCCTCTTTCTTTCCTATCTTGCTTATAATTATCTCACCCTCTCTTCTGTATGCTCCTTATTTCTCATCCTGTCTGTAATCTCATGTCTCTATCTGTCCTTTTCTCCCCTTGTTAGAAAAGCCCAGAGAGCTGTTAATTCAGAGGAGTTTGACACACTGTTGTATCTTCACTTTACATCTTTTCCCAAAGTCATGAGAAGCTAGTGAGATAAATTAAACTCTATTATTGATGTTTGCATTTTATTATAATAGTAACGGAGAGAAAAACTTACTTAATGGAGCCATTAAGGGGAAGATATTGGGATTGTCTGTGGGATGTATTTGTGCTCCTACTGCTGAAGTAACTCCAGCCAGGCCAGTCACTGCACTAATACGGACCGTCCAGTGGCATTTTAATCACTTATGCTAGTCTGCTGTCCACTGATATGGACAAGGTGGCTGTTAAAATACCCTTTTTTTCCTTTTTCTTTTTTTTTTTTTTCTTTCTCCTGGGCTACAGGGAGTCCTAATTCCTATATGGAAACACAACTAGACTATAGCTTAATGAAGTCTGTGCAAGAGTTTCCTATTAGGCCATTGAATTTCAGAGGGATGCAAGTCTCTGCAGGCAGGTGAGATTTGAAAGTACTTCAAAGAATGATACCAACAGCTGCTGGTGTCTGACAGCCTGGCTACAAAATGTTATCCTTCAGCCTCTTCAGCCTTGTTGTAACCATTATTTTAATTTGTAGGATAAAGTGGTCCTTAATCATGCATCCTAGTCAGAACAAAACCATTATTTTAGCCTCATCCTCCAGTATTTTTACTAGATACCATCTTCCAATCTAATAGAAAAATATGTAAAATTAGTGTAGCTGGAAACACTGAACTGAAATGCAATAAAAAGGCGTTGTCTTTTATGGCCAGCACTTAACCCTACCTTGATCAAAGGAAGTTTGTTATGGAAGAGTCAGACCAGGTTCCCTTCACACCTACTTTGGTGTAATGAAAAAAAACACAAGAAAAAAATTTTAAATACATGAACTAAATTCATAGGTGATGTTAAATGGCAAGAGTCAGTAAAGAACATTAAAAAAAACCCCAAATGTAGACAAAACCAAAGCAAGCTGTGGAACACTCCCATTTGTCTGAAGATGAGATTTTGTGGGCAGAAATATGAGTGTGATGAACAAATACCTGTGATTTTTTTCCTTAGGACACTAAATAAAAGAAAAGTAACACAATTTTTCAGATCTTTTGGGAATTTCCTACGGTAACTTATGCAGTGTTAAATTTACGTAAAGTTAATATTCAGCCCAGCAATGGCTTCGAGCAAGTTTCTGTAATACCACTGCAAAAAGTCTTCCAGGTAAAGTAGCCTTCATCAGTTTTACAGAAATCTCCGTTGGGGATGCTGTCAAACTGAGATTGCAGATTTTGTTAACTAATAAAAGTTTCCCTTATTTTTGTCTGTAATAGCACCTAGGGAGCATAAAACCAACTCTTTTTATTTTGTCAGCGTGTACTTCTCTACCATGGATTCTGGAGACAACATGCCCTGTCTGGCCGGATACCGCTGCTCAAATACTTGATTCAGCTGTTTGTAGGTCTCCTGTAAGATTTCAGGGTTTACATTTGGGCTTGCTCCTGACATAAGCCCCAAAAATTATCAAATCCCTTCCTACCATTTCTTACAAGGAGACTCATAATTACTGTCTTACCCGTTTTATGGATTTTGTAGGCAAGAACAATAGATTGCCTTGGTCAACATCATAGTCCTCCAGTGAACGTAGATGGCCTCCGGCATGCTTTTACTGCCTAGCCTGTCAGTGTCCTATTAAATCCCACTTTCTGTTCTCCTTGCTGATCGAGACAAGTAGTATCCATACATGTGCTCCTTTCTGCAGACCCTTTATTTCTAGATCATGGCAGTAGGAAGTTCTTAGTAGGGCCCTACATACTGTCCTCGCAAGTCTGCATTTTCAAGGTAGAGGCCAGGACCTCTCTGAAGAGTCAAGACCTTGATGGAAGAGCTCTCTGGTGAGGCAGGAGGAATAACTCTTAGACTACTTGACAGATCTATACTTTTAGCTCTTGGTGGCCTGACTGTGCACAGGAGGTGATTAATGAAGCGCAAGGTCAGTGCAACGTGTTCAGACTGTCGAGATTTTGATTATGACTCAGAACACAGGAAGGAGGAAGGTAGGGGAGATACTTAGTGTAGTATGACTTCAGGATATATTTCCTCGAGTATGTAATTGTTGGGAACGGGATTTATCTTATTGTAAGGTCAGACATTTTAATTTCCTTAATAGCCGTAGCACTAGAGCCATGATAGCATTAGG
This sequence comes from Aquila chrysaetos chrysaetos, assembly GCF_900496995.4. Taxonomy (NCBI): domain Eukaryota; kingdom Metazoa; phylum Chordata; class Aves; order Accipitriformes; family Accipitridae; genus Aquila; species Aquila chrysaetos. The sequence continues at coordinate 2,932,470 of NC_044008.1, forward strand.
ATGGATGAAAAGGAATCATTACTGCAACTCTCCAGGCCTCCAAATGGCTGGCTTGTTGAGTCCTCAGATAGCTTCGTTCTGCTCCTGTGAATTGTCTCTGTGGTGATGTGTATGTTGACAATGTTACTTTTTCTATATTTTTCTTTAAAAAATTGCAAATCCTAGGAAGGAGTTGTAGCCAAACTTCAGGGAGTCTCTGGAATAACTTTGGGTTACTGAAATACGTGTTTCTCCCTTTCTCTTTCCCTCCCCCCTGACCATTTTCTTAGCAGAGCATGCTTGGGAGAGGAGGATAAAGGCATTGTCCAAATCAAGCACAAGACCATCAACTCTAATTTCAGCAGAAGAGCATTTTTTCCCAAGAATGATATGACAGCCCATTTACAAGAATGATATGACAGCCCATTTACAGGGCAGACCAATAAAGAGAAGAACTGGAAGAGCCATTTCAAGAGCAGCAGCCATCACGGCTCAATCAGTGTGACCATTTGAAAAGCCAAGACCTGTATCTTATTACATCAGAAATCATACATCCGAAGATACTGTTCAGTCTTAGTAAAATCCACTTATTGGTGATTGAAGGAAGGAAAAGAAAAGAACTTTTCACTGACCTTAGAAAGGGGAAATATCCTTCAAATGCTGCTATTTCAGTGTAGAATCTCCTCAAAAACTTCTCACTGTCAAAGGCATGGGTATGTAACACTTGGTGTGCCGGGACGTGGTGGTACTTTCTGAACAAGTCAGCCACTGCTCCATACTGTACAGCCTGTATTGTTGCTCAAATTAAGGTTTTACTTACAATGTATAATGACGTAAATCGTGCTTTAACTTATTTCACAAATTATGCAACTTAATGAAGTCTCTCTCCAGGCCTTCTGCTGGAATGATGTTGATGATCCAACACTTAAGATGTAACATGGCCTTTGTTTATGTGAAATGATTCTGTTGTGCTCCTCACTCCTATCAAGTACTGACGAATATGCCTCGCTCTGTACCAACAATAAATATATTTTATGCACAAGATTGATGTTTCAGTCTGTCTCTCTCTCCACTTCTTAGAGGCGGATGGTGTTCCCTCTGCTGTGTCAATCATGTTTTTCCAGCAGATGTTATTGCTGAAGCTTTAAAGCATAGACTTCTATGCATAACCAACCTTGGTTTCAGGAACGGTACTTACATATAACTGTTTTCCATCACCACAACCTAGAAGGATCCCACGTGATAGTGTGCTGTGATTCATGCACCACCAGATTTTCCTTTCTTGGCAAGTACTTGTGAATGAAAGGGCATGCAGTGCCCAAAACTGCAAAGCATCTTTATGCAAGTACCCAGTTTCATTTAATTGTTTTTGTTCAGATAACGACTGCTGCATTCATCTTACTAAGCAATCTTTGAAAATATTTTTTACCCAGTAGTAGTAGCAACAGTGTCAAATGAGCAATGTGTCTAGAGCCTTCTGCTATTTATTTACCTGTTCTGTTTCTCTAATTGGCTACATTTGAACTGCATCCTACTGTACAACTGTGAGTGCACCTGTGGATCTCATTTATATTCAAAATATTCCCAGTGACTCTCCTATTCTAATTATCAAGATGCTTTGTGAGGACTGTTTAATTAAGGAATTTTTTTTTTTAATGCTACAAAAAGAAGCTGGGCTTTTTTACATTTGAAGCAACTGTAGTACCAGTAGGAGAGGAATATCCTGGAGTTCAACGTCAGGTGCCAGGTAAGCTGCTTGACAGAAATAATAGGGACATAAGCAACATGTTTACGTGGTGACTTGCTGTAGTGTTTACAAATCAGCTAACTCACAAATTCTCCTTTCTAAGGTTCTCTTTTGTAACAGAGCGCCAAGAAGTTGGCAGATCCATCCTTGCCAGACTTAGAATTGGCAGCAAAATGCAGCATAGAGGAAAAGCAGACGTTTTTAAGGCCAGGAGAAGAGCTATGTCGGGAAAGAAGGTCTCTGTTATTGCCAAATGTTTATTGGTTTCCCATCCTGACAGCCTTGAGCAAGGGGAGTCAGTCTTGCTTGCTTTGTTCCAACTGTGTTTCAGGCTTCATTTGAGATGCTGTGTTCTTTAAACATCTTCTGTATCATAAGTAGTGGCATCTCTAGCATGTGTTGCTTGAACTTGGGGCATGCTGATTGCGGCAAACAGGGTGCAGACTTTAAAACTGTCCATGTTGTGGGCAACTTTTGCCTTTAAAGTAGAGCAGCAGTTCTGAATATTTCTGGAGTGAGCTTCAGTTTGCCACCTCTTCTGCCGTCGCCACCCCTCCTCCTGCGTACCTGCATCCTAGTCCTTTTCATCAGTCTTCCGCTTCTTCCTCCTCCCCACTTGCTGGTATGGACGTCAAGCAGGATGCTGTTCTTTTGAAAACAGGGTTGAGAGGTGATGGTGGACATTTCTGCTCAAGGAAGCAGTAGGTCTGCCTAAAATAGAGACATTGGCCATCTTTTGTTTTGAAACTGGACTAATGATACTTAAAAAAGCAAGGTTCATAGGATCTGAAGAACCAGAAGCAAGAGGAGTGTGTGTCTGCAGCTTACTGTTTATGGTACTGGGGGAAAGGAGAAAAAATGCTGGGTCTAGTCTGTTCTGGACAATGTTCTTCCAGCCAAGGCTTACCTTGTAGCTGCATTTCAAGATTGAAAATCTTTGAAGTTTCTCATTTTTCTCTTTTTTTAGAATGGAAAACCTGTGGGGAGGTCTCCCTCCTTCTCAGAAATAACCAGATCTCTCTAAGATCGCTCACTGCCAAACTGAGAATTTGAACTCAGCTTAATGGATCCTGATCTCAGATGGGGTGATAGGGGTGATATACTCTAGGGGTGATAGATGAAGGCATGACACTCTCTGCCCATGGTAGAGAATAATTTCAGATGTTCTTGTTGGTCATTCACAAGCTCTGATCAGCTGTAACCAAAAGGCAATTTTACCTAGGGCTTTAAATGGAAAAGCAGTATTGTAACAGCTAAATCAAAGCTTTTCATTGTTCTTTGCTCAGTGTCTGTGGAACAAATCACAAGTCTTTCAATGGTGTCAAAATAATCACTGCTATCCTACTCTCATGTAATTTAGCAGCGTTAGACTCTTTCAAATAATAGACTTCGTTTCCTCAGGAGTCGTGTGTCTGAGACAGATCACATAACCTTGCAGAGCTGAGGGGGGGCGTTTCACCTGTTAGGATATCCCTGCGTTACAGTTTTAGGCAGATATTTGGGATTAGCTTTAATGTGGAGATGGCTACAGGTTGGGATAAATTTTACAGCTCAGATGGCCACTGCTTTGTTCTCTTTTAGATCCTGTGCTCTTTTGGGGAGACTCTATAAAGTTTTAGGTACGCTCTGTCTGATGGAGTTAACGTGTCATCTCTCAAGCTGAAGAAGTGATAGGAGGGGGAGCCTTTCCCTTTTCTATCCTGTTTGTTTTGCTTTCCAAAATAACAGAAATTCTAGACAATATTCTTCTCTGCAAACTATTGCAAGGTCTTCCACTCAGCTGTGAATGCTGATGGGTTTGGGCAAGGCAAACCAATTATTTCTAGTGTTTTCTTTATATGCATCTTTCTACTGTATGAGCACCTAGGGATCCCTAACCAAAACCAGCCGTTCATCACAGTAGGTACCACTGGAACAGAGCGAGGTGGCCTTGCTTCCCAAATAGCAGGGACAGAGAAAGCAGAGGGGTGCGAAGTCATTTGCCCTGTGTGCCGAATCTCATTTGCAGGACCCAGAAATCATCCCGTGTTTGTCCCATGCCAGTTGAAAACGCATTGCAGCTAACCTGCCCATAGTAAATCCTATTTGATCCAGAGGTGGGTGTTGGCACTTAAAATCAGATAAGGATTTAGATTTGGGTGTCTTCTCATTTGCAGGCAAACGGCTGCAGAAGTGAACTTTGTAAGCTGGTCAGTTCATAATTTGCAAAGGTTTGTGTTGAGCTGACACTGTTTCGGAAGTTGGCTGAAGACACAAGAGACGAGACTGTGGAAGGAGAGAGCAAGAGAGGGCATGCGCGAGGTGGACTTCCATCCTGCAGCCATGAGAGTCCTTTCTGTGTTCAGGCTCTAACATCTCTTCTTACAAAATCCTCTGCAGGTCACGATCAGCATTAATGAAACCATTTGTGTTCATGCTTTTAAGAACAATGATTCTTCCTCGAAGAGCTGGGGGCTCTTTTCAGGGCTAAGCACCCACTTACGCTGAAGTTCAGGAGAGTGGTGACTACCAGATCCTGGCTCTTGAGAGCCCAAGGCAAAATTCAAGTAGAGGTCTGGAAAATGAAAAGGGAGTAAGCTTGGGGAGGTGAGGTAAGTTGACAGCGATGTTCACGTTGGGTTTTGCTGGGTGAACACCCTGCTGTTTTCAACTCTGTGTTGGAGAGGAACGTCTGTCATCTCAAGTCACCTTCCTGTTTGCTCTCAGCTGCTCTTCTCATGAGAGGGAGCAGTATTAAATAGGGCCCGGAGGCAAGTGCGTCTCTAGTTTGATCATCAGTGTGGTGGTGATCCCACAGCACTGTGCTGAGGATATTCCCACCAGAGAAACCTATATGCAGCAAAGGCACCGTGCCCTTCCATAGCCTGCCTGGCAGCAAAACGGTCACTGCAACGCAAACTTGCGTTCACCAGCCAAGGAACTAGATCTGCTTGAGGAAGAGGGAGACATCCTGAACATGGTGAGAGGAGGGCCGTGGCGTGAAGAGGACCTGGGTCTTCAAGTCATTGCGAAAGAGCCAGGCAGGTTCCCAGAGAGCGTGGGGCACTGAGCCAGGGCTCCCCTGCAAGAATGTCAGCTCCATGTGAACAAAGACACTCGGTAATTAGAGAGGTAATTAGTTTGGTAATTACTAAGGTAATTAGTTTGATTCTCTCTCAAGCCAGTAACTGCTGGGAAGAGAACACTCAGCCATTGGGCTGGAGGGAGCACCTTGAATTGCAGTGCTGCAGCAACCCCCCCGCCGGGTTAACCCTTCTCCCTCCTGTATGGGAAGCAGCATCTGACATTGCTAATGGGGTGGTTTGGAGGAAAAATAACCCTAAAAGGTCTGCTTGTCAGAGGTCTTGTGCCCAAAAACTTCTGAGCCACCTTCCAATGACATCCAAAAGTGCTTGTGCCGTCGTCAGGGGAGGACCTAGGGCAGCAGATAGTCCAGCGGTGATGTGGTATTTATTACAAAGATTTTACATACAGTTAAGACTGCCTGGGGCACCTTCTAGGTGACCATTTCGAAGCGTCCCCATGGCATTGTTGCTTTTGGGAGATGAGGGTTGTTCCACCACCCCTTGTATTAGATGCTGGACATCCCTTCACCTGTGGGCTGCCTTGCTGGTTTAATGGAGGCATTTCTACCAGCTTGGGGTGCAAGTCAGCAACCGGAGATGAGTTTTTTCTGTTCAGCTGTCATATGAAACCGTAGTTATTTTCTGACCACCCTACACAGGAAAACCGTCCCTCCTTCCTTTGCAAGTCCCGCGGGTGGACGGGGGCAGAGCAGCTGTCCCCCTTAGCCCAAAGTGAGGGTTGACTGCACAGATCGAACTGCAAGTGCTCATTTGGGAGGTGGTGATGGAGCTGCAAGAAGCGGATCAAATTCCCAAGTAAACTGCAAGCTAAGCAGGTTCTTCTTCTTGTTCATCTGTTGCTTATATAGAAATAGCAGGGCTGGAAGGGACTTGACAAATGCTGGAGTCCACTATTCCGTAAAACCTGATATCAAGGAATTCTCGTGTTCCTTAAACCAGGTCACCTTCTCCTTGCAAAGTTGTTCGGAGGTTTATTTGATTGTGGTATAGGGGTTTAGTTCTGCAAAAGGTTTAATGGGTGAAGTCCAGCGGAGGCAAGGAGATGAGGTACTGAAGACCCATTAATGGACAGGAACCATTTGTGCTAGACTGCCCGTGAGAATTTACTGCATCTCTCCCCTGTTTCTTATGTCAGATAGTGAGGATTTTTTTCTCCTCTCAGTTTTAATATTATTAACACTTGGGCTGTTTTGAAAAGGTCAAAGTCAGCTTGAATGTCTTCTAATCTGACTCTTCTTAAAAAGCAAGCAAACAAGAAATCTATATTCCACCGTAGCTGCCTTTAAATAGCAGAGCCTGATGTTTTATAAAAGAGGTATTTGCAGAGGTGAGTGAGGTCTGACTGATAGCAAGCGAGTGCTTATGGGTAGGGAAAGGTCTCATGACCTCTTTGTTTTTTGCTTAAGGTTCCCACTCCTGGAATCAGGTGAACAAATGAAAATCTCTGCTTTTGTGTGAAAAAAATCAGCTTCGCAGAGAGAAGTCTGTGAACAGGATCCAGATACAGCTCCAGGAGCACAGAAAAGGCAAAGGAACAGAGCACATATGTGCTTGTGGTTTTACACCTTAGAAGCTGATCCTGTTGCTGTTATTAGGAATAATGTGAAGAGCTGGGGAAATGCTGAGCGTGGGACATTTGAGCCGAGGCCGGAGCAGATAGATCGTAACACACTGACTTAGTAGGCAAAATCCTTTCTTTAGCACCAAATAGGAAGGAAATCTCCCAGCTCCTGTTGTTTGGTCCCAATTTGCCATCTCAGAGAAGCAGTGAGGGAGTGCCGCAGCAAACGTGTGCCTGTGTTATTTGTTCTTGCAGGTTTGGGGGAAAGCTGCAGAAGAGAGGAGGTGGGGGAGAGGCAGGGTGCCAACAGCAAGAGAATATTAAATAGCCTCCAGTAAAACAAGAGATGGTTGTGAATCCACTTCAGGCTCTCAAGAATGGGTAATGTGCGGCTGCTGCTAATGTTACGGTAAGCGGTGTGAGTTCTGGGATCTGCCTATCGACCCGAGCGCGCTGCCTTTGTGGCACAGAGTCTCGCAAAATCATTCACTCGATGCACCGTGTGTTTTCCTTGAATGGAGAGTGCACCCATTAGGGAGCCTGTAAAACAGCGTCATTATGAATCACTATCAAGTCTCGCCTTGTTGTTTGGGTTTTTTTCTTTAAATGGAAGCTTTTTAATCTGACGTTGTGGCACTTTTGGGGGTTTAGAACGAAGCTGATTGCTGCCGCTGCAGCTTGGTCTGCTGTTACCAAGAAACCAAATAGCATAATAAACCCGTGTGTATCAAACCTTGGTGACTCAGGGTTCCCCGGAGAGGCAGTGCTTTTTGCTGTATCGCACCTCCTGCTACCTGGGGTTAGCCTTTGGGAGCTAGTGGTCCTTCGTGTCTTCTTCCTTATGCCGTCCAGCTAGGTGTGAGGTTCCTACAGGTCCGAGGGAACCCCGTGCACAAGCTGAGATGGTGGGTCTCAAGGCAAGGAATCCAGAAGGTGGTCCCTCTCACCTTGCTTCCCCAGGAGGCCATGAGGCATCGGGGTATGTGGTTTGTGTTTTGAGTATTTCTGGGTGTATCATTCAGCTTTTTCATGCCCCTGTTTCCCCAGCCTGGTGGAAAAAACTAGAACTATGTTAGGCTGGAAAATGCTCTGTAGGCATTGGAGGAGAGAACGTGTGGGCATGCAATTTTTAATCTACCCACCAAGAATGGGCTCTGCGTGTGTGTCCTTGTGTGTGTTACTCTCCTCCTTTTTTTGAGTTTCGATTTGGACAAGCTGAACTAAGTAATTGTGCTTGATCTGTCCAGGAGGCACGAGGTGTGTGGTCACTGTCTCCTCCCCGGGACACCCGTGGTTTGTTGGAAAACTGAAGTTAAGCAGCTCAGCAGCTCTGCCCCAGTGCTCAGCAGGTGTGAAACAGCAGCGCCCGAATAACCGCTTTCGCCAGCTTGATTTAAAAATATGAAAATATAAAAATACCTGTTGTCATTGCCGTCCCTGATGCCCTGTGGGATCATGTGCTACTTGCTTTGTTTCCTTGGGTCTCAGCCTGTAATAATGCAATGCACTTACTCAAGACTGTAAGGTGCTGAGAGCAGGCAAGGGGGTCCCCCAAAGAAACCCAAAAGTTGCTTTTGGGAAGTTCATGTCCGTCAAGCAGAGCCAACCTTTTATTAAAAGTGTTTAATGTCGTTGTGTTGCAGGGGGGTTGCCTTTTTTTTTTTTTTTTTTTTTTTTTTTTAATTTTTTTTGAGTGTGATGTACAACGTGGCAAGCTTGGATGTCCAACAAGTTAAAAACAAGCAGCAGAAGCATCAAACTGATATTCTGCCCCTGGAGGTATCTTCAGCCCCTCCATGCTCTTCTCCTGAATTTTACCCCTTGACTCTGCCTCTGGTTCTTAAGCGATCCCTTCCCCCAGACAGACGTTACTCAGCACTTGATTTACGGGATTACAGAGACATTCATTTTGCCAAGGTCCATCTCGGCTGTCTCTGGGGAGACTCGTTTCCTCCCTGCTGCAGGAGAGGAGGGGGAAGGAGAAGGCTCTGGACTCCGAGGCAGGCTCTAAGTGGGCTCCTTCATTTTTAAGTCGGGTTTCTGCTCAGAGGTTAATCATTTCAGCTCTGATCTTCCTTAAAAGCGGTGATTAATCCCCTGCACGTATAGTAGGCGCATGTACAAAAAATACCAACATGGCACTGGGCATTTTTTCCCCCAGTAATGAGAGCTATTCATAACCCAGCATCCTTTAAAGATTCCAGTTACCATGCAGAAGACAGCATTGTTCATAAAAACAATTCAAAGGTGTTTTGTTCCCCAGTTTCTGGTGGGGAGAAAGTCTTCAGAAAAAAGTAATTGTTGGCTTAAAACTTCAGCCTGCATTCAGCAGCAATCCATCACCTCCATGTGTTTTGAAGCTCAGTTTACTCAATATTCAGGCTGGGAATGCTCAGTAGGAAAGAATGGACTAGGGGCAGCATGAAATATTGCCAGTGAAATTCTCTCTAACCTGCTTTTATTTCATGCCCTTCTCTTTGCTGAGGGACTCAGTGGAGGGAAAAGGAACAAAATCGAAATTCTTTTTTGCCTTCCCATCCTAGGAAAAGCAGTAGGAATGTGGTGATGTGGGGACCCGCAGTCCAGCTCCCTGATGCCTCCCCCGGGATGCTAAAATGTCCCCCATCTGCAGAGTGTTTGTGATTTTGCAACAAGGACCAAAATGGCCTCGATGTTACCGCAGGAAGCATCAGAGGAGCAGGTTTTGAGGGGAAAGAGTTCTTCGTTCCCAGCCTTCTGGGAAAATATCGTGTTTGTGCTCTGCCTTTAAGGCCACGGCTAAGGGACAACTCTGACACGCTTGGGAGATCGAGGCTCATTAGCCAAGCACATAATTAGAAGCTCTGCTGATCTCAGCTACCCTGTCCATGGGCTCTCCTAGCCCTGTCCCCTGGTTGCCCAGGACCCTTTAGTTTGTACAAAGGTTTCTGATGCTCTTGAAGGCATTTGCAAAAGCTGGGTTTGCCACTGCAGCGAATGCGCTACATGGAACGGTGCCTGCGTGGGAAGAGGGATGTGGACAAGAGGAGGAGGAGGTCACATCCTACAATTTTGTCCCTAAACTTGACTTTTTTTTTTTCTTTGCTCCATAACTTAAAAAAACACTATAAACTATGATGTTTTCCCGCCTCACAGCTCGCCACGCTTTTGCTGCGTGACAGAATGAGTGTGCAGGAGCAGGGACGAGGGCTCTGCAGCACCATGCAGGTAGGAGCTGGCACTAGTGCAGGCAGCCCCTGTGGCTCTCCGTTCACTGAAGGCAAGGGGAGGTAGTTCTACCCACAAAACATTTCCCTTTGTTTCTCTGCTGGTCAGACTGGAGGAGACCTGCAATCCTTCTGGTCTGATCCCTTATCCAAAACAGGGGCTCATCTTGGCAATGTTGGGTATCTAAAAGTTCCGTATCTGAGCTTCTTTCTAGTCCTAGGGAGTTCATCTCTCGCTTTCTCTTGATGAAAGAGGGTGTTTTATCCCAAGGGTGCTTCAGCCCACCTATTAGTTTGATATGAACTGCTTCTGAATGGGCTCCCCTTCCCGTTGATCTTGGAGGGAGCCTGGATGTTCTTCTTTCATGCAGGGAGCTGAAGTTAAGTGAATCCCACCCAATCCCCACCAGTGACAAAAGCTATTTCAGGAGAAGCAGTAACACAGCCCTAGGAGGGCCAGAAGGGATGTCAGCAGTCTTCAAAGTAAGTTGTCCTGTGCTGGACCATTCCTGAAAGAATGGGGTCATCGTCCTGTTCGCAGATGGTGGAGGTTGGGCAGTAGACCCACTCTCAGTACAGTACTCTCTGTCCCAGAGGGTAATTTTATAACTTTTTTTATAACTTTTTTGTTGTTGTTTTTTTAAACTGTTCCTGATCAACCTCTTTTCTCTTGGCTGTTTCTGCTGCAGGTTATCAAAGCACAGATCATTTTCCATCCTGGAACTAAGCCTCCCAGACCCTGAAGCCCACAGGTAGCACAGTCATCCCCTTCTTACAGGAGCAGAGATTCTGACGCAGCCAGGCCCAGATCCTCAGAAATGCTTTGGGTACCTCTGTACCACTGAAATCAATGGGTATTTGATGCCTCATTACCTTTGTGGATGGGGATCAGACCAACTCCCGATGCAATTAATGGGCATCTTGCTATTTGTGCTTCCACAGCAGCAGCACAAGAAGGAAGAGCGCGAGCCAGGCATCCCAATCTATAGCCCTCTGCATGGACAGCATGATGCTCTTCCTCCTGGTAATGAAATTAAAACAAAGCTCTTTATTGTTCTGACGTAAAGTATGCATTTGGCAACAGGTCTGCCGCTCTTGCATTACTCAGTAGGGCTGGTCTTTGTCCTTGTGCACGTTTGAGGTTCGCTATAATAGACAGGGCAAAGCCAGGTGGTGGAGGAGAAGAGGTTTGGCAAAGGGCAAAGACTTTGCAGATAGTGTTTTGCTGCTGGAAAACTTCACCGGGGTTTGGCGCACAGCTGGTGGCCGTGGGCTGGAAAATAAAGTGCCTGCGCTCCCTGTACCAAGTCAGGGGTTACCCCCGTGACCGCGACCATGTGCATCTCGGTCCAGGGGCAGTTAAAGTCTGGATGTGATGTCTGGCTAATCCTGTACTGTGTTTAGACCTGTTTCAAATCTCTCTTTCATTGGTGGCTGTCTTCAGCGGTTTTCTCCACCTGACTTTTGCAGGGAGCTGCTGGAGGTGTGGGGAAGGGAGGCTCGTCGCAGGATTTATAGCAGGATGGAGCAAGGCTGGGAAACTGGGGCTGGAGTCCTTGTGCTTTCTCTGTCCCCGTGTTGTCTTTCTGATGGGTGTGTTGTTTTACCAAGGCCATACGAAATGGTTGTTTAGGAACCAAAATCCCATCAGACCCCATCTCGGTCGTGCCACGGACTCCCAACAGGGACCATGGTCCCCAGCCTAGGAAGTTGGAGCAGAGAGATTTCCAGCCCAAACCCTGAGCACACTCGCCTCTGTTAGACCTAGCCTGTGGTTTCAGGTGACCATCAGCATCCTCGGCAAGCGTAAACAGAAACGTGACTGACAGCAGCCTTGTCCCCACATCTAGGAAGTCTCCCGTTAAAATAGACTCGGAAAGAAGCCAACTGAAAGTAAAATGCTAAAGAAGGAAACACAAAAGATTGCTGGTACTTAATATAAATTTACGTCATAGAGGCCATTTCAGGCTCCAGCATCTCAGAGATGTGCCTTCATTCGGGACCGACTTGAGTTTCATGTTAATTTGCTGTAGTTACAGCTACCTAAGTGGCTGTGCAATGCCAAGCCTTTCATTTCTTGATGATAATTTTTAAAAGCTATTATTGATCCATTTGGTTTGAAAGCTTGCTGCAGCTTGAGGAAGCTGGGGAGATGTCTGCTCTGCAGCACAGGCATGATATAAGTGGTTTTTAAAACAATTCTGACCTTTCCTAGCCATGGGAAGTGTGAGGATAACACGGGCAAATCTCATGCCATTTTGGGTCTGAAGCTTCATGTTACCTGAAAGATGAGGGTGGCTGGCTTGTTCCTGGAGTTACGGCTGCTGTTCAGCAAGGGAACGCACAGGCACAGGCACACACGTGTACCCATCTCTCCTTAAACGCTACCTCTTTCTTGTTTGCTGTTTTTCATCCCATGGGGGAAAAACAAACCAGATCCTCATTAAGGGAAAAGGCATATTTCTTTATTTTTATGCAGAGAAAGTCTGAAATCTGTTTCTGTGCATCCTTACCTGTTTTTTTTCTGAGCTCGAGGTCTGGAGAGACACAGAGATAAATGACTCGCTGGCTGGAAGAGGACTATTCAAACTCCTTCAAAGTGTGTGTTTGATGGGATGGAGGGGGAATTGGAGGAAGCAGCAACATTGACTCAAGGTCTCACAGCTATAGGTGATAAGAAAGGGTGGTACAACCATAAAATAAAGTTATCCTGATGTTTTCTTTTAGTGGATTTGTTTCTGTGTCTCCGCCATCTCTCAGTAGCCTGCTGTGACCACGGTAGTGACAGATGACAGCACCTTGGGGTTACTGAGCAACCTTCCCTCAAAACAAACAGGTTTATAATAACCGTTGCAAGGAGAAACACCAAATAAGAGGCTTTCTCCTGGATAAACTGAGTCCTCTGCTGCATGTAAGCAGCTGCACAAGGGCCGGGTTCAACGGGTCTCGAAGCAGGAAAGTTTCTGACTGCAGGGTGAGGGAGTGGGAATGGTCAGTGGCTGCACAGTGGTGTCTCATATCTTCACCTCACAGTTTTTGTCAGAAAAAGTGGAGGAAAGGGAGAGTTTGGCGGGCTGGCGTGTACTTTGCGGTTGCAGCCTTGTATTGCCATCTCCAAAGAAGCTCCTCTCACCGCGGCCAGGGAGGGATTGGTGAGGACTGTAACCAGCTCTCCACCTCTGTCAGTGTCTGTCAAGGTGACCGGACCCTCTGGAGCTGATTGATTGAAATGCAAATGGAGTCACCTCGTTGCTCTGCTTTGCCTCTTCCTCTCCAGGCAGCTTAGGCACCTCGCTCTTCTCTCTGCTGGTAGATGTTGGCAGTGACGGGATCCCATCACGGCAGCCCTTGGGAGTTGCATACGCCCACGTGTGGCTCCGCAGACGTCCGTGCTGTCCCGGAGGAGGGTGCCGGCTCCTCTTTTCTTGCTGGCCAGACAGGGATTGGCACCACAGGCTGCTGCAACCCGAGCCAGATAATTGATCAATAATCTGTGGCATAAAGCTGGCCTGTAAAGCTGAGTTATAGGGTGGATCACAGCGCAGAGTGATTGAACATGCTGTCACTTGGGGCATTCCAGTGGTTTATGTCTGGTAGTATCTTGTCGAATAAAAATAAAATCTGACATAACATCCTGAATTATCATCTGATAGAGAACAGGATTCTTGGCTGGATGCAGTCTGGTATGCAGTGATGTCCACGTCGTTACCATTGGCCATAATTAGCTCCCTTGTTGGCAGTCTCAGAAAAGAGGCTGAGCATTGAATTTGCTTTTGGATACTCACTACTCCTTTGTCTTAAGCAACAGGATCCAGACACGCAGGCGAGGATGTTTCCAGTGCAGGCAGAGAATTACCTTTTGGTGCTGTTAATTCAAAACCTCTCCCCAGGATTAAATAGCAACAACAGAAGTTTCGCTCAGCTCTTTGTAATGGAAAGGAAGGAACAAAGCAGCGTTTCTTACGCCCCCACCAATTGTTTATTGGATTAGATTGATGCGTCTGGGAACAACCTGTTTGCATATGAGCTAAACTCTAGTCTTGCTAAACATCTTCATTAATTAACTCCATCTGTTTTGCCTGCTTTTAGATATAAAATATATATTGCTTTGATCATTTGGTTTTTGCATATTTCTTGCAGTTTGGTAAAACACAGCAGCAAACGCACAATAAATACTATGCAGAACAAAACAAACAAAAAACCTGAAACATGTTGAAAAGACTGCCAAACACCTACAAAATGTGAATCCTAATAAAGTGTGAGCTCAGTTTCCCTTGAGGACTTACTCAGTATCAATCTAAAACCATGTGCATGGTTTAAGGTGGGTTGTACCACCTCCAAGCATTTCTCCAGCACCTCCAAGAGACAGTGGTGTTGCCCCAAGACTCCTTTCCCTGCAGACCCAGTCTTGAAAGACTTCTATCAGCTGGTTGAGGTGGTGGAGGAGCGGGAGACTGTGAACATGGGAACTGGAGGCCAGGTCCATCCTTCCTTCACCACCTTCCTGGGAGACAGAAGAAGGGGATTTGTACTGCTCCATCTGAACAACCTTTGGGTTTGGGGTTTTTTTCGTGCCCAGGGCAATGTCGGCTCAAGCGTGGGGTGGGCAGAAGAGACCAGCTGTCCTCAGAAGGGCACCACGATAGGCAGATGCACGAGGCCAGCTGATACAGATATGCATGATGAAATGCTAAGCAGGATATTTTGTCCGGATATTTTAACTGTACTGCTCACCTTGCCTTCACCCTTGCTCTGGCTGACCTGAGCCAGCAGGTCTCCTCGTCATGTGTCTCCAGGAGCAGATACCCCATGATGGGTAACTCCAGAGTAAATGACCAAGGGGAATTTTCTTCTGACCTTTTATCAGCTGGCAGCATCCCCGGCTGACAGCCTTCCACCTCCTGTCTCCCAGGATACCCTTGCAGGCTCTCCAGGGGCTGCCCAGCCTTCCCGCTTAGTGCCAGGGCTAACGCAGGGATCAGCTTGCAATTCCCCGTGGCTGAGGTGTGCAGAGCCTGATCCTGTCCTGCTGGCAGAGCTCTGAGGACCAGGGCCACCTTTTCCCTGCTGCTCCTGGCCCAGGCCCTTCCCAGGAGCTGGTCTTCTCCTGGGGCTCCGTGGTCACCCCATTAACTGTGAGCATCCCTGGCCAGCTGGGATGCGGGGGAAAGGGTTTCCATGGCGACAGGCAGCGCATTGAAAAATCTCTCAGCACGCTCTTTTCCCCAGCCTGGCCGGCTCGGAAGGCAGGAGGAGATACGAGAGCCGGGATATCCCCTCCAGCCTCCCCGCACACGTGCCCCGGCATCACATCTGCCCCCCCCAGCCCACTGCGTGGGCTGCCAGACAGCTCTCCTCCCCAGAGATGTCCCATGGTCCCATGTCACCCTGCTTCCCAGCAAAGCATTGCGCCAAAATCCCCTGCCTGCCTGCTTGCTGCTTTGCTTTCCAAGTGCCAGCTTGCTCCCCTCGGGCCCCTCTCACGCCTGTTTATGGACGCAACCTTCTTGGCTCGTGGTCTCCTCCACCCCACAGCCGTGGGCAGCACGCACATGGGACCTCTTGCTTTCTCTCCGTTCCTTCTCTCACCATTTCTTCTTCTCCATGCCTTTGTGTGTTAGGTATGTCCTGCAGGCAAACACAGCTCGCAGGGGCTTTCTGAGTCCGGCAGTTGACAAAAATGCAACGAGGTGACTGTCAGAGGGAGGAACGAGGCCGCATGTCGTATCACTCGGTCCCTTCGGTCCAGCAGGATGTTTGGAGACGTGGAGGATGGTGTCCAGCCACAGACATGGTATCACACTGAGCTCTTCCCACTGTACTTTTCCCTTTCTCCAGCCCCTGTGTGTCCGCATCCCATGCGAGCCGTCACGGCAGCGGTGCCCTCTGCTACTCCAGTCCGTGAAGGGACCTCCTCCTTCTTCCCAACGCTGCAAAGAGACTGTAAACGGTGTGTAAAAACACATCAGGCACTGAAGTTTGGTGTGCAGGGGGACAGGTGAGGGGGATTTGTTACAGCTTTTCCAAAACTGTCCTGAAGGCGAGCAAGGCTTTGCCCTCAGCCAGGAGCTGTGCAGCCACCAGCTGACCTCTGGTCAGAGCAGTAGGGTGGCAGTCATGGGGCCATGCTCTCCCCAGCTGCTCGAGCTCATGGTGCGCAGCCTGGGTGTCTGTTTTCTATACGGAAAGCAGCGTTCCTCCTCCAACCCTCTCTTCCCCCTTCTCTGTTTGTTATAAATGCGGTTGAATGACTTCCACCCTTGGTGATGCCCTGGCGTGAGGCTAATTCTACAGTGAGATGGCGTTTCCAAAGGAGAGGTTGCAGAAGAGCCCAGGGCTGTTCGGCTGTGTCGTTGTCATAAGTAACGTGGGACAGAGGTCATTCACCGCCCCCGAGACACAGCATGGCATAGTTGTGTTCCCATGCTTAAATTTTCTTGTTCTCCGAAACAGGGTGACCAAACCCAGCCTATGTTCTGGGAAGGGTCTTTTGGCCTATGTAGACCTCCAAGGTCTGGCCAGTGTCTGGGAGCCTGCTTATCGTGGTCTGACTGTGACAGATAGCCCGCCAGTAGCTTAAAAGTATGCGTAATTGTGTGCTGGAGTTTGATCCTCTGCCCTGACCTTGTCTAGTTTGCTATAATAGATGTAGCTTTGTATTTCTGCTCCTGTCAGGGCAGCTGTGGGTTGCAGTGGTGAATGACAATAGGGTTTGGATTGACCTAAGGACACATCTGTTCACAGCTGCTGGGCTCTCCCCAGCGGTGAATCCTCGTGTGTGCTCTTATTAAAAAGGCAAACATTTATTGTAGTCATTTCCTAAGTATTCTGGAGGGGAGAAAAGGATTTAAGACTTAAAGATATATATAGATAGATAGATAGATATAAAATGCGATATTGGGGTCTCCTGTAATGAAGGTGTGGAGCAAGGGAAGTCTGGGGTTATAGTGATCAGGGGATCAGGACTCAGATTTTGGGGTGGGGTGGGCAGCACAGGGTGCTCAGGGACAGTTTTGAGGTAGCACAACTTGGTAGCTGGTGTGCATTGGTTTTCATCTCTTTCTTAATTGGCTCCATGCTGGTGGAAGGGGAATATCAGCAGATGAGCCTAGGCGTGCGTGCTGGTTTTGGCTGGGATAGAGTTAATTTTCTTCCCAGTAGCTGGTATGGGGCTGTGTTTTGGGTTTGTGCTGGAAACAGTGTTGATAACCCAGGGATGTTTTCATTCCTGCTGAGCAGTGCTTACCCAGAGCCAAGGGCTTTTCTGCTTCTCACCCCAACCGACCCAAGGGATATCCCAGACCATGGGATGTCATGCTCAGCGTATAGAGCTGGGGGAAGGAGGAGGAGGAAGGGGGGGATGTTGGGAGTGATGGTGTTTGTCTTCCCAAGTCCCCGTTAGCCGTGCTGGAGCCCTGCTGTCCTGGCGATGGCTGAACACCTGCCTGCCCATGGGAAGTGGGGAATGAATTCCTTGCTTTGCTTAGCTTGTGCACGCGGCTTTTGGTTTTCCTATTAAACTGTCTTTATCTCAACCCACAAGTGTTCTCACTTTTACTTTTCCGATTCCTTCCCCATCCCTACGTGGGGAGAGTGAGCGAGCGGCTGTGTGGGGCTGAGCTGGTGGCTGGGGTTAAACCACGACAGCATGGTGGGGAGAGATGCTGCTTTGGGTGCGTGTTTGTGTGAGAATGACATGGAATCAAAGCACCGTTTTACATATTTCAATGCTTCCTGCAATTTCAAACAGTCTGGTAAAATAACAAAATAGTCTTTTCTTTGCATGCAGAGCTGTTGGGCATTAACTTGTAATGCCTGGGACATGGGTGCGTTTTCTGTGGAGGAAGAAGCACGGGCAGTCCAGGACGGACACCGAGACCCCTTGGCCTGGGAGGCTGGTGAGGGAGAGGCTTCAGCAGCTGTTGCAGGAAAGGCTTTAGACTTTTTAGATGAAGACCCTGTGTGCTTCCAGACAGGTCCAGAAGGGATGCCACATCCTTTCCCACCCTGGGGCTGGATGAACTCCACCTGACCCTTTCCTGACAGATGTTTGGCCACTGCACAAACTCTGATTTTGCCGATTAAAGGGAAATTATCTGTGATCATTGAAGCATCTCTGGTCACACCTTTGTGGTTAGCCCCATGTGGACTGGCACAAAACATGCTCCCCGTGTGCAAGAGTTTACAGTCCTACCAGTGTCCTTCATCAGTCCATCTTCCAAACCTTCTGTTTTCACATCAGCATTAGTTAAAAAATCCTGCACTAACCCCCCCAGGTCTTGCCATGAATTGGACATAAAGGGGAATTGCTTGAATTGGTCTCAGCACAGGTGGGTGGCCTCCCGTCAGGACATGGGTCTCTGTGGCCATGGAGAAGAAGTCCAGAAGAAGAGCTGCAGCCCCTGATGGAGACTCTGTTTCTGTCCTTGACCCTTTTTAGGAAAAGGGCACGATTTATCCCTTCTGTTTGCAGGGGAAAGGAAATTAATGCATCTGCTCTGTGGTCACAAACAGGCGTCATCAGGAAGAGACTCACAGCTTGTCGCCTTGATCCCAAACCAGCTTGCCTCCTCCTCTCCCCCAGTGCCCTGAACACCCCCAGCCTCCGTTACCAACCTGCACCGTGGAGATGACAACTCTCCCCTTCCTCACAGCCTGGCAAGAGGGTTAGTTAGTCAGTGTTTGCACAGCACTTTGAACCTGTACCCTGTTGTAGAAGTGCTAAGTATTAATCGATGGGTCTTGGAGCACCCTGAATGGATAAATAGATAGATAGATGAGCGAGTGACAGCCCATCCTCCTATTTCTATTTGCAGATGCTCTCCCCGACACCTGCCATCCTGCTAAAAGGAACGACTGATACTGTCTTTGATGTCACTTGATTGCTACTGGTCCAGGACCTTGCAGTCACTTGGAGTTGAAGGTGAATCAGTGATGGGTTCCCCACCCAGCAGCAGAGAAGAAGGAGGGGGAAGGCTTGAAATAACCCAGTCCTGGCTGCAATACGTGTTGTCCACTGCAAACAGAGTAAAGCCTTCAATTTGCTCTGACATGTACAAGCTGCAGTCGGTGGCAGCAGGGAGCCGCTGCTCCCCATAATGTGTCTCCTGGTCCTTGTAGGGAACACGGGAGTGCCCATGGGGCTAAATTCTAGGTTTTTTCCTTTTGCTGGTTCTCACAGGCTCCCCATGAGCTTGGGGAATGACCTGAAAGTGCTGCAGGATTAGAAATGAGATTGTGGTTTTAAATCTGAGTTTAACTCTGAGCTCCTCCTGGTCTCCTTGTGTGACCCTGGTGAGCCTCGGGGATGCCTGGGAGCCTGTTTCTTACCAATTTCAGTGGATCTCTGCTTTACTGTTTCTGGCCAAGATGCAAAGCAGCTGAACTGGGAGCTGGAGACTGGTCCAGGTGCCTTTCTCTCCAGTATCACCCAAATCCAAATGTGCGTGTCTGCATTATTTTGGGCAAAACTAGGTTGAAACCATGACGAAGTATGAGCAATTTAGAAGTACCCACCTGGGTCTGCAGACAGCCTGAAACAAGTGCTCTTCGAGAGGTCAAATGCCTTCTGCGAGGTGGGAAAGTCTCACTAGAGGACTCACACATCAGTGCATAGGGAGATGTTTTGCAGGGTTAAGTACCTCGTCCTTACATCTA
The DNA here is from genome assembly GCF_900496995.4 of Aquila chrysaetos chrysaetos. Classification (NCBI taxonomy): domain Eukaryota; kingdom Metazoa; phylum Chordata; class Aves; order Accipitriformes; family Accipitridae; genus Aquila; species Aquila chrysaetos. The sequence goes on from NC_044008.1 coordinate 2,951,706, forward strand.
GTTTTTATAAATTTATTCCTTGTACTTAGGCCCTTTGAAATGCTTATTGCTCTCTGACAGCCATGTTCCTAAAAAGTTTAATAAACTGGTGCAAGAGCTGTTTCTTAGGATGGATTATTTGTGAATATGCAGTAAGAGGATGGCTAAGCCTGGATGAACTAACAGGGTGTAAAACACCTTAGTGTTTCAGACAGCTAGGCTGGATAGAAAACAGCCACCTCCCTCTCTACTGAAGAAGTGCCCGGTATCAGGTAAAACTGAACAACCAGCCTCTGTCGAATCCAGCTACTGCTTAAATTGTATGCTCAAAAAAAAAACCCCAAATGATGCTAATCACTGAGCTGAATGGCTCAAAAAAGAATCGATGTTAAGCAGAGCTTAATAAACCTAAGACTGTCACCTTAATAGTCACAGATGCACTTCAGTGCTGTTCACCTCCTTAATAAAGCAGTGACACGGAGAGATGGACAGAAGGTCCCTGAGAGTCTCTTCCATAGCCCATCAGAGCTAGAAAGAAAGTGAGGATATAGGGTTACCTGCGGGCAGGCTTATTACCTGCTCTCCATCCCCATCTATAAGGGAATATTTGGAGGCTGGGGGTGTCTGACTGCTCATGGCCCCAGAAACGCCCCATTTCCTTCTCCAGTGTGACCAGCTTTGCCAGAACGGGATCCCAGGGAACATGCTGGGACAAGACCCCAGCTGTGAGCAGAGCTCGTATCAGGCAGATTTTGGTGTAACCTTTTGCTGTTTTATCTTTTCTGTAGCGTTGTTTCCATTTTTTTTTCTTCCATCAAATGCTCAGCTGCTTGCTTCAATAGTCTAACCCCAACTTAGTCTTCCTCCTCAAAGCTCAGCCGTGAGGTAATACTTATTCCCTCAGTGTTCCTTCCTTACAGTGGGGCTAAATCCTTTCTTTTAAGATGCATTGGGAGAATTTGTGTGTCCCGGTGACGATGCTGAAGGCGACTGGGAGTTATTTGCCTCTCAGATGGAGGGAGAGTGATCTCGTGTCCTGTTACACGTACATCCCAGTTTGTGCTAATCCAGCTGCTGCCATTGATAAAAAGCGCTGCCAGCATTTGGATTCAAATGGACATGTGTCTGAGTGTGATAGATGTGTTGATTTTTTCTTTCTTTCTGGAGTTCAAACACTTTGCATTGATTTGTGTCTTCGTTTGTATATTGTATGAGCGGCTCAGACCGAAGGCAGCTCTGCCTGTCGTCCATCAAAACCCCCAAGTGCTTTGTCTTCATTTCGACTTGGCTGCTCCTTCGCGGGCTTGTGGCCGGGCTTCTGCCAGACGGTGGTGGGTCTAAATCTGCTGCTGGGAGCACTGCACCGCGGGCTCACAAAATAGGGGCAAAACCATGACATTAAAACAAACCTTCTGCTTACTGTGCCGACTGCTGAGCACACACAGCTCTTTGTCTGGGGGTCCAGGAGTGCTCGTCTCCCATGGAGGGTGGTGGGTGATCTTCCTTGGGTCTGTGGATGGTGCAATGCATCTATGTTTGGATGAGTCCTTCGCATCCTGAACATGAAGAGATTTCTTTCTTCCCTCTTAAGATCTCCATGTTGCTGCAGCTTGTGATCCCTGTTTGTCCCCATCTCCATTAAACATGGAACAAAAGCAAGGTGAGCATTGGTGTTTGTGCTAAAGGTACCTCTAATAAGAACGTCCTGGAAATACCAGCTACTGGGGTGGGAACTTGCTTGGGCAAGCAAGCCCATCCTCAGCTTCCTTGCTGATACCTGCTCTTTGATGAATACAGCAGTTTTCTTCCATGAGGCCGGTTTTGGTTTTTTTTCTCTCCTCACAAGGAAGCTGGTCAGGGAGAACCTGGAGCACTGGGTGCTCTTTGGATGCTGGGTTTTTTCTGTCGCAGCAACTTTCTGGGTTAGGGGGGGTATTTCAACCTAAAAAAAAATACCTTGTGCTCCAGAAACTGAAGTTGTTGTCGATTCTCCCTTCTATGGTAGAAGCTGGACGGTGTCCATCATGTGTCCTACAACTTCTTCAAAACCCTGTGCCCACCTTAGGACGTCCATATCCAATGCTGTCCTTAAGTGTTGCCTTCTGCGTCTGTTGCACATAAAACAGACTTCGTATTCAGCCCTGACACATTTCTCAACAGCCCCCAGCAGTTGCTGTAGCAGTAACGTGAGAAGAGGTGCCCAGTACAAGAATGCCATAGGACAAGGTCTCCTCGGTAAGTCCTGGTAGCACCCGTGACTGCTCCCAGCGCAGTCTGGCAGGAGCAGGAGACTTGACCCCACCCCAGGCCATCGATGCCGTATTAAAAAATTGTATTTAGAAGCAAAGCTCCCTGCAGCCACACCGGAGCGTGTGCGTGCATGTGCTTGGACATCTCTCCGCCACGCTGCACCAGTCCTCATCAAACACAGTAAGTGCTATTCAAATGCCATCACTCATCTGTGTACCAACGCCTGCAGACCTCTTGCTGGTGCTGATCACTCTGGATCCAGCTGAGAGTGGTTTGTACAGAGGCACTACTTGCTCCCAGTGTTGGTGGCCGTGGCAGAAGAGCCAGGAGCCCAGTTAGCCAGACAAGCTGGTTCTCCTTCCCCCTGCAGAGATGCACCGAGGCTCTGTGTGATCTGTGCTAATGTAACAGGGTTGCTCTGGAGACAGAAAACACTTGCTGTAAAACCCTGTAACATGAAAAGGATCTCCAATGAGAAATACCCCAGAATTCCCCTGTTTGGAGGCACTAAGATAAACCTTCCCCAGTCAGGCTAATATGACATCTCTTCCTCAGTCACAAGCCAGTCCAAGCCCTGGTCTTGAAAGCACCTACCAAGAGATGATGTGGCTTTTTGTAACATTAACACCACCAATTTCCAGGAAAAAACAGATTACATGGGGCACTGGGGTGATGGAGGACCTTCTCAGGCTGCAGCTGGCAATATCTTGGGCTGTCTGCCTTGGTTCATGCTGTGCTAATGCTTAGAAGGTGTCTGCGTGATGGGTGGTGTGAGCTGGGGGACACACATTTCCACGCTGGCAAGGCCATAACCAACCCAAGCTAAACAAAAGGTCACATTTGTGAGCTGAAGTCCGAGTCTCTCAGAGCTGAGCTACTGGAGGGAGAATCAATCCTCCCATTATAATGATAATTTCGAGCTGTCTTTTCCTCCTACCGCCTAGGAAGCTGTATTATGAATATTGATTAGGCTTTATTCATTAAGTAGCAGTGGTGGGAAAAGAAAAAGTCAAGAAAAAGTCCCTACTGCAAGAAACTTGCAGGCAAAGCACCCAGGGGTCTGCCCCGATGTCGGTGGGCTCCGAGCCACCACCCTTGGGGAGACACTGGTGAGGGTGGGAGGTGAAGGGTCCCGGTTCGGCTGTATTGCATGTTGCCTCTGTTCAGGGTGTGGTTTTTATTTGCTTTGCTTGAAATTCGGTTTGTTGGGTTTTGTTGGTTTTGGTCTGGGGTTTTTGGTTTGTTTTTTTTTTTTTAAGGTGAAATACTTTGATGGTTGAGGGGTTTTCCAGATTAAAATCTTTCCTTTTTTTTTTTTTTTTTTAATTTCAAGGGATGTGTCTGAAGCTTTAGAGGGGTTGGGACTTACATAACGGCATTTGATTTTGTTTTTACAGCAAGGGGCTAAGCTCTTTAAAGCCCTCATCGCCTTAAAAGACACATCTTCAAGCATCCTTGCCTGCTTTCTCATGCCGCCCATCCCCAGGGTAACACCGGCGTTCAAGCCCCAGCAGCATGATGCAGCAGCCGGCGTTTGCAACCTTGACCACGCTGCGAGCAGCATGTCCCGGGGCTCGCCGACACCCCCCTTTCCTCACCCCACGGATTCGGGACCCGAGCTTGCACAGCCCTGCATTCGCTGTTGCACCGGTCGGCCCCGTGTAGCTTAGCAACAGCCAAATCCTTGTTTGCCAACTTTTACGCTCCATAGAGGAGATGGGGCTGGCTCAGCATCCCACTGACCCCAGTGAAGCTCCAGCGAGCGCCTGGGTGGCTGAGCTGTCCTGGCCGTGGAAGGTCCCCTGGAAATTTGGGGGTTTTGCTGGATGGATTGCAGTCAGCAGAGCAAAATTCCAGCTTCTCTATCCCAAGTGATACAATTCTGGGGACAAAGAGCCCAGGTAAGCCGGTAGCCACAGGCAAGGTTGCAGGTGGATGGTCGTCCTGCAGTACATGCAGGGAAATCCCAGGTTCAGCTTCCTGGGATACCAGGGAGGGTTTTTCCAGCACAAGAAGGAAAAAGGAAAAAAAAAAAAAAAAAAAAAATCCCAGAACCCTGGGGGGAAACAAGAACTGACCTATTTTTATCTCATGAACGGACTACAGATGAATACTTGATTCCCCAGAGAAAAGCAAATTCTCCAGGCCAAATGTGACGTGTCACGTGAGGAAGGATGTGGTTTTCCACCCTGAAGTGTAAAACTTGCATATCCCTTTCCATCTGCATGCAGCTGACTTGGTGGTTGCAAAGATGTAAAGATATTTGCTTTGAAATTCAGACCCAGGGCCAAACTGAGCGGACATGGACTGGCTTGGCCTGGCTTTAAATTGTCCTGCGCTGCCTAATGTGATGAATATCTGGGTGGGCAAGCTCAGCGCGTGGTGCCTGTATGCGGCGTTGGGCAGTGAGCTAATGGCCATAAATGAATATAAAAGGAGACTGAATACTTTCATAACATAACACAATGATGGCACAGAATAAAAAAGTAGAAAGCAAGTGTTAAAAGCATGTAGTTCATCTGGAGTAACATCAGGGTAATCAACGCTCGTGCATCAGGGTGTCATCTAATCACAGGGGCCAGAAGGGAATTGTCCTTTCAGGCCATGCATTGCCCTGGTTGATTTTTTTCTTAGCCTTTTGAAGCACCATCAGCCCCAGCCTTGTCCGGGAGAGCGCTGCAGATGGAGGGGTTGGTGCTCAGCTCCCTGACTTGCCTTGGTGTTGATGCATGTCCAATGAGCCCTTGGTGAGGACCCGATAGGGTCCATCCTCATCAGTTTGTCCGGAATCCTGGTAGGCAGCTGTAAGATCAGAGCAGATCTCTTATTCTGGGAGCAAACTCATCCTCTCACCAGCTGGAAAGAGATCCCGCTATGATAAGCCTTGAAGTTGCATCTTTCCAGCCCCACTTTAGCCAACGTTCCTCCTCCCGCCCCTGAGGACAATTCAGGTGATGGCACGTGTCTCTATTCCCCTGTGTGGGCTACGAGCAAGCGGGTGCTGCTTGGTGATGGGTGAGTGAGCACTACTGATGCGGTGTTTCCCATTATCACATCAGTACACTGCATTATAAATTGCATTCACAGTGCCGTGACGGTGGCCGCGATCATCTCTCACGGCTCTGCCTACGCTCAGACCAGGGCTTGCTTTTGCCTCGCAAAAGGCTGCTTTTGGCTTTGCGGGGACCTGACGTGCGAAAATTTTCCCTGGGTTTTCTTTACCCAGGTAGGTTGGGAAAAGCAGCAAAACCAGTGCAGAGGCCAGAGTTTATTTCCATCACTGCCCTGCAGCTCAGCCTCTCCCACGCACCTGTAAGTCCACCCCGATGTCTGCTGCATCCCGACATCTACAACGCTTCAGTGCTGCTGGGCATTTTCAGCAGCAAGGGTTTGAATGAGTAGCCCAATCAGTTTTATTTAGCCACAGGCTTAAATTTTTGTGAGCTGTTTTATCCTCGCAAGGGCTATACTCTGACCTCTAATGATCCTCCTAATGATATGGGAGAAAAGGAAGGATGACAAGTTGCTGAGGCTTAGTTCATATTTTAGAGTTTTTGCAGATTCCTGAGAAGTAAGAGGGTGAGTGAGGAGGAATGTGAATTTCCTTTGTTTTCTACTTTGTCTATTTATTAAGCCTTTTTTTCTTTAAAAGCAAACAAACAAACGAGAAGTACCAGCATGCATGTCAAGTGCTGTAGTGCTCTACACCAGGAAATGACAAAGATATTTATTACTTGCCTGGGTACCCAAGTTTTTTAAGTGCACAGAGATTTCCCGGGCACATATCAAAGCAAAATAACACAAAGGAGTAGTAGAAAGGGCAAAGATGAAGAGGGGAGGCAGGAAGGCGGGTATGGCTTGCTTTCATGTCTTTCATCTGGGTGTCATGAGGGTTCTTTGGTCAACCAGAAATTGCCCTGTGTGCCTTGAATGTGCACCTTCCTTTAAAAACCAGGTCCCCTGGTCAAGTCAATGTGCCTTTTGGGAGAGTTTTCTGACACAGCAGACCCCTCTTGCGACCCACTGCACTCCAGTTGGCCGTCCGCTTTAATGTGCCTCTTGCCACAGTTTGATGGATGCAACGAAGTCTAGCCTACTGCAGACCTCTGGGATCGTACTTTGATACCAGAGCAGGAGCTTGGGATAAAAGGGCACGGCCAAAGCATATATACAAACACAGCTCTCCAGAGGCTGCTTTTGTAACCATCGCTTGGGGTGGGGGGACCACAGCTTTAATTTCGTGTACTTTTTTGGGGTGGTTGGTGCACCTTAATATTGTTCGTTCTGTTGTTCCGTAAGACACAGCCAAAGGTCCAAGGACATTTCTTTAATCACTGTATTCCACTGTGAGTGAGGTATTTACTGTTAATTCTTTATCCCATTTGTGCCTCATTACACTCAGATTAACTCTTCGGTGGGTCATTAGGTAATCACACAGCAAAGCAAGCGATCTGGAGTGGGAGGGAATTCTGACTGTGAGCATTTCCTGGCTGAACTCTGGAGTCAGGAGATGAAGGCTTTGAATGCTCATTTATTGGCAGCACTTCCCAATATGTGTTGCAGTTTGGCAGGTGTAAACACAAGGATTTGTAATCACTGGGTATATAAAAGCTGTATTTCATATATTATTCACATATTTAATCTTTTTTTTTTTTTCTTTTTTTTCTTCACATACCACTTTTCCAAGCCTGAGATTCCCATGAATTGAGAAGAAGTTTGGAATTTGGCCTGGCAAATAAACAGGTCAAGATGAGACAGCCTAAGTAAGTGGTTAGTGAAGATTAGGTCTTCTGGGAAACACCTGTAGCCTGCACATAAAAATGAGCATGGGTGAAAAACTATTACTATTACAGGTGTTTCCTCTGTGTTTGCTCTCTGTCTGATGTCTTATATCCATCTGGTGGCTTCAGTCATGCTTTTATGCTCTTTCCTCACATTTGGAAATCTAAACTTGTGTAGTTCAATTGATAACTGAAGTTGCTCAAGGAAGATACCTGGTGTTCTTTGTCCACCACCATTTTAATTTAATTAATTAATTTAGAAAACTAGATCTGATTATCTTGAAGAATGTAGCAAACATTCGCAAGTTCTTTTTCATTAGACCAAAATCAAAGTCTTTAATCACCTTCTTTTTTTTTTTTTTTTTTTAATAAATGGAATATTGGACTGTGACCATGAGCAGGATGAAAAGCAGAGTGCGGGAAGATGGGACCGGAAATAACTAATTGCCCTCCAGTTAAAGTATTCAGCAGGAACGTGCCCAGCAATGGATAATTGGCTGTTCTTGAGTGAGTATAGCTTTGGATGCTGAACACAAAGATATGAAAGTTCCTGCTGAAAGTTTCATCAAAACCTTCCTGTGAAAACTGTTTGTTTTGAAATATTGGCATTTTGCAATGAATAGCAATGTCACTGAAAAAGTCCTATTGGAATATTTGCAACAAAGTCCCCTGAGCCTGTGTATTAATCCAGGTAGCATGTTCATTTTTATCAGGTTTATTCTTCCCTAGAGGCTGAGCCAAAGAGCTTCCAATTTACCCAGGTCATTAGTGATTTATATGATAATTGGATCTAAGTTGATTTTAACTATTTGCTTTACATCTCTGGGGATTTGTATTCTTAGACATTTTAATGCCATTGGAAATTTCACTGATTAAGCAAAGCCAAGTATATGTACTTAATTAGTCCTGAAACCAATTAGTCCTTTGTCGGTCAAATTAATCTTGTATCTGGACCTTTAAATGAATTCTAATAATTTGGGCATTGACCTTTGTGGGCTTGAGAGTGGAGTCAGACCATTGCCTACACCCAGCCCGGGGGAGAGCACATCTACCCAGGCTGGGAGTGTGATCGCCTTTGTCCTCCCTTGGTCGTTCTGCCACTAAATGGTACGAACTATGGCTGTGGGTGGTCATCTCAATGGAAAGGTAGATATGGAGCTGATGATGAAGCAACTGGCAACCTCTGGTCTTTTGAAGGCAGGAAGGCAATAATCACAGTAAACCATGACATAGGGTCCTCCTTCCCTAAAGACAATGCCCAAGAGGGTCTTTCTAGCGCTAGGACAGACTGACAGGATCCATAGGTTGCCTCTGGTTGTCTGACTGAAGCCTGGATATAGTAAATGTGACGTCTTTTTCATGCATAATGCAAGTTAATACCTTTTTCCAGTCTTCTGCGTTAGGATTTGGATGTATATCCCTCCAGTCCCTGCAGGACCTAGGATGGTGATGCATTACAGTGTCAACCCTACCTTTCTGCTGGAGGTGACTGGTGCTTTTGACCGTAGGACCCAGAAGGATGCTGGCACGGTGAGCAACACATGCACTGATAATACAATATTGTTTTCCTGAATTCAGTGTGACCCATTTTTGCCCACAACAGCATTTTGAATGTAACACCCAAACTATCAGAGAAGGTAGCCTGTGGACCCAGGGGCTGTGTCTTCACATCGGGTTTAGCAGTCTGAAGCTTGAGAACTGCCAAAATTTTGGATCTTTTTTTCCTACTTTTGGTTTGAGAGGTTTTTTTCCTTCCTAGTTCTCAATTTCAAATTTCTTTCCTAGCTGTGCATTTAGTATGTTTTAGCTTGTTCATGGTGATATTTGTATGGCTTAGGTTTGAGGTGGGCTTCCTAGTGTTTCTTTTGGGCCTCTAACATGTGCTGAGAGCAAACCTAGTAACTGTGTCTCTCCGTTGTGTAGTTTTGATAAAGATGCCAGAAGAGATTCCCAACATTTTTCTTCAATCCTTCTTTCCTTCCCTCATACTACTTTGCAATCCTGTCCTGATACATGTTTTCACCCTTTCTTACCCTAACGCATTTGAGGGCTTTGTTGTCCCTATTCTCATGGAAGGCCTCCAGCTGATCACTGCAGAAAACTACAGTGGTGGAGCCCCCAGGAGTTACTTGTGAAGCCCCCATAACAGTAAAGGAGTGTCCCTCTCAGGCTGGGAGAATTTTAGGTTGACTTTCTTGCCTTTTGAAGGAGGTTGCAGGTATTTATGAGCTAATTTGCAAACTCTGTTCATTGATAATAAGCTGAAAAAGCACTCTCCACCTCTGTGAAGGTGAGAAACATTGCAGGGAGCAGGACTAGTAAATCTCTTTAGGTAGTGGGCTTGGAGTTCTGGGGTGATATTATTTGTGTGTTGCTTGAGGGTCCACACAGACATACATCAGCGTATTGCCTGATGCTCACTGTCACAAATCCAGCCCCAAATAGGGTCATTTTTCATGATTCATGAACTGGAGAGCTCAGCGCTGGTATGGCTCTAGGGACCAGAAATGTTCCCATCCAGCCCTGCTCCAGCGTGAGTCAACTGTATGAGTTTCTCATCACACAGTTATGCCCGCTTTTTCTTCTAAAGGTATTGAATCCCTCCCCTTGCCCCCATTTTAATGGATTATTTAACTTGTTCCTGCTCCAGGAGACACAACTGGTAGTACTGGAAACATTGTAATGGTAAAACAGTACCTTGACTTTCTGTAAGAGAGGGTTCCTGCAGAGATTGGGACAAGGGGAAGAATCCAGTCTGGGACAGCCAAGACCTGGAGAGGGCAGGTGCTGGAGAGGACGTTGGACTTTTAGTAACTCTTTAGAAATGGACTAAATTTGCTTCTTATCTCTCAGATGAGAGGAGACGAAAGGGGGCAGGGAAAGAAGGAGACCGGCTGTAGGGTGGGAGGTGGACAGGAGATGGGCAGAGATGGTGGCAGGATTGAGGTGTGCAGGAGCAATAGATGGAGGGACATCGGTAAGACCAATGTCCCCAGAGATGAGGAGGAAGGTGCAGATGTGGGGTCTGGATTTAAACTGGGAGGCAGAGGAGAAGGAAGCTGTGCTGCGGAGAGCTGTGGTGTGGTGATGAAGAAGGTATGGCAGTAAAACTGCACAGTTCCTCTGGTTTCCTCCCAGTCCCTGGCCATCTGAGATTCTGGAAAGTCCAGAATTGGATTTTAGGCTCAAGTGCAGCAATATAGGCTCCAGCCAAATTACATCCTCCACCCTTTGATCCTCCTACTGCTACGAGCACTTCCAGTGGGTATCTACCACAGCAGGGTATGACCCCGCGCAACTCGGGAATAGACAGAGTAAGTCATTTTGCCAAGGGTCAGGGAGGAAGTCTGAGAAGGAGCCAAGAATAGAGCCCTGCTCCGTTCAGCTCCCGGTCGCGTGCCGCCTCCCCTCTCCTATTCTTCCTCCCGGCGAGCAGCAAGACAAATAGCCGGACACATCAAATCCGCTGAGATCAGGAGCTGAGTCAAAGGTCAGTGCTTGGGCACAAAGATGCTTCTATTTACAAGGCACTAATCTGGGCTGCCGCTGAGCATAAAAGTTGGTTTCGCCATACAGATGAGGTCCAGGGCGGGAGGTCGTGGCGGCGCGATGATTAGCTGCTTTGGGGAAAAGGAACTTAGATAGGAGCATGCAAGGATGAATGGGTGATCAGGTGAGTTAACCCTCTATCGAAGGGGCAGCGCATCCCGCTGCCTTGCTCGCCAGGAGAAGCGATGGGCGGCTCAGGTCTCCCTTCTAACCCTGACTCTCGGTGTAACCTTGCACCACCTGAGCAATGTGGGCATCCCGCTGGCTGTGCACCTCCACGACCTGAGCTTGCATCCCTGTAGAACTCTACACCACAATTCCCATCATTTTCAGGAGAGGGCTTGCCGGGCTTTGCCATGTTGCAGCCTCACGGAGGAACCCTGTGGTTCTAATTGCCCTTGCTGGTCCAGCGCTACCATCCACCCTTATCCTTCCTCGGTAACTGGGGGTCTTTGTCTTTGAGGAGGTGCACAGGATTGCCCTTCTGACCAGGGAAGGTTTTAGAGGATCCCCTGCAGTTAGTATAATAATTTTTGGAAGATGAAGGGGACAGCAGCCCGGTGTAGATCCACCAGAGGGAAAGATAGGGAGGGCAGACTGGGGAAGGAAGCAGAACCAACTCCGTTGGCTTTGAGGTTTAACTCAGGTTCTCGCTGTGTAGCGTCTCTTTAGTTAGCCCATGCACTGGTGAAGCACTGCTTGCTGGCCTTCACATTGCTTTTTCACCGTCTTGGCATGCTACCTCCGTAAAGGGCTCTGTGGGGGTTCTCGGAGGCCAGATTTACAGGCCTGTGCTGAGGGACTTCCTGCAGAATTGTGGCTTTTTGAGCCCCTCTGCATCATTTGGAGCCTTTTACTCAGCACACTGAGAATGACCTGGAGCTCCAAATCACGCCCTCAGACTTTAGCAGTTGTTGCCTGCATGGGCTTAGCTAGCTTTTAACCGCTGAAGGGCCTTAAAACACATATGCATTAATGAATGACCCTTCTTATTCCTCTCCTCATAACCATCCCCACCCTGCCCGTCAGGTCAGGGACCCTGCCTTCCTTTCATTCCTGCAGCCTCATCTCCTTCCCCGACCCAATCGCACGTCCTTCTGAATTGGTCGCTGTCTCATCCTGCACGAGGCCGTGAACTCCATGTTAGAGGACAGAATTTGGCAGGTACTGTCAGGTCAGGGGGTTCTGTAGCTAAACGGTGACACCTCCCCTCTTAGGACAAGCCTTTTGCAGGACTTGACACCGGCAGAGAAACAGCTCGGCTTGTTCACAAGACGCGGTGATGGAGGAGCGTGGACCCGTTGGCCGAAGAGCCAGCTGCACCATCCACAACAGCTACAGGTGGAGGCATGTGCTCGATGTACACCTGCAGACTGTGCCTGTCGTCGGTCAGGGTGCAAGGAGCCAAATTATGAAACGCAGCCTGCGAATGTGCTACCCAGCGCTCAGCCTCTTGTCCTCCGTCGAGCTGGAGAGGAGCCGTCTGCAGAGAGCTGGGGTTTAATTCGCTCCCAAGTCTGGATGTATCATCTGCTGCCGCGTGCCGGTTGCCATTAGAAGCCCTCTTCTAGGATGTCTGAGAGCTGTCATTTATTATACATAGGAAACTATAAGATGAAATCTATAGCTGCAGCTTCAGTGAAGGATAATTCACAAGGGCTTGCCTGGTGGAGCCAGGAGCTAATGCTGTTAAAATGCGACTCTTCCTGCAAAAAGCAACCCTTTAATGACTCTCAACTTCAGCTTATACAACAACCACGCCACTTACATCCTCTCCAAAGATCCGGACGCTGCTAAATGGATTAACTGCTTAGTGAACTCTCCCAATGTGGTGGCCAAGCTCCAACCTTATAATGGACCAATTAAAAGGTCATTGTTACTTATGGTTGCAGTTTCCTTACATGAGAGCTTCCACACTCCCATCTGGCACTGCAGGCCACCGAAGGCAACTATTGACATTTTAATGTGTTAATAATGGAGCAATAAATTAATCTTTTGGATTTCTCTTTTTGCTTTCTGGAAGGCACCGAAGGGTTAATATGAGAGATGCTTGCGAAGCTGGGTAGCACAGGCAGCAATAAAACCTTGTTGTCAAGGCATTATCACTAACGAAACTCTTTCCGTGGCGGGGGATGCCTTGTCACCTGGTCTGACACTGAGCAGAGCCAGGCTGGACTCACACCAGGCAGCTCCCGCACCCACCGAGCTGGTGCCACCCTTTGGCTTGACAGCTAGAAAAGACGTTTCATGAGGTTCCCGAGCAGCATGAAGCAAACAAGCCCCCATCAAGCCTTACCCACAGAGATTATTACACCCTGGTCCTGACCCATCTCTCAACGAGAAGCTTCCCAAGTCCTTGCATGTGTGGTACCCCCCAATCCCTGGTTAGATCTTGATGTCTACTGGCAGGAGAGCCCAAGGCATTCTGCTGTGTTACAGCTCTTTATACTAAGCCACCCAGATGGCTGATTTCAGGAACGCCTGTTTTGCTCTAGGCTGTTTAAAGAAACGCTGCTGAGGATGAGAGATGAAGCCTTTCCCATCTTTGGAGGACTCTCCCATCCTGGTTTTTTTTTTTATTTATTTGGCAAGCAGCGGGAGGGTTAATTCCTAGCAGAAACATTGCAATCCTTCTGCTGTCACCTGCCTGTCCGGTCCCTAACCTTGAATGATGCACCCTGGCATCCCAAGGGGCCTCCTCTGATTGATTGATCACTATCTAAGTTGGCGGATGAGGGAGGATATTTACTACGCAGCGGAGAGCCCTTCAGAAAGATGTTTTATTAAGGCTGCTCACAAAACAGGAAATGCAATGAAGCACCGAGAGACAAACGAAGAGGTAAATATACCATCCTGCCTATCGGGCCAGCCTAACAGCTATAATATACCGGCCTGCGCACTCACATAGGTCACTCTTTGGCCATCACCTGAAGAAAGGAATAGCTTCTGTTTTCCAGCTGATGTATTGACCCAATAAAAGGTATTATTACATTGCCTATCACCGCTGACTACAGGAGAGCATTTTGAAGAGAGTGATGGCTCCCTTTGGAGAGTCACAGAGCAGGAATAAGCGTGTATGGATGCGAGCATGTCAGCGAGACAGAGATTCCTCCGTCTGGAGAAAGCAGGGCTCTCCAAAGACGTTCGACTGGGTTGCTTTTACCGCAGCGTAACAGGAACAGCTTCTCTTTTCTAGGGTGGATTTTGGAGAAAGGGGAACAAATCTTTTTGCCTTTTTAATTGAGGTGCAGTCTGTTAACAGCAGAGCAAGTTTAGATCCAAGGACGGATGTTCACTGCTCCTGAGTGTTTGCTTCAGCGAGGCAGCTCTGAGTCTGGTTTTATCAGGAAATTTTCTCCTGCAGATGATGCGGGGTGAGCCACTGGGTCAGAAACGTGCTCTTTGCCAACCACAGGCATGCATGTGTGCATGCTCACGCACGCACGCTCCTGCTCACCTTTCCCCGCACAGTACGCGTTTCTTCCATAGCAATGAGGAAGTAGGGGATTTAAGAGCTTCTGAGTTTGCTCCTGGGTTTTGCTATTTGTTTGATCCGGTGGCTCTGTATGTGAAATGCATGAGCAGCCCAGACCCCCATACCGCTCCTCTCCCTCCCCTCTGGTACCCTGAGCTACAAGCTACAGCATCAGCGGCCCCCTCTTTTCTTCCCCCCTGGTCCCGCAACTCTCAGTGTAGCAGCCTTTTATGGGCTGGAAAGTGATTTCACCTCCTAGCCAGCATAGAAAATGGTGGTTAAGAGCTTTTTTCAAGTGATGGAGGAGACGGCAATCTCGTGGGTGAGATGTACTGCCCACGTTGTCCCGTCGGCAGGGCACAGGGCTCTGGGGCTCAGGGCAGTGGGTGCTTTCCCACACGGTTTCTGCATTGCTGGTCAATAGGGTCACCTCTGTACCATCAGCATAGGGACCCAAGTGTGCCAAACGGCTTGCTGCCGCACAGCCTCACTCCTGGAGTTCATTACCTGGAATTATGCATAACGAGGTCCCGGCTTCATGTAAGAGCACGGACATACGTCTGCTCTTGACAACATAATCCTTCCTGTCTCCTCTCCTGCCATAGGGCCCATGCAACACGCTTCAAGGCATGACCCAAGGGGATTAGCTGGATGTGGCTTTGTTCCCTCCGCTGGAGGTGTCTGGATTACACAGAGGGGCTCGTGGCCGATTAGTCAGCGCTGATTATCTCATTCACAAAAATGTTCCTTTTGAAACTTCAAATGGTGCTTCTGAGCTTTGTGATGCAAGGAAGAGGCGCAGGGAGACAGAGAGGGATGCTAAGCAATTCAATTCAGAGCTTTTGTGGCCAAATGCACTGGAAATGCTATGGTAATTATGAAGCTTGCTGCACATTTCCAGCACTTCGTGCCTGCAAGGCTTGCAAGCACCCCTCCCCCTCCCCTTTTTATTATGTTTTATTTTTTATAAGGGTTTATATTATATATATATTTTATATACATGCAGACACATGCACACTGAAAGGAGCTAATAGCAGTTTGAAATTCCAAATGGATTTTCCCTTCCCATAAATCATGGAGTAAATTTGCTATAACAGCCCGAAACAACCTCCCCCTCCCCACCCCATCACATTGCTGGCTGGAGGGAGAAGCGGGCCAGGGTGTATGGCTCACACTGATCAGCCAGGACTCTACCGTCAGCCACCGTGCCCCAAAAACATTTGCAGCAGAGGTCAGAGCTGGTTCAGCAGCAGCCCGAGGTAATTCCAGTCGAGATGCTGGCCGTAACCTAGAGGTAAAATAAAGAAGAAAAGAGGAGGAGCTGGCAGGGAGGGAGCATTAATGGAAGAGTTTCCGCTGTTTGAGTTCTGGGTGAAGGCTCCTTGGTCTTTAGTTACCTCTAACAAGTCCTCGTGTTGCTGGATATAAAAGCAAGTGCCAAGTGTGTGTTACAAATGCACGGCCTATGCTTGGGGCCCGATGCCCTCCCAACACATCCGATCACGCTGAGCGCTCTCTTTTCCTCCTTTCCCCCCTTATTTTTCACTCTCATCCATTCCCACCTCGTGCTGTCTCTCCAGCTCTCTCCCTCCTTTTTCCATGGGAGCTGCGAAGAGGCAGAGCAGCACCTACACACTCAGGGCTGGTCCGGGGCAAGGTGGTACCAGGGCTGGGGCACAAGACAACCCAGAGAACAGCCATCCCCTGCCAACCTCCTCGTGAAAAAGCTCTGTGGGGAAACCAACCTCTCGCTTGTCACAGCCCCAGCCTGCAGGAGCCAAGTGCTGCTTCACACGGTTTCCATCCAGGCTCCTCTCTGCCCTGGGGGGGTCATCCAGCGTTTCCCTCTTAGGATGGGGCTCACAATGAACTGTTAGAGGCTCTTTGGGTTTTGCTGCATTGGGACTCTGCCTCTCCCCTCCATGCATCAAACGTGGAAGGATGGAAAGTAGCTGGAACATCAGGATATTCATTATGCTCCTTTCTGACCATGTTAGGGTGGGTTATATATCTTAAGGTCACGGCCACATGATGGGTGCCGGTATATCTAAGCTAATTTTCTAGGGGTCCTCAGAGGCACAGGTTCATGCATGTTTGCCAGATGAGCTGAGGACTGCTGAGCAATGCATGCATCATAGTTTTGACACTATGGACCATCACAAAGGAGTCTTCTTTCTGAAGTGACTTTCCACGAGAGCAAAAAGGTCTGAGGTCTGTTTCCATGCCCACAGCCTCATGAGTATTCATGAGGGCAGCTGGGCTCTTCTGGATAGCTATGGATTATCAAATAGAAATGAAGGATTCATATCCTAACACCCAGACCCCTGGAACACTTTGGGCTTGAAGGTTTTTCTCTCTGTTTTTCTTTTCTCTTCTCTTTGCTTCTGAGCTTGGATTCTGTAGTTTTGTTCTTTGCTCGCTGGTCTGACTTCCCTATCCATGCACAACTTTGACCCAGGCCAACTGGTGCAGAGCCCACAGCCCCAGCAGCAAGTGGTTGGAGCAGCTGGACGCCAAGAAGAAAACTGCTGCCATGTCACTCCGAGCCAGCGCGGTTTGCAGGTGTTGGGGAAACGTGGGCAGGGAGCACCCAGAGGAGCCTGGCGCTCCGCTTGGCTCTGCCACCTCTCCTCCCTACAAAATCCTCCCTTGCCCAAATTCCCCTGCAGAGAGAGAAGGCAAAGATGATATGAAAGGCAGAGCTGTGAGATAGTAAAACTATGAGAACAGGCTGAAATTAATCCGGCAGTTCACGGGCTACAACTGAGAAGCTACCAGGACATCTTAGAAATTGCTGCCAGCGACCTCATGGTTGTTCTGCAGAAAGAGCAAGATATTGATCAGCTCTGGGCTGGCACCAGGAGTGTCTGTCAGAAATATACTGGACTAGGGTTTTTTCCCAGTGAGGAAGCATGGTGGAAATGACAGGGAAGAGTCAGGAGGATGCACTTGGGTGGAAATGAGTCACAAGTCAGTTATGCTTGGGAGGGGGAGGTTGTCAAGTACCCCATCAAATGTCCTAGCAAAGGGAAGGGTGTTGGGTGTCAGAAACTCAGAGCTACCTCTGTCCCCCTCTGGCTCATGTAGCCAGAAGTGAGAGCCATGCTCCTGTGCAGACATTGTCCTGCTAAATCAACTATTGGTCTGGGAGCACCAGGAGGGACTTGGGAGTCTGCAGGTCGACTTCTGGTTTAGCCACAGTTTTCTTATGTCACTGAGCAAGGGATGTAGAGACGGGGGCTAGAAGGAACATGGAAAACTCAGATACTATTTTGATGGTGTAGCAATTGGTAGAAACCAAAATGAAACACACCACTGAGCTGCAGAGTGCTGGAGCACCTTCATGTAGAAATGGGACAAGCATGCCTACAATTTCAGCCTGTCTTGCCAGCGCTGGGTTTACTGGAGGGCCACCTGCATTATCTTCTGGTGTGATGTATAATGAGCAGTGCCGGCCACAGATGAAAGAGGCTGTGTGGTAGGTCTTGGTGCTGTGGAAACTCCCCAAGCTTTGTTGTTCAAGCCATCCAGTGATGGCTGTGTTAGCAGATCTCTGCTCTCAGACTGCACTGAGCAAACACACCGTCAAGGTGCTGCTGGATCAGGCATCTTTCTGATGGAAGGTCCCAACAGCACATGGTTATTAAAGATACCATGCTACTTTGAAAAGGTACCTTTTAAGTTTAATCTTGGCTCACTTTCCTTTCTAGGATTTATTTTCTTTTTTCTTAGAGGAAACCCCCCCATTTCCCCTAAAGTATCACTTGGGTCTGGCATTTGCTCTTAAACTTCTGCCACATCATACCTCCAAGGAAGCCATTTCAATAATGACATATCAGTGCCCGTAAGTACTCTAAAGTGTTTTAAAAACCAGCCCTAAGTGCTTCATTTACCTTAAGGCACCCCATGCATGCCCCCAACAGACTAGAGATTCTTGTCTCTCCCTTCTAGTTCCCCAACAATTAAAATTGTCCTGTACTTTTTGCCCATAATGCCCAGCATGATTAAAAAGCCATTTATTTTTTTTTTAGTGGCTTGATGATTTATAGACAATGAGATTTTATCAGCAGAGCACCACATTAAGAAAATGCTTGTTAATTATCTGCTGGTTAATATGATAATTTAGAAAAAAAACAACACCTATTAAGAGTTTCTCATTAGGTGGAATGCTTCTCATTTTTAACACACAAAGTGTCCAAGTTAATGAGGTTCACCTTCGATTTGTAGCTTGCTCAGAGATTAAAAGCTCCCTCCATTTATAATTCTTCACATCGCTCCATTTGTAAAAGCCGACACAAGCCAAGCTTGAATACCCGACTGCTGCACTGTCTCTTCAAAGACAAGACGACAAAAACCCATCTCCCTTCATGAAAGCCTTTCCAGCCCAACGCACCTCTCTGTCAGTCCACTGCTGTTTCTATTTTTGCAGAGCTGGCACTACTGAGGTGGAAGTTAGACAGAACCAGAAGAGAACCAGATGCCCATGGTGTTAGGGACAATTTGAGGACTACTCTGCCAGCTCTGTGTCACCGAGACCAACCTCTGATCTCACTGACATCAGTGCAAACCTGACTAAGCCCACTATAACTGGTGGAGTTTGTCACTTCCAGAAAAATCAGACTTTGGCTACATGGACTGGAATTCCTTCCTTTCATTCTCCATTTGAGGAAAAACTATTTCGGGGGGTAAATCACAGAATCATAGAATGGTTTGGGTTGGAAGTGACCTGAAAGATCATCGAGTTCCAACCCCCCTACCATGGGCAGGGACACCTTCCACTAGACCAGGTTGCTCCAAGCCCCGTCCAACCTGGCCTTGAACACTGCCAGGGATGGGGCATTGACCACCTCTCTGGGCAACCTGTTCCAGTGTCTCACCACCCTCACTGTAAAGATTTTTTTCCTAATATCTAGTCTAAAACTACTCTCTTTCAGTTTAAAACCATTACCCCTTGTCCTATCACTACCCTCCCTGATAAAGAGTCCCTCTCCATCTTTCCTATAGGCCCCCTCTAAGTACTGAAAGGCCTCAATAAGGTCTCCCCAGAGCCTTCTCTTCTCCAGGCTGAACAACCCCAACTCCCTCAGCCTGTCCTCATAGGAGAGGTGCTCCAGCCCCTGATCATCTTTATGGCCCTTCTCTGGACTTGCTCCAACAGGTCCATGGCCTTCTTATGTTGGGGACCCCAGAGCTGAAGGCAGTACTGCAGGGGGGGTCTCACCAGAGCGGAGCAGAGGGGCAGAATCTCCTCCCTCGACCTGCTGGTCACGCTGCTTTTGAAGCAGCCCAGGATACAGCTGGCTTTCCAGGCTGCGAGCGCACATTGCCGGGTCATATTCAGGTTTTCATCCACTAACACCCCCAAGTCCTTCTCCACAGGGCTGCTCTCAATCCATTCTCTGCCCAGCCTGTGTTTGTGCTTGGGATTGCCCCGACCCATGTGCAGGACCTTGCACTTGGCCTTGTTGAACTTCACGAGGTTCGCATGGCCCCACCTCTCCAGCCTGTCGAGGTCCCTCTGGATGACATCCCTTCCCTCCAGCGTGTCGACCGCACCACACAGCTTGGTGTGGTCAGCAAACTTGCTGAGGGTGCGCTCAATCCCACTGTCCATGTCACCAACAAAGGTGTTACACAGCGCCGGTCGCAACACCGACCCCTGAGGAACCCCACTCGTCACTGCTCTCCACTCGGACATCGAGCCATTGACCACAACTCTTTGAGTGGGACCATCCAGCCAACTCCTTATCCACCGAGTGGTCCATCCATCAAATCCATGTGTCTCCATTTTAGAGACAAGGATGTCATGCGGGACAGTGTCAAATGCTTTGGATAATTCCAGGTAGATGATGTCCGTTGCTCTTCCCTTATCCACCAATGCTGTAACCCCATCATAGAAGGCCACCATATTTGTCAGGCACGATTTGCCCTTAGTGAAGCCATGTTGGCTGTCACCAGTCACCTCCTTATTTTCCACGTACCCTAGCATAGTTTCCGGGAGGATCTGCTCCGTGATCTTGCTGGGCACAGAGGTGAGACTGACTGGCCTGTAGTTCCCCAGGTCTTTCTTTTTCCCTTTTCAAAAATGGATTTTATGTTTCCCCTTTTCCAGTCAGTGGGAACTTCCCCAGACTGCCACAGCTTCTCAAATATGATGGATACTGGCTTAGCCACTTCATCCACCAGTTCCCTCAGGACTCACAGATGCATCTCATCAGGTCCCATGGCCTTGTGCACCTTCAGGTTCCTTAGACGGTCTCAAACCGGATCTTCTCCTACAGTGGGCAGTTCTTCATTCTCCCAGTCCCTGCCTTTGCCTTCTGCAACTTGGGCGGTGTGGCTGGAACACTTGCCAGTGAAGACTGAGGCAAAAAAAGTCATTGAGTAGCTCAACCTTCTCTATGTCCCAGGAAACCAGGTCTCCCGTTTCCTTCCACTTTTCCCTAGTCTTCCTTTTATCACCAGCATACCTATAGAAGCTTTTCTTGTTGCCCTTGACGTTCCTGGCCAGATTTAATTCTATCAGGGCTTTAGCTTTCCTAACCTGATCCCTGGCTCCTCAGACAATTTCTCTGTGTTCCTCCCAGGCTACCTGTCCTTGCTTCTACCCTCTGTAGGCTTCCTTCTTGTGTTTGAGTTTGTCCAGGAGCAACTTGTACATCCATGCAGGCCTCCTGGCATTTTTGCCTGACTGCCTCTGTTGGGATGCATCGCTCCTGGGCTTGGAGGAGCCTGAACATTAACCAGCTTTCTTGGGCCCCTCTTCCCTCCAGGGCTGTATCCCATGATACTCCACCAAGCAGATCCCTGAAGAGGCCAAAGTCTGCTCTCCTGAAGTCCAGGGTAGAGAGCTTGCTGTGCGCCCTCCTCACTGCCTGAAGGATCTTGAACTCCACCATTTCATGGTCACTGCAGCCAAGGCTGCCCTTGAGCTGCACATTCCCCACCAGCCCCTCCTTGTTGGTGAGAACAAGGTCCAGCGTAGCCCCTCTCCTCGTTGGCTCCTCCATCGCTTGGAGAAGGAATTTGTCATCAGTGCATTCCAGGAACCTCCTAGATTGCTTATGCCCTGCCGTGTCGTGCCTCCAACAGATATCGGGGTGGCTGAAGTCCCCCAAGAAGACCAGAGCATGGGAACGTGAGGCTGCTCCTATCTGTCTATAGAGGCCTCATCTGCTCAGCCTTCCTGGTTGGGTGGCCCGTAGCAGACCCCCACATCAATGTCACCTGTCCCTGCCCTCCCTTTAATCCTGACCCATAGACTCTCGGTTGGTTTCTCATCCATCCCCAGGAGGAGCTCCACGCACTCCAGCTGGTCATTGACATAGAGGGTGACACCCCATCATCTGGTATATGTGACAGTTTGGGGCAGTTTTACCTTAGGGACTGTGGTGGGGAGAGGATTATTTAGAAAGAGGGGTTTTGCATTCTGGAAAACTGGCTCCTTCATGAGATGCCTCCCATGAGCGTGGTATTTGCAAATCTCAAGCCCTACAGAACATACTCAGATGCAGCTTCATCCTTTTCTCCCCTTTCTGGGCACCCTCTCCTTGATAAGGCTGTGTGGCTGTGCTGATGCTTTTTTTCCTGCAGGACCACATAATTTTCATGGAGAGTCTGACCTTCACAGCTGGAGGTAGGAGGTAGCTACTACTCTTCAGGAGTCCTTTTGCAATTCAGAGGTACATCTTATCCACTTTGTCCAGCTGGAGAGTGCTCTAAAACCCCAGTAAATGCTCTTAAATTCCACCTCTGTTTCTTCCTTTCTCATTTTGGAGCAGATAGATAGCAAATTCCATCTGCATGCTAAAAGGAAGTACTGTCCAGCATTTGCATGTGAACAAACATTAGAAAGGTTTAGGGAAAATATTTGTGATCACACTCTTCTTCCCCAAATTAAGATTTCCTGTCGCTGTGTTTTTTTCCCCTCGTCATTTCTTCCAAACTTTGCCACCCACAATGAATATTCAGGCTGCCTTTGTATAAACCAAGCAATGAAAAGAAATTCCTTCATCTTCCCCTTTTACACTCTTCCTTTTCATCCTTCAGCTATTCAACCCTTGCCTCTATCTGAACAGATCAGCCAGTTTAATTTCATAGTGGCCCATGGATTAAAGATTGTATCGAGCCTGTGAAATGACTGTGATAATCAGATTGCGAGGGCCCACATTTATCTCACTTGGCAAGTAGAAGCTTAGATAAGCTCCATGCTGAAGAGAAGGGCTCTTTGTTGGTTTTTTTTTCCATCAGTCTTGCAAACTCAACCTGAAATCCGAGACGCAAGTTGGGTCCTCTCTGTCTTACAACACGTCACTAGTAATAAAGGCTCAGCAGCCCAAATGAAGAACTTCTTGACAGCTCTGTAAAATATACTGTCTTCAGATTATGCCTTTGGGGACCCGTCTCCCACCTCGCTGCTGTCAAGAGGCTGGTGAATGTGTAGCTGCCTGGAAATGAGTCAACAATTTGAGCGGGCAACTGGAAGGAGTAAAACCCAGTGCATGCTGTACTTGATTAATGCCAAGGCGATGAGAAGGAAAAGAAAGAAGAAGTTCCTTTTGTCACTGCAGTTAACAAATCTGTCTCTGAATACAGACAGCAGCTGCAGCATGCAGGAAGAGGGCACTTTACGCATTGCCCTTTTTTAGGACAGATCACTTTAAACACTTTAGTCACGCTGCTTTAATCATCTTCTGCAAAGCCTGAGTAATCACAGTCTTCTCACGCAACCCTTGTAAGCGAGCCCCTCTAGGCTGCACGGTCATGTAAATAAATAATTACATCAAAAATTCTACATTAAAAGGACATTAAGGCTACAAAGACGAGCTCTCAAAAGTTGGGAAAGGGCAGGATGTTGGTCGCCGGTGCCCACGTGGGTACATGCATTAGGATAAAGGCTCTAATTGCACGACGGTAGGGGACAGGAGGCTGTCATCTAGGCTGCCTCTCATGAGATGCTCCCATGGCCTGGCAGATCACCTTTCTCATACATCTGGCTGGTTACACGCTAGATCCTTGTTTCTTTGGCATTACATTATATTGAACATACTAATGAATGCAATTAAACGGTTCTGTTTCAGACAGGGTCTGTGAAGTTCTTCAGAGAGAGCAGGAAATGTGGTTTGCGGTTATCCCACCTGCAAAGTAAACCAGGTTTGGCAATAGTTCATAAAGCTCTGATATTTTTGAAATAGGGCAATGGATGGAGACATGCATGCCTTACAGACGAGGTGTGGACAAAGCAATTTACTGCTCTGTTGCAATAGGGCATACTTACAGTCAGGAACCTCCTGAGAAGAGGCAACAGAGCCCCTGGAGATGGGTGTCTGCCCATGGCTGGTGAGCCTTTCCAAGGGAAATCCCTGGATTACTTCTCTGCTAAAGCTACAGCTCAAGGAGATGACCTTGAGCAACCTCATCTAAATTCAAAGCTAGATCTAACTTTGGAATTGGTCTTGCTTTGAGTGGGGAGCTGGATCAGAGACCTCCAGAGGTCCCTTTTAGCCCAAGTTGTTCTGTGACTCTGTGCTGTTTCCTGTTGACTGTGTTGCATTTTCGCCTAAAACTTTAGGGTTTACCAAAATCTCCAGTTTCCTTGACTTACCAAGGGAAGCAAAACTCTCATGAAGACCCCATTTTCTTAAATAGGTTCCGTCTCCTCTGCTGCAGAGGAGATGTGAAGGCTGAGGTTTGCAGCAGGGATGCAGTGCACAGCAGTGGCACCAGGTGGAAGTGATGAAGTGGGTGAGATACTGAAGGGGAGAAAAGACGATGCCAAGATTTAGGCAGGGAAATGTAGAGCTGATTTGAAATTTTGTCCCAAAATGTTTTCCTGATGGAAAAGCATGGTTGAGCAGGAAGGCTTATGATGATTAGGATAGGGTTTTAAGTGACAGGTAAATTTGGACACTCATTTGAAGATGGGAAAACCCAGAAGTTCAAAGGTGTGTGATTGTCCCATTAGTCTGTCTCTTACATTGTGAACATTTCAGTTCTTTATTTTTGCTAAAACTTGGAACAATTTCAGGGGAGCTCGATTCTGCTTGATTCAGAGCAGGGACTAAAGCTTGGCCTAAGCTCATTCCAGAAATACAACCTAACCATGACTCTACTTCTTTTTGCCCCCCTCGTCCATTGCAGACTATCTCAGATTCATTAAAATATTTAAAAAATGAAATCTTTATTATTCATTTCTCCTCATTCAAAAGAGAATTTTAGTTTTGTGGCCAGCCCTATTTCAGCCCTGACTCTACCACAAAAGTCCCTTCATCATGCACACACAGAAAGTAATTTAGACTAAAATCTTCTTTGTTGACCATTCATTGAAACCAAGCACTCCACTTTGTAAAAATGTTGAATAGTTAAAATTGCAACTAAAACGAGTGGCACCTTAGAGATCTAACAAAGAAAGCTCTAAAAAAGGCTAACCTTTTGGAAAAAATGGGTCACGGCAAGCTCAAATCAAACAGTCATAATGGATATATGGTTTTTATCTCTGTGTCTCAGCTCCTAGCATTTACTGTGAGGATCATACTACAGCTTCATCTCAGGAGAGTGTTTTGAAAGTAAATTCATTCATACTAGTGAAACTTCTGGCGTGGGGAATCAGCAGAGAAAAGAATTTGAAATTTATAATAGTGCCTTTTGAGCAAGATTCATGTACTGTGCAGAAAAATACGGGATGGGGTTATCCACTGAATGACAGGGAGAAACCTGGTATCCGACTCAGTAAATATGTTGTATCCTGTGAGCCAAGTTCTGGAGACAAAACCTATGCAACCATGTAATTAAGATTATAATAAAATGAATATATATGAAAGGGTTTGATTAAAGTATGCACACAGGCAATTTTGGCATTTCCTAACTTTGATTTTAAAACACCAATGTTCTTTTGTCGCAGGGTTATAAATAACTTCCTCTTTTTTTCTTTTCTCTTTATTTAAGGAAAATGGCTACATTTCCATGAATTCTTCTTTCTTGCCCGCTCTGTTGGTTGTCACTAGGATTCGTCTCTCAGATTCATCTTGCAGAGCTCCCTTGCTTGTGCTAACCCTGATGGGATGACAGTGTGCCCTGCGCTGATCAGCATGCGAGGAGTATAAAAGACTCATTTATGTCTGCTGACAGCGGAGAAAGTGTGAGATGGGAGCACGAGGTTATGTCTGTGCTGGCAAACTAACACGGGCCAGGGCTTGGGCTGGCAGCACCAACATGTGGTCATCCAAGCTGCGAGCATGATTCTTGGTGAGGTTTTTGGTCCAAGCCCACTGGTACAGTCCCAAAATGATGCCTTGTCATGGTTTGGGTTGCAGAAAATGTCTGTCCCATCACTCCAGATACTCTCAACCAGCTTCTGCTTGTGTCAAGGTCTCCTTCTATCTCATTCCTTTTTTGTTCTTTACTCTTGTTGGTGAAAGGCCTCAAAGGAATGTCCTATGAGGAGCAGCTAGGGACTTTGGGTTTGTCTAGCTTGGAGAAAAGGAGGCTGAAGGGTGACCTCATTGCTCTCTACAGCTTCCCAAGGAGGTGAAGCAGAGAGGGACGTGCTGATTTCTTCCTGGTATCCAGTGATAGGACATGTGGGAATGGTTCAAAGCTGTGCCAGCAGGGGTTAGACTGGGCATTAGGAAGCGTTTCTTTACCAAGAGGGTGGTCAAACACTAGAACAGCCTTCCTGGAGAGGTGGTCAATGCCCTATGCCTGTCAGTGTTTAAGAGGCATTTGGACAATGCCCTTAATAACATGCTTTAATTTTTGGTCAGCCCTGAAGTGGTCAGGCAGTTGGACTAGATGATCGTTGTAGGTCTCTTCCAACTGAAATAGTCTATTCTGTTCTGTTCTGTTCTATTTTATTCTCTTCCATTCTCTTCTCTCTTTCTTCAGACATTGCCTGGGAAGCCAAAAGGGGGCCTAATGAGTTGATGGAGAAAAGTTTCCTTGCTCCAAGTTCTTGTCCTAAATAAGAGGGGACTGTTGCAGGGGAAGTCCCAAGTTGCTCTCGCTGTGGTGAGCTAGCGATCTTTAAGTGTCCCTGGTTTACTCAGCTGCTTTCCTGGATGGGCGAGGGGAAGGAGCATGGTCAGTGCAAACAAACGGCTCAGGGGATGTAGGCGCCATGTACTAACAAGCCTTTCCTGAGTAATTGGAAAGCAGAAGTTTTTGGAGGTTTTTTTAACTTAGCAAATACACGGCCACCAGGGAGCGGGAAAAGCCATTCCCCAGACATCAGAATGAGTCCGTCTCTCTTTTCTCATGTCAAATCCCTCTTCCAAAGCAGGGAAGAGGCAGTGCTGCTCCCCCTAGGAAACTGTAAGAACCTTTTTTAATGGTTTGTTCAATGCGTTTTGACTTGGAATGAGTTATACTCATTTCTTATTGAAGCCCGAGTTTCCTCCCCTCCTCTGTGCTTCCACCTCCTCTGGCAAATAACAACACAAATAACTAACTAACCAGCCTGAAGCAGACACCCAGCTTGGGAAGCCTCAGCTGGGCCAATTAAACTTTGGCAAAGTAATACAGATCAGAAAACAGGGTGTGAGCAGCCCAAGTTGCCTGACAGCTTTAAGTAGCAGCTGAGAATGATGCTTGGCATCAGGAGAAAGTGAAGCAAATGAGTCTCCTTCTAACTATCTTTACAGTCATTAGCTGAGCCTGCTGTTGCCCTCACCTGCTTCTCCTGTTGACCTCCTAGGGAGTCCTGACCCTGAGACATTATATTACATCACTGAACAATGATGGTAAATGTTGATTCCATCGGTTAAGTCTAGATTTTACTCCTTTGTGTTACTAATTCAGCATCATTTAAAATGCACTTAGCTCAGAGACTGCTCTTACCCCCATGCATCACTTCACACTTGACCACATTCAATTTCATCTTCTACTTCTGTGCCTATTCACCTTCTCTATTAAGATCAGCCTGCGAAATGGTTACGTCCTTCTGAGTCCTAACCACTGCCCTTATTTCATTATCTCCAGCAAATTCAATGATCTCCCATGTCTGAATCACTAATAAAAAACATTACAGGGTACCAGCCCAAATGAAGATCCTTGTGAGATTTGATTCTTTTCCAGCTCTGCAGAACATACATGATTCCAAATGACCTTTGTACAAGACCAGATACAAAAAAAAAGGAAAAAAAACCAACCAAACCAGTCATGCCTGCATTAGTTTCTTTCTATATAGATGGACAGCGCTGCACAAAAGCCTCTTCCCTTGCTGGCCAAAAGAACAGTCTTTTCATCACAGGATGCTGCAGCCATGGAGGGTTATTTCAACTGCGAGCTTTTATCTAGCAATGACATATAGTTTTGGCCACAACTGTTCCTGGTGTTGGACTGGTATCATGTGTTATGGTTTCTGTTTACAGGTCCCACATGAGGTCAGAGGTATTGTTTTAACCCCTATAAATCCAGACTGAGTGATCATCTGTATCCCAAAGAGAGACACTGCTGATCCCACCTTATGTGACAAGAAGAAGTTGTCAGGCCAGTGCCTTGCGTTAAATTGACCCAACTTTGCAAAGGCTTGAGCTAAATGTGTGACATGCTGGTGCCATCTTGTCATATATCTGCAAGGTGTCTGCATTGCAGGTCAGTAACTGGGAAAGTGGTGGCACATATTCTGGGTGGAAAGCACTATTCACTGCAATGATCTTCAAATAAGAGTAATTTTCTCTTGTGCAACTACCTTCAAAGGACTGCAGTGCCAGTATTGGTAATCTGGCACACTATTAACCTGTGTGACTGACAAACCAGAGTGATTCAGGAAAGAGCAGCAATAGGGTCAAGGAGCAGACATGCAGTTTCGCTAGACAATGACAGGTAGGAGCACATCCTAAGAAAGTAAAGATCTCTGAAGTGTGTAAAAACCAGAGAGGGAGAGAAAACTGTGTGGTGCAGTAAACTGGATTATGACTAGGAGAATAGTACTTCAGGCTAAATATCAGAGATATCAGTTCCTGATGATCAAGGTACAGGACAGTCTCCAAGAAAAATGATGGACACTCCAGCACTTGGAGTATTTAAACTTATTACTAACGGGAGAGTCCCACTGTGCTGTAGCAAACCTGCCTCTGGCTGGAGACCACAGTGGTATTTGCAGCCCTGAAACTAATTTCCAGTACGATTTTGGAAAGTCAGCTCACTTCCTTATGTCTCTTGTTCCCTTTACACTTTGTCTTGACTATTTGAATTTTAAGCTCTACAGACCAGAGATGATCTACTTAATCGTGTTGTGTCTAGCATAAGAAAGCCTTGATTTTTGGCACTACTGAAATAAAAACTGTATTTTTAAAGATGCTCTGTGGAGCAGACCTTGCCACAGGGAAACAGACTGCCTGAGAGGAGAGTTGATTTTATGAATACAGTATAAAGTTTGCCCTTGGGATCCTTCTGTCTGTTGTTGCTAATGATCAGTGATTTTCCTGTTCATCCAGTATCGAAAGCAACAGGGAAAAGCAGTGAAGGGCCCAGCTGCATTATGAATGAGATGGACATGCAGCTGGGATTGAGATGGGTTGCCCCGTGTCACTAAGATGTCACCCTCTCTGCTCACCCACCCCGGGAAGTCAGATCGGTCACTGCTCCTGTGGCAGCCATCCCTTCTTACTAATTGGCTCTGTAGATGTTGTAGCTGTTTGCTGGCTTGAATACGGAATGTGCAGACCCTGGGTCCTCCTCTGATGGCAGACCCTCCGGGAGGGGTGGTGAAGCAGGGCTGGAAGAAAGGCTGCCCATCATCAGAAGGAGCAAAGGCAGCCTCAAGGCTTGGTCTGACTGCGGGGAAAGGCGTGTTTGTGGAGGTTTGAAGCCTCATTATTGATCAGCGCCTAAAAGGATCTAAGAAACAAAGGCTTCCTCCTCTTTAAAGTTCACTTGCAGAAAATGGTATCACTTGTTCCTTGGGAGTCTGCTTCCTAGGGAAAGGTTGATGTGCTGCATGTTCCCACTTTGCACAGGCCATACGAGGGTGGGAACGCTTTGTAGTGTGGAGGAGGAAGCACTTGAAAAGGGGAAAGATTTCTCTCTTCAAACCCTTTCTCCACCTGAATTGAGAGGGAGGGCCAGGACTGGTCTGAGAGTGAGAGATTATTTCTGTCTAATCAACTCCACTGAGCATCTGCCACAGAAATCTTCCTCGGCGGTGAAGACTTCC
Organism: Aquila chrysaetos chrysaetos; assembly: GCF_900496995.4. NCBI lineage: Eukaryota > Metazoa > Chordata > Aves > Accipitriformes > Accipitridae > Aquila > Aquila chrysaetos. Next base: position 2,980,894 of record NC_044008.1, read on the forward strand.
TTCCCAGAGACTCCCTGTGGGTAAGTCAAGTCACTTGGCCAACCTGCATTTAGTTCCTCTGATGGTAAACCATCATTCTTTTGCCAGGTTGCTATCAAGTTCTGCTTTCGATGTAGAGGTAAGGTTGCAAATGAAATACTGCAATAGAAAGAGGACACCTAGACTTTCTCTCTTGTTACGACGTGGGTTATCGGACACCAAGCTAGCTCTCTTCCGAACAGAAGAGTGTTGGAGGTCCCCAAATCATGAGTGTTGCTACTCAAAGGGCAAGCAGGGGTGTGGTTAGACTTGGATGGAAGGAAACAAAACTGTGGAGATAGCAGGCACCAAAATCAAGGAGCAGGGAAAGGGCAGAAGTTGGCATCAGGTACCACATCAGGGAAAGGTTCTGGGAAAGCAACAGGAACAGCTGAATCCCTGCTCAGGGACAGAGGCTAAGGAGCAGAAGGCAGCTGGATCAGTAAGCAAGGGATATGGACTGGGGTGGGTTCAGAGCAAGGATTCAAGGTACAGGACAGGGCTTCAAAGCTGTCCCCTACACCACAAAGCTGTTTTTCACAAGCACCTGCTTGGTGGCTGGCTGCTGAATATAAATCTGGTGGGGTCTGTTTTGGGTTTAGCAGGCAAGCAGTGGCTGTCTGCCTGCAAAAGGACTTGTCCCCATATTGCAGTTTCTCATTATACTATTTAAGCACCCACCAAGTAGCCAGTGTGATACGAGACAGATCCTGCCCGAGAAAGCTTTCAGTACAGTTGTTTCTCTGCCATGCACCGTAGCTGCTCACAGCTTGGCAGAGATGAAATTCCCAACCTTTCTACCTCAAAAGCTCTGCAGTTTGAGCTATAGGAAAGCTTGTTTGCTGATTACTATACGGGCTGTGATAAAGTTGTATCGTTACACAGTTTGGATTCCATCTCCTAGTGGGGTTTTAGTGTGTATTTTTCAGAGCTGGTTTGTTACAGTGCTGTGGTCATTTCATTTTTAGAAGTTGTTGATAATTTTTCATAATACGCTATGCCTCTGCTGAGCCTCTTTCTACGATTTCTGTGTGGTTTAAGAGAGGATTTTTCTCCATAACAACCCCTTGTCCCCTTCTGCCACTGATCCTGGGGTTTCCCTCAATGGATTTAATAAAAACGCTCTTCAGGCTTTTTATCAACTGAGAAAAATGAGCCTGCCTGCCTTGCTGCGGCTCTGCAAACTTTCCAGCTGATTTCGTGACACTGCGACCAACTCTGTTCTAACGCCCTGTGATGTTGGAAGCGCAGCTTTGAATTCGCTGCATGCTGGGAGCAAATGGAGGACAGAGAGAAAGTTCCCATGTAGATCCTCATAATTGCACCGAGGACACACAAATAAAATGCAAGCATGGCATTGCAACAAGCTGGCTGGAGCAGATGGAGTCCCCCCCGGCTTCTGCTGGACTGAGCTGAAACTGCTCCAATGTGCACTGCATGCCCTATGCCGATGACTTCTGATGGATTTTTCCTTTAGCCCAGATAATAGGTCCATAATTCTGTGTCTGAGCTCCAGCTAGAGGGAACAGCACAGGGTGAGCTGTGGATTTGCTGGGTTTTTTTCCCTAAATGGATCATGTTCCAGAATTTGCCCTTGCGGTGCACAGGTTTCCTGATAGCAGTATTTTCTGGGTTTGGCAGCTTTTAGAAGGGGTTTTGATGATGTGACTCCACTAGCTGAAGCCCAGTTGATGGTTTGGTTCCAGAAAGAGTACTGGGGAAGCCAGTTCCCTCGAGGACCTTGTCCATTGTCTTGGGGAGATGCCCCTTGGGTAGACAGAGGTGCTCAGTTGCACGACCACTAGCAGCCATGGCCTTTTGGATGAGGTGGGTGCCTGGAGAAGGGATGGTTGGTGTGCCCACCTTACCCTCACCTAGACCCTTACAAGATTTCAGTTCTCTATCAGTGTCCCATAACTCACCTAACCGGTTTTGCTGCAGTTCAAGCTGCAGCATCCAGTAAGTTGTCTCGGCCATAGTGTGTCAGCCAGGATGATGATGCTGGGGGTCTTTTTGCCCCATTTGCTACCTGGGCTCTGCAGGATCGCAGGTAAGTCAGCAACACTAACAAACCTGGTGGTCCTTGCATTGGGATCGGCACAGAGGGAAGGACTCGGGACTGATTCGGGGAACTTTCAGCCCTTGAGACACAACTAGAGCTGCAGCAGCCTTGCGTGCTCGTAGGCTGGTTGCCAAGGGAGGAACATGAAACACCCACTGAACAGCAGGTTACACCGAGACGAGGAATCAGAGTGCTGGTGGAGCAAGGACTGCAAGACTTGGTCGAGAGCCAAACCCATTTCCTCTTACCAGGTCTCTAGTCCCGTGCAGCTCTGGCTGCGACAGTGACATGCAGTCATGACCGCTGAATCCTCTCCACTAATGACAGCCGCTCAGCGGTGCATCTCACCCTGAGCTGAACTGAGTTAACAATCTGTTCCCAGTGAGCCAAGATGTGCCTGCTTATTTACCAGACTTCAAGCCTCTGGCAAGCTGCCTGCTCAACATGTAGATGGGAGCTACATTAACTCCGTCATTGCCATCAATGGGGTGCACAAGTAGTGCTAGGCAATGCCCTTGGTCCTCCTGTCACACTCTATGGCTATGGCTCTTCCTAAATGCCTGAGGTTTGTTCTGGAGGGTTGAGAAGTACTTCATGGCTGTGGAGTGGGGACAGCGAATTTTGTTTGTCCAGAATTTCCTCAGATGTAGGCCATATCCACGTTATGGTTTCCAAGAAGGACTTAGTACCAGCTGCAGTACACAGCAGGCTTCCCCATCGTGATGGGCAGCCCAGATCCTGTGTTGTGTAGGACCACGACATCTAGGTTCCCCATAGTTGAAGGAGGGAGGTATTCTTCATGTCTGGAGTACGTGCATTAAGGGGGTTGCTCAGACAGCCTGCCCACCTCTCTACATTGACAGTAGGAGATGATGGTCTGACAACCTTGGATAGCAGAAAGTCATAATCACTGTTCTCTTGGACTAAACCGCCATGGTACAGCCCTAAATTAAACCCCCACACAAGGGTAGGCAGCTTAAATACAGTCTGGCATGTCCATCACCTGGTTGCCTGTCCTTGTGGTCTCCACAACCAGGTGGTTGTCTCCAGAACCACCAAGGCAATGAATGGCAGGACGTCTGCACCTCTCAGATTAGAGGAACAAAGTTATTTCATACTTTGGTTGTTCCACATTCCAAGGTGACTCCCAATCCCTCCTCATTCATAATTTCCTCTCTCTAAACTAGTTCTTCTACAATGCAAAGAAAATTTATTATTACATCTGAATTTCAGGCTGTGTCTGTTTGATTCTTTCGCTTTGAAAACGTATCTTCTGCCTGTCCTGTGTTGCCATTTATGCAGGCTTTCTCCCTACATGTCCTTCTCCTCCACTCTCTCCAGGTTACCTGTGTTACACCTATGACTGAAGAATTTAGCCTAAGGGCTTCCCCTAAAGATAATGGTGAAGAAGTCATACTTTTGTTGATACTAAACAAGGACTTTTACAGCAGGGTGCCTTGTTTGCTCTCCTTAAACTGCACCCAGCTCCTAAGCAAATCAGTCTGGGCAACACTGGCAGGGCAGCACCGGCCCCAAGGCCCATGGAAATCCCACCCAGTCCAGGAAGAAATGATCTAGCAGGACCATGCAATAGATATATCTCAGTAAACCAGACCAAGGTCTTTCCTCATGAGACCAGGTGGCCCAGCACATACCACATTCACATACCTAAACGGTGCTCTTCTGCAAAACAGAATGGCTTCATCCAAACAGTCTGCTGGAGACATCCTTTGGCACGAACTTTCCTCCAAAATAAGCCTGGGTATTGTCCTCACACAAAGGACATCTTTCATTCTCTTGAAATTTGAGTCTAGTATCTAAGCTTGAGGTTTCTGAAAGTACTGGACCAGCTCTGAAGGGCAGAGTCTTGAAATTCAGTCCTGTGCTGTTTGGATGGGAAGATTAGCCAGGATTTGAATTGCCCAATCATGCTTTGGTCCTGGGAAAGTCACTCGGGCAAATGCTCGCTGCTGTCCCTTTTTTACAGCAGCGGTGAGCTGATCTGCCTGCAAACAGCACTTTTCCTGCCCCTCTGAGCTGGGAGCTCAGGAGCGGCGTCAGCAGGGTGTTAAACCACTTGCAAATAGCAATTCCTTCCTGAGAGCCCAAGCCTGGGACAAGCATTGAGTGAAACTGCAATTAGTGCGGTTCCACATCGCTTGACAGCATGTTGCAAACACGGATTCTTCTCCGCAGTATGGAGTTACTTATTTGAAGATACTTCATATGTATTTGTGTATATACATACACTTATATTTTTTATATATATGTAAAATGTACACTATCTATATATTTTATATATACATATATATTTTTGATCTCTTCTGCTCTTTAAGGCTATGAACCAATGTATGAATGTCTGTCTTGTGGTTTCTGGCTGTATGAAGGTTTTGGTAGAAGCTTGTAAGATTTTATCTTTCCCTTTTAAGGCTATGCAGACAATGTCTTTTGTATATACTTTAGCACTTCCCTGGTCAAAAGTGAATATAGCAATCCTAATGTGAAAGTAAAGCCAAAAGTGGATCTTCTTTGATGGCTCATCCCTGACAAATCAAAAGGAAGTGTACCTGGCCCTCCCATTCTGTGCAAATCTCTCCTCATTTTTCTGTCTGTTTCTAAGAAGTAAGTGTATTATTATGTAAAACCCACTTGAGACTAACAGCAGACCCTCCCATGGTCTGTCTGATTACTTTCCAGAGGGGAGCAGTATTTTGTATATGTATATCCACTAGATGAAGCTGGTTACAGCCCTCCTTCATTTCAGGATCAAACCTGCTCTTCTCTGGCACAAGCTTCTTTTTCCTCTGAGCACGCTGAATTTGTCTTTCATCTCATCTGTGCTTTCAAGAACTAAGTTTAATGCTGTTCTTAGGCTTATGAAGCTCTGTCCATACAGCAAAGCACTAGGTAAAAGAGCATGGATTTGCTGTATGACATACAGGTGATACCTGTGCATACGCCTAAGACAACGACTGTCTGGAATGCACCACTGAAGTGTATTTATCCACAGAGGCAGAGCTCAGGGTAGGAAATGAAGAAATGTCCCATTAAAGCTGCAATATGAATTTGGGCAGTAGAATATGCAGTGATTGCTTGGATAGGAGTCTGTCCAGCCTGGTACCCATACTTTTGCCATACTCTTTAGTGATCATAGAAAAGCTTGGAAAAAAGACCTTTAAGATCATCGAGTTCAACTGTTAAGCTAACACTGCCGAGTCCACCACTAACCTACGTCCCTACATGCCATGTCTACACGTCTTTTAAATACCTCCAGGGACGTTGACTCAACCACTTCCCTGGGCAGCCTGTTCCAATGCCTGACAACCCTTTCAGTAAAGAAATTTTTCCTAATATCCAAGCTAAACCTCCCCTGGTGCAACTTGAGGCCGTTTCCTCTCGTCCTGTCACTTGTTAGGTGGGAGCAGAGACCGACCCCCACCTGGCTACAACCTCCTTTCAGGCAGTTGCAGAGAGCGATCAGGTCTCCCCTCAGCCTCCTTTTCTCCAGGCTAAACAACCCCAGTTCCCTCAGCCGCTCCCCACAAGACTTGTGCTCCAGACCCTCCACCGGCTTCGTTGCCCTTCTCTGGACACGCTCCAGCCCCTCAAGGTCTTTCTTGTCGCGAGGGGCCCAAAACCGAACACAGTGGTGTCCAGCTGAAGGAAGACCATGTAGCAAATGGATGGGGCAACCCCTGATATCATCTGGATGCTGATCCTAGACTGACAAGCCTACAGAGGTGAGTGTCAGCGGACCGAGCACCACTGGCTTCACCCTCTGCTAGATGGATACAGGCCAGCTCCCACAGGCTGGTGGCCATTGGGACATCACTGTGCAGAACTGGTATGACCTACCTTCCTCATACAGCTTTTATGATAGTGGAGGCAGAAAGGGTTTGCGTCTGGCCCGCTGGCGAGACAGAGGTACTGGATCTCAGGTCTGTCTGCCTCCATCTGTGCCCTTGGAGGCTGAGCACCACCTGTGGAAAGACAATGCAAAGAAAAGAGAGGGGGATGCTTCTTATAATGGAAGGTGTCCCCTCCCCCTGGAAGAGCAACTATTTCCAGTAAGTGAGCAGGAAGACTAGCCCCTGCCACCAGAGAGTATTTAGGAGTAATTGAATCACTGGATTAGCTAATGCAGCATCCATTAGGAGTCCATGCCATTCCCAGAGGACTCCGCAGCCGTAAAGGAGCGCAAGGAAGCCCTGAGTATTTCCTGAATGTACATAAACCTCCTGCTTCCAGGTTATAACTTGCTTCCCGGGTGACACCCTGAAGGTGCTGTTGGCCCTCCTCCATTTCCCTTAGCAGGAGGTCTGAGGTTGTCCAGATGGCCCTGAAAGGTAAAGAGAAGCCAAAGCAGTTGCTCACTCCTGCTACAGCTGATGTGGGGGTAGGGGAAATGACAGCAGAGCTCCCAACTTGGCTTCTTTCTGGGTTGAGAAGAGCAGTTGGAGCGTGCAGAAGCACTTGGGCATATCTGGGCTGGGGAGGCTTGCGCGGGGAGAAGCAGCCGGCACCAGACTTGGCCCAGGGCACGGCGCGCCTGGCAGATGGCAGGAAGGAGTGGGTGTGCAATGTGACGAAAGATTTAAACACAGAAGGCCGACTCCTCAGCCAGGGGAAATGTGGCTTGCCGAGGACCCACTGACAGCTATTTCCATTCGGTGGCCGAAGGCTGTGCTAGCCGCAGTGTTGTTTCAGCTGGTTTCTGGCACAAAATCTGTGGTCGGGATTTTCTGTGTTTTGAGCTGGTTCTCTTTCTTAAGGAGCAGCACCACACTCCAGATGCTACAAACTTAGTCTGTGCTTTGAGTTCTGGTGGAAGAAAAAGGAGGAGCCGGCTTTGGTGATGGGGCAGAGATTTGAGTGCCATAGCTGAGTCTGAGGCTTCACCTTCCGCCAGATGGGTCTGCTGGGTTCAGTGTGGGTGGAATTACTTTAAACAGTGTAGATTTCATGCCAAGACTGTGCTTTCCAAGAAGAGAAGTGCAAGTCCAGCTATGTCAGAGGCTTAAATCTCAGCAAAACAATACACGGGATGGCTAATCCTAATTCACTTACACAAGATGCTCTATCCTTTCTTCCACTTTGAAGTGTCCTTATTTAACAAGCGAAATACCTAAAAGTTTTCATGACGGAGTATTTTCCAAACTAAGAGCTGGCGAGCCATTTCTCTGTCTCTCTCTCCCATGGTGACCAGTTCACACGTGCAACGATGGGTTGCCTTGTGTTGCTGTGGGAAGGGGAGGCCCTATGGCAATCTAAATATAGATGCACATACGGAAACAAATGCTACCCTTGTAAATTTTGCCATCGGCAGCTGTAGTGGGACACACTATTGCTTAGAAGATTAGTTTCGTAGGCTCTGTGTGTCTAAAGGGAGAATCATCTATTGTTTGCCATTTAAGATTTATTGCATCTCTGTTTAGACTGAATAATTTATCCTGAATGAGCCCTGAAACCCTTTGCCAGTTAAAGGGAGAAAAACACTCCCCAGAAAAAAGCTTCACCCTAATAGGAAAAAATCAGCAGGCAACAGACAGAGCGGAGGGAGTAGGTGATGGGTGGTGGCTGGTTGCACTGTTGGAGACCTCAACGGTTATGTATCTTTTGTCATTACTTTATAATGATGAACTCTGTCGTTAGGAGCCATTCATTACCGCTTAGCCTGCGTGATCTGATGCTGATTTGATAGGATCCAATTTAGCAATTCACTCTGGGCTCCATTCCATAGCCATTTGGGTTTGGATGTAAAAGGCAGTTTGATGTCGCCTTGATAGTGTTTTAAACTGCTGTAAAAAATGCTGGCGCGGCAGTTCAACAGTCATCTGACTGAGGGTGACATCGTGGGCTTGCATGTTGAGGCAGATGCTTTTCTTTGTCCTAAAACTCAGGCTTAAAGTGGGTGGGGGGTAGCTTATGGCTGGTTTTGGGTCATTTACATGGTGAAGTACTTGGGCAGGCAGTGCAAGGAAGAGGATGACCCTGCACTGGCTCCTGGGGCTCACCCAAATAGAGGAAACATCAGAGGCAAAACAGCAGGAGACTGTTCTCCACCCCTGAGATGTGCATGTGAGCATGTCTTCTAGTTTCATCCCAGTTTAAGACAAGAGAAGTAGTCTGAAATTTCCTATGTTTTCAGGGAAAGAAAATTACATGTTCAAGACCCATCTCAATTGCTTCCCATTTCTTGGTGACTCTTGAGATCAAGCTGTTTCCACTGCTAAATCACTGGGGCTGGCTGTATGGATTTTGAATAGAGCAAGGCTTGCCCTAAAACCCATCATCAAACTGGTTTTGTTTTTTTTTTTTTTTCTTTTTTCCCCCCTTTGATATCTGACTTTAATGCTGCCTTTGAACTGTCTGGTTCTTGAATCAAATGCAGCAAAACACTCCTGTTTCCATCCAAGTGAAAGTGAGGATAGGAAAGATTCTCCTATGCACTCAGAGTCATCAGACACAGGGACCCAAACATTTGAGGGCAGCTTCTCTCTAGATCACCCCTTGAACCTCTTCTGGGCTACCTGAGTCCAAAAGCAGTGTCTAGAGACTATTGAGCTTTCTAAATAATGGGTCCTGCCCAAGACACTCACTCAATTTGAGTAATTTTCACTTCTTCCAGGAAGGACACTTAATTTCATTAAGCCAATGCCATCAGTCTCCTCCAGATTTTCTAGGCTGATGTGAATCTGAGTTAGAATAAGATATTTGAACGTATGCCTACCTTGAAGCTACCTACCCACCACGTGTGCCATCCCATTGAAGAGGGGCAGCCATGATGGAAAGAAGATTGGATCTTGAATGGATAAGTTGGGGAATGGATCACTGTGTAATTGTCCATTTCTGTATACTTTCTCTCTAGGTATCTGCAGCTGCCCATCATTGGAAGCAAGCTAGTGGACTGGAGGGGGGACCTGTGGACTGACCTACTGCAGCCAGGTTTATTTTCTGTTCTTATAAGTGATAATATAAGGAGCTGTGAATGAGGAAGACAGTTTGGAGCTTTTCACCACTCTCTGTTGTCATAAGCTGATCCTGTGGTCTTATATGGGACCATACTGGAATCAGACATGCTCTGCATAGAGGTATGGGTATGGGTATGCTTTCCCATCTCCTGCCAAATGCAGCATGCAAGACCTGTGAAAGGTATGATGGGTCTACCAGCATCAAGTACAGTAGACTGCAAATGAAGCTTCTAGTTTGCTCTCTTCTTTCTTGGTAACCATAGCAATTGTCTGCTATGTAATGAAAGGCATGACCAAGAGGTAAGAATGAAAACTAATGAGTGCATCATTGTTCTACAGTTTAGAGAGGTGAGCTCACCTCAGATCAGGAATTAAAGCAATTGCATCAAAGGAAACAGATGGCCCAAGGGATCAAGGGCTTGAAATGAGAGAGAAGGACCCATTAGATGACCTCATGGCCAGTGCAAGACTGTTTCTGTACTTGCTGAGGCCAACCCAGTCTCAAACAATTCTAGTGACCAGGGTATTTACTCACGCTTTGGGAACAGTGCTCCATGGTCCCTGCCAAGAAATATGTCAGTATAAAAGCTCTTGCTTTCCTTTCCTTAGTTCCATCCAAACACACAATCTTCAGAGCTGTTCTCAATAGGCTTCGTGGCTCCTTGGTGTTCTGTACTCAAAATGCTTGTGAATGTGCTTTGATATCCATGAGTATTTTTTCCTGTAACCATGTCCTACAAGTTCCTTTGACTTGACCACGATTAGTGAGGGAATACCAAAGGCTTTCACCTCCAGGTCACTGGCTCACAAGTCAATCCAGACTAGACCAATGGCCAACTGAAGGATATCACCATTTGACAGCTGTTGGATGGGTTACATGACAGGGACTGCTGTCCAGGTCATATGGTCACTTGTCCAAGGCAGACTGGTTCTCTTTTCAACTGCTTGAGCAGAGATGAGCAGAAATGACAGAGAATCAGAGGAGCAATGGCATGACTGAAATCATCCAGTATCTCTTCTGTCATTCAAAGGTGGGATCCCACATTCCCTTCAAGAAGAACTAACTTTAAAGACAGTGTGAAAGACAGTAGGAAAAAGTTTGTGATTTTGTTGTTTTTTTGTTTTGTTGTTTGGTTTTTTTTTTAAATGAAATACCATTGCAGTTATAGCCAGATGAAGAAGTTTCTATCTCTACCTCTTTAGATGTTTTTGGGAGGAGTTCGGTGAAAATATTAATTTGGGGAGAGAAAGGCTGGAAGATAAGAAACGTTGGTTCCAGTGTACAGCTCTCTGGTACCTAAAGAGATTTCCTCCATTTTTTCTAGACTTTCTTGTTAGTTTGCATCTTCCTCTATCATCATAGTCTCCCTGAAACAAGTTGGTGGTACATTGTTAGATTTATTCCAGGCAGGGAATCTCACACCATGGGAGAATGGGGCTAAAGGTGAGTGAGCAATACTCCCATCCAAACATTTCAGGTTTGGGGCACTGAGCTGTTGGGTTTGGTGTTGAAGATACTGTTGGAAAAACAGTGTAGTTTGGAAAAAAAAAAAAAAAAAAAAGATTGCTTTGAGAAATGATTTGTGATGGAATATCTTCAATTATTCCTAAATGCACTGCTGAAAAAGGAACATGTGGTGTATAACAGAAGAGGCTTCAAAGACATAGGTAGGGCTCAGAAGATGACAGCCAAGGGCTGGGTATGCCATAGATCCCTATAGCACTTTGACTAAGTTGTGGCACAAGATTTCCAAATAATTCAGATTTTCAGAAGTGCCTGATCCTTGAGAACTCCCAGATTTTCAGACCAGCTCAGTACCCAGCCTGTCGAGCTGTCCTGAAAATCTAGCTTCCTTTGCAAAGCCTCTCTGGAAAATCTAGTAAGTCTCTTCCCAGGTAATGTGATGTGCTCCTATGTCAACGGTTTACCTAGGAAAAGTGGTAGCACAAATTTAATCCACGGTCAAGCACAAGAGAGCGTGGTGGGAGGAACAAGGTCCATGTAACGCAATGCTCTGCAGGTATAAAGGGGATACTCAAGAGACATGGGGACAATGTCAACTGGAAGATGATTAGGGAAGTGAGTTTTTGCTAGTTTTTGTTCCCCCTTGAGGATAGCTTTTGAATGAAACAGCGAGGATGTGGTTATGACGTGTAACACACCAAATGTGGAAGGCCATTTTAACAAGTATGCTGTGGATGAGCTCATGGCCAAGACCTGCCAGCCTCCAGCCATACCCTGTCTTCAAAACGGCACGTTATTGTTGTTCCCAAACATTGTCTGCTTTATTTATTTTATAAATGTTTTGGGCACGTACAACACCATGCACTATAGGGTCTACATCAAAGCTGAAAGCAGTAGGGTCACTTGCAATACAAAGAAAAACCTATGTGAAGGCACAGACTCCAGTTGGGGATAACAAAGTATTGTAGTGGGGGGTGGAAAGAATGGGTGTGATCTCTTGGAGGTCAAATCATAGCCATTTCAGTGTCAGAATGGCAACTTGTTGGAGTGCTTCAGAGTTGTCACATCACTGCTCTATCTTGGGGAAACTGAGAGCGTTTTGAAGGGCTGTGTGAGACAACTGTTTGTGGACTGCAATGGCTGTCACCAGTAAAGGCTGCTTTGCAAGCAAAGGTGTTAGGGACCAAAACCAGACCCTGCAGGGTTGAGGGAGAGCACTGAAGATTATTTGGGATTTTATCTCTCAATTTTACTGAGAGTTTAACCATTTGAGAAGAGCCTTCTCCCTCATCATCCAATCTCCCAGTTTCCGAAGGCTCTGAGTCCCAGGGAACGTGAACACAGGTGTGAGCCAAAGCAGTCCATGAGCTGCTGGAATTTGCTGAGGAGAGATTTATCCAGCAAAACAGTCCTGTTCCAGCCTGGGCATATAACTGGATGGACAAAAATGGGGAAGAAAAGATTCTTTTTGTTTGTTCGGCAGGGGATTTCTGTTTAATCAGCAGTTGTTTTCAAAACCAAACACTGGCTGCCATGAGCCAAGGTCCAGGAACAGAAATATCTGGGCCCTCTTCCAGGGCTGTGGCTGAGCTCCAAACTGTTCGTGAGGAGGGAGGAGGTGGGAAAGTGGCTCCTGACGCTCTGCAGTTGGCAAGACTGGTGTTTGCAGCAGTGCGGTGACAGTATTCGTCTTCTCTGGCCCATGGTGTAGGATTGGAACAGGCTGCCCAGGGAAGTGGTGGAGTCACCATCCCTGGGGGTATTTAAAAGATGTGTAGATGTGGTGCTTAGGGACATGGTTTAGTGGTGGACTTGGCAGTGTTAGCTTAACAGTTGGACTCAATGATCTTAAAGGTCTATTCCAACCTAAATGATTCTATGATTGGGGTTGCTTTGTAAAGAACTTCCATTATTCCTGTGTGATGGAGCCCTTACACCGGCCACCAGAATCAGACCACAGCATCTTACATCCCAAGAAAAGGACCAAGCACAAAGACTCCAGAGAGTTTTGATTGAGTGCCTACATAAAGCCAGGAATAGTTTCTGATGGCCATAGTTTTCCTGATACAAATGTTGGCTCCTGCAGGCTGGGCACTTTGGGAAATCTGATCTCCTCACTTGGGTGCGTAGTTAGGAGCCCTAGAGCTTTTTCCATAGGAGGTTCTTGGGTTTGTTTGCTTGATTTCTGTTGCTGTTACTGTTTGGGGGGGGGAGAAAAAAAAGAAAGGAGAAAAAAGAAAAAAAGAATAAGGAAAAAAGAAAAGAAAGAGGAAAAAAGAAAAGGAAAAAGAAAAAAGAAAAAGAAAAAAGAAAAAAAAGGGGTGTTCTCTGAATGTGCACTTTTTTCATCAAAAATCATTTTTAACAAAAAGAAAGCATGAGTTTTCCTTAAAAACTGAGAAATACACCATTTCCAAGTGTCTTTTTCTTTTAACAAAACCTCAACATGTTTTACAGGAGCAACAGATAAACAAATAAAATTGTTTTGCAGCTAGCTTGGGAGCTGGATTCTTTGGGAACTCTAGCCGTAAGCAAGTGGTCAGGTTAAAAAAAACTAGAGTGGAGCCATGATTTTCATCTATACTTTCTGAGCTGCTAACGAGTTTTGTAACCAAAAGACACTTTCTCTACTCGTAGTTTTTCACCTTCTGTCATGCTCTACATGCTCGTGTAACAGCAGAAATGAAGTAACTCCACTGAAGTATTATAAAGTCTCTGTATCTGGATACCTTCAGGGACTTACTCCATTCCACATCAAATCCTAATGCCTTTCCTCCTCTCTGTGCTTATTGCAATAGTCCAAGCATCATCTTTCTCCCTCCTTCCATCCAGGCTTAGCATAAGTGACTTGAGCATCCACCAATATTGGAGGTCTGGTGTACTGTTGTTTCCTTTTCCAGGTCTTTTCATAGGAAAAAGGATACTTTCCCCCCCAACTGTTTATGCTCTGTTGTTGGTCTTGTTGCTCTCTGCTGTCTCATACAGTACTTTTGTACCTTTACTCTGGGCAGATGTTGCTCTTCTCTGCATTATAACAACAATTTCAGGACCCAGGTGAAATCGAAGCCCAGTTGAGATGGGAACTTCTGGGGACCCCAGTGAGAGACACCTCTACCCGGAAAGCACTGGAGTATGTAAAGACTAAAAGAGGTTACAGTGAAGAAGTGAATTGCTTGGGATTATACATAAGAGCTGAATAGAGCTGTGAGAGGACTGACCTCCCATAGTACACCTTGAACTGTGTATATGATGAGCTGCCTTTAACTCCAGAAAATAGATGACACTGCTGGCGTGAAAGGTCCTACCTATCTAAACTGGTATCATATTTTTGTCTTTGCAAAATTCAAGCTATAAAAAGTCCATCACAGTCAAGTTGACAGAACAACAGCACAAACACTGCAGCATATAGAGCAGGTAGGACCAGAATGAGATTTACCATCAGCAGCAAGAAGACTCATCATCCAGGAGTTGGTTGCAGTTTTTTTTCTCCTTCTGTCCATTGAAAACGATATGGCTTCAGCAGCTGATGCTCTAAGTGTATGTGGCTTTCTGTTTTTTGTTTGTTTTTTTTTTTCTGTGTTTCGTTGTTTGTAATTTCTCTGAAAGACCTGAAGAATGTCAGTTTTCCATCAGTTTACAAAAGAAGGGACTTGATGTGGAGGATTCATATTCTGATGCCATGGTAGCCATTGTCCCAGGAGACTGGTAAACATGACTGTAAGAGATATAGGTTGACAAGAACATTTTCAATCTTACTGTATCTTTTCCCTATTAATAGATAAACAAACCAATATCTTGAGAGTAACTCTGATGAGAGAAGGTAGTTTAAGAATACAAAGATGGAATTTTTTTTCTTTGTAGCATAAAGGCAGGGCCACAAGGTGAGCACATCTCAAGCCTATCCCAACCACTGACATCTCGGGTGACTTTGGGTGAATCTCTGCCCTTTTCTTCCTTTTTCTGCTTAGATCATTCATTCTTCAAAGCTGGGGATGCATCTTTCTGTCTGGCGTGCACCTCGGCTGCAAATCAGCTTCAAGTTGGAGGAAAGTCCAGGTTTCCCCCATTCCTTCTCCAGCACCTCACCCTGGTTGCAGTGGGAAGAAGGTCTGGCTGCATTGGCCACAAGACACCAGTGATGAGGCCTGAGAGATCCTTTGGTATCAACCCTAAAGGTGCAGGACGGGGGTGTCTTTTTATCCCAGCTGCAGAAAGGCAACTGAAGCATCAAGTGCGTTGGCATGCCTTTTCCAGTCCAGTTACGTGCGGATTTTAGCATGGCTAATGGCAATGCAGCAAGCAGGCATATGTTTGGGGGAAAAAATTTCTAGTGGCTTACCCAAGGTTACTCAGACAATCAGTAGCAGAGGCAGTGATGAAACTAAAGTTCAGATAAGCTCTTTTATGACATGCTCATCTCATCCACGTTTTGGAGCTACATTTCTTCAGCCAGGCTGAGATTGCAAACAGGTGAGGAAGAAGACGAGGAACCACCATAGATAGTACTAACAAGGGGCCAGCTGGGAAACAGCCATGTTGAAAACTATTTCTAGGGCAAATGAAGGTGGAAGAAAGAGTAGGAAAGTTGCACTTGTGTATTTTCTGTTTTCCCCATCTTCATTTCTTTGCATCTCAGCTAGAAGGAGAGGATTAAAGCCAGAGAAATTTGCTTTGGATCAACTGACACTTTATTTAAATTAAAATAAAAAGTCTGTTCTGTTTTGTTTTCCCTCCAGATGAATATTAAAAGGTGGCATAACTGACAATCCAGCGCACTACAACTTTGCCTCCTGTTTGGAGCTAAAATGGAAGAAATTTAAGTCATTTTCTTACTGTGGGCATAAAAGGGACTGTGGGCCTCTAATCACTGCCTGTGGGTTTGACTCAGCCATCCATAAACTGTAATATCCACTCATTTATTCCTTTTCATTCAATTGCCTCCAAATTGCTTCAAACAAACTCCATGGCTGCTGGGGAAGGAGAAACTCTGCCTGCTTCTCATTAGAGTGGACAGGCGCGCGGAGGAGAGAAACGGGAGGTCTGTGCCGTCTGTCTGCGTCCTTCCTTCCTTCCCTTCCTTCGCTCTGCAGAGCAAGGGTGATTGAGGACACTTCCACCGGGCATGCAAAGCTGGCGAAAAGCTACCGTTTGCTGCTCTGGGCCTTGCACAACTCATTAAACACGTTGCTGAGCACGTCTGAGTGTTGCGTGAGGTGTAAAGCTGCTTTCTGTGCCTTTGGATGAGGAGTAGGGCAGGAGAGGGTGTTGTTACTCTGGGACAAAGCTCCGTAGGTTTGCTGGAAGGTGTGATGAGTTTCAATGTGAGGGATGGAGGCAAGTTCCTACATAAAGGCAGGAAACCACAGCACGGTTTATGCATTTTCCCAATTCCTGGGCACAGACAAAACACAGTAGGGCTGGGCTTCTGCCAGAAGTGGTTGCAACAGCAACCCATCGGGTTTTTTCCCCAAGGTTACCCAAGCATTTTGGGGTTGCAGCCTCTACCAAAGAGGTGCACATACATTGTTGGCTTAGCTCCCTGGGTAGCTCCTATTCCCCGATCCCCACACTGCTCATGGTGCATGCCTGCTAGCTCACTTACCGTTTCATAGTTGTTGTGTGCAAATCCCCTTGTGCCTTTGAGACAAAGCCTGAACACTTTTTTGGGTGATAGCTTTTACGCTTTAGGCATTTTAGAGAATAAAATCCAGCAAAACTTAATTATTATGTCTCATGGTCATGGACAAGCCATGGATTCAGTGCTCTGTGGTGTGGACATGGCCAATCCACCATAAAGGAGCTAGCCATGAGGCAGTGCACACAGGCATTTCCCTATCGCTGGCCAGAAAAAATCTGAATTTACCCAGCTGTTTTTTCCTCCATCCTAGATGTGACAAGCTATGCACTACTGCTGTTGTCTCTAATCCCTCTCCACATCAGCTGACACAAGGAGAAACATCTTGAGATGTTTTCTGAGTTGCAGGCTGGTGCTCTGGACACAAACTCCCCAGAAACTGGGCTCCCCCACTGGACATCTTTGCTGGTCCTCCTTTCCCAGTCTTCACTTTGCTAAGAGCAGGCAGAAGAACCAGAGCATAAAGGGTCTTCTTCACGCTCCTGCTCGATCACTGGGCTAAGCATGGACCCATCGAAGATGGGAACAGTAGCTGCATGCAGGGAGGCTTTGCAAAGCAGCCCCCTCATTTTCTCCAGCACTCGCAGGGCTCCAGTGAGCAAAGCAGCTAGAGCAGAAAATACTGCATTGCACCAAAGGCAGAGAGACAGGGAGAGAGAGAGAGAAATCCCACAGTCTGACAGGCAAAGGCTGTGACTGTCCCACTCCTGACAGGCTGCGGTGCAATGCGGTGGAGGAGGGCGGAAAGCATGCACGGTGCTCAGAAAAGCATCGCGCCGGCCCTGCGAGTGTTTATTGTGGTGCATTTCGTGATGAGCCACCCTGAAAGCTTCTGTCTCAGCTCAGGCACCTTTGGCACCTGCAGACAGGGAAGGAAACATTTCCAGCTTGCTGCCTGGAAATGAAAACTGCAATATTGGCTCAGCAGAGAGAAAGGGTCAGTGGAGACAATGACAGTCCATTTTCTACAAGCAGTTTCTCTGCTGAGCTTTCCCATTTTGGTCCCCTTGGCTCTACCATGGCCATGAGACCCCTTTGCTCTCTGTCCTTTGCACCCTGAGATGAGCTGGGTCAGTCACGCCCCCTCCATCCACCACTGCAGAAAGTCTCTTTAGATAAGGATAACAATACCTAATCCAAAGTAGGGGCACGGAGGTAGTGGCAAACACCGGCAGCTGAGGCTGCTCACAGTCAGCCTTACCCAGCGTCCTCAGACAGGGTCCGGTTGTATGGTCTCATGATCCCTCCTGAAATGATCTGGAAGAAAAAGAATCGGAAAGAATCTGGAGCTGCTTCTGGCAGAGTGACAGCTGAATGCTGGAGGAGGAGGAGGAGGAGAGCAGGCTGCTGCCCATCCTAATGGTCTTGGCCACGAACCCAGTCTCTAGAACTGACCCTAGGAAACCTGCAAAGCCAGATGAGGAGTGCTTCCTAGCTGCAAGCATGGGGAAAAAAAAAAAAAAGGAATACGAAAGTATAATGCTCTTATATTATCAGTGATCGAGCTGATAACAGAGCTACAGCTTAACTGTTGTTTCAAAATAAGCCATGCAGCCAATGTTTTGATCTCCCAGCATGGTGTCCTGGCACTGTGTCCCTTATGCTGGTGCATGAACATGCATGAGCCTCCCCCTTCTCACACCAGTCACTTCTACACAGTGAGGTCTCACCAGTACCTAGGAAGCTCTACCTTGCCCTAGGAGAGGCTGCTGTGATCTTGCTCTTTCACAGTTGGCAAAGTGGGGCGAGAAATCCTATTTCCATTTTACACATGTGGAAAAACAGCAGAGACACATTGTTGCCCATGGAAATGAAGGTCATGTATGAAGTCACTGTCAGGTCTTCTGTCTACTGTCCAGGGCAGCTGGCCATGCCCTCTCTGCTAGAAGATCATCCTGGTTTTATTAAAATCACTTACCACTGTCACTGGGAGAGAAGTCAGGTCTCATATGCAGACTGGCAATTGAAATAGCAGATGGTTAAATTTGGGGTTGCATCTTTTTCTCCTCTTGACCCCATGGGTTACAGTGGAGGTGAGTCACTGAATAACCCTTGGCTGGTGATACGCCATTACTGTGGTCCCAAAGCAAGGCACGTAGAGTAGGCTATCTGAACATGACCCATTGTCTTGCACACATGCTTAATATTCTTGCACACTAAGGATAAGCAATAAGATTCATCTCAAAATTAGTTTGAATATCCAGGTGCTCTCCAACTAAGAAATGGAGGCAAGAAGGAAGGTTGGAGATGCAAAAAGACAAACAAACAGGAAAAAAAATTCATGAATTTAAGCTGTGAGAGGCAATAATATCTCCTGCAGAGACAGTAAACAGAGATGAGCTGTTTCCAATGAGTACCTGGTAACAGATTCTTGAATCAGTGAAAGCTCAGAGTAAGGAGGAGGAGGGAGGCAGGAGTACAAAATGTATCTTATTAACAGAGAAAATTTAAGTGAATCTTTTTCTTCTTATCCTCTTCATTGTCATTGTTCATCTGAAAATCAAAATCACATAATATTGTGTGTCTCGGGAAAGACAAATCACAATGCCAGCAGAAAATGGGGTGGGGGGAGCATTCAAAACCTCCTTGCGGATGGATTCCAGAGGTAAGCAGCAAGGGTTCAATCCTGCACACGTATGGGATGGTGCCAAGTCAAGGTGCTCTGGATGGGTGCTGGGTGTGTGTACAACTGGCAGGCCTTGCTCAGAGTGCTCAGCACCTCAAGAGAAGTAGGAGTAGAGAGAGTACAGTGTAATAACGAGTGGTCACAACGTACGAGGAAACTCTATCATCTGATGGCTGCCTGTTGGCTTCGGAGAAGCGCTGGAGGAGCCCAGACAAAGGGCAGGAGAGCTGCCCAGGTAAACCTGTAAGGCCATGGTGCAGGAGACCATTCTTGCTCTGTGCAAACTCTTTTGAGACACTCTCAGTCATTCTTTGCACTTTCCTCCCGCTTTCCCTTTGAAAACCAGTGAGCTAATTCTAGCCCACTTTGTGTAGGGATCGGAGACATTTGTCCTTAATCTGTTGCAAAATCTCCAGTTGAAACACAGTGGACAAACCTTGAAAAGGGTCAGGCCTTATAGATGATGGTAGATATGGAAGAATCAAGTGTTGACTGGAGTACGGTGACTGGAAATCAACTTCTGAGGGGATCTGGGGGACTTAATGTTTAGGTGGCCTGTAGGAAACACTTCAGAGGGATTTGACACCCAGAGGGTTAGGCTTGTGCTTCCTGAAGCTCCATCCTCTTTAAGGTACATGAAATTGGCCCTGTGAAAAGGAAGAACCCAAAAATGTCTAGTTACTTTTGATCATTGGAGAACTCTTTTGTCAAGAAAAGGTCAAAGGCAGAAGATGGGATGCATTATATTGTCCTGCCTAGAAGAGTAATAAATTCCCACTCGTCCTCTTCCACCTGGGTGGAGACTGCACATTACAATCAGTACTGGGCTTCTCTTTCAACACTCTTGGGACCTCTCTGCTTTATTGATCATCATATCGTCATCTGGCTACCTCTATTCTACATTATTTCTAGAGTAGGATTTTCTGATATGTTGTGGCTTAGGACTCCCTTTTCATGAGACATGACTCCAACATCACTTTTTAGGGTCTTATGGTGAGATGATACAGATATTGCATCAGAGCTAATCAGCCGCCTTTCCCTTTCTAGTCAATGGACAAGGACAAGCTTTTCCAGGGTTCCGGTTGATTGATCAGTTTACCATCTGTATTTTAAGATGAGTTGCACTTACTTGTGGTTATTTGTCTTAAGGGAGAGCCAGGCGATTGGTCTGGATGTGGCTGGTGGAATGGAAACCCACCGTTAGCATCTATGGATTGAAGCACAGCAACAAACAAGTGGCTGTGCCAACGGTGACTTTAAACATGCTCAGCTATTGAGGAGGTAGATGCTGCGTGGGGAAACTCTCAGTTACTCTTAGGCTTGTCCGAGGGCAGACAATGATAATGGGTTAATATGGGGATGCTCTCGTGTGTGCCTGTTGTTAATTGTAAATGTCTGGCTGGAGACTCGAGGTTCGAACCTCACCGTTCGCAGAAGGGATGGGTCAGCAGTGCAGCGATGTCCTTGCTCTTTTGTGCAGACCCCAGAGATTTGTGATTCCAGCGTAGGAAGCACGAGGTTCAAATCCCTCCATCAGCCAGACAAGGGGCAATTATATTTGAAAGGCAAGCGTCAGGTACCAGTAGCTTCCTCACATTTTCTGCTGCCTTCCCTTATGGCCCATTAATATCTGTGCTGTGTTATCCATCTTCCACAAACTTCCCCAGGCTGCGACCTTGCTTGTCTGCGTCAGTGCCTCTGGATAAATCAGCCAGAGGTGTCCAACCTTTCCAGCCCAAAGGCTGAGCACACTTTTCCACAAAGGCCACAGGGTCATCATCGATGCTGTAACTAAGCCAAGGCTCCACCAGCTGAGCTCCAGCCCTTCTCTCCCTGAGGTCTGTGAGCCCCTCTGGGAGAGGTGACAGCCACTCATCATATCACGGTGGGCTACCTGCAGAGGCATGGCTCAGGACTCCTCCCAGGAAATATGAGGACAGGCTTTCCTTTCCCCCTGTCCCAGTGCGGGATGCTAAGGTTCAAGTCTAGGCTCAGACACCTGCAGTGCCCGTAAGTCAGATCAATACCGTTAACGGTGTGAGCGGAGATGCCTCGCATAGTTTGCTCTGCTCTCAGCTCCTCCAAGGCCACCTCTCCTGCCTGAGTTGTTCAGAGCAGCTGAGCTGGGGGAGAGGGCAGGAGAAGTTTGGAGTCAGATGTGAGAAGGAAAACGCCTGCCAGCGTCAGCAGGGCTTTTCGCTGAAGCCGAGTGTGTCTGAACATCCCTCAGCATCTGAGCAGCGTATCTGACGCACTGCGCGCCGCACGGGTGGACCCTGCACTCCATATTCAGTGGGTTGGTCTGTGCGTTCCCGGGGGTCAGTGGTGAGAGGTTTCTAGATGCCAAGAAGTTTCCTCTGATTCTTCTGAACCCCTCTGGACTTGGCCACTGTGCATTTGCAGGCGTGGTGTTGCTGTGCTCACTGCTGTTTACAACCGCTCTGTGTGAGTTCACCCTGTTTTCCTGCAGGAATTAGTTGCCTTGGTAGTGAGTAAAGGAAACTCAACATGTTTTAAAGAAAGATGAATGTGAATGTGTGATGCAGTTACCATAAACCAGCCTTTAACTGACTCCCACTCAAATACATTCATTGAACAGGCACTGTTCTCAGCTCCTTTTTTGCACCTTTCTCCCTACCCCCAGTTCACCACCACCTCTTAAATCCCACGCCTGCATTTTTCCATACAGCCAGAGGACAGAGGTGTTTATTTACACGGTGCCAGGCTGTGATTCCTGACTCTTGCTGACTTTTTGAAGCACTGGGCAAGTTATTTGCCTGACACCCTGTATGTCAAGTCCTGCTCCTGTAAAACAAGCAAGGGATGATGCTGGGAAAATAAATATGGCACTGGCTGGCTGTACATAAAAATAGCGGTGATGGTGGGGAAATTTAAGCACCAAGCTGTGAGCTTGTTTTGCTAAGGACTTGCAATGAATTGTGCTTATTTCATTCAGATTCTGTGAAGCTTTGTGGGAAATCATCCTGGGGCTATTGTCATCCATTCTGGCCTTTAGAAAGGCATCAAGTTATGCTGGTTTATCCCAGCTAAGGAAATACTCCCCTGTTAAAACAGATTTTCTCTCTTTCACAAGCTACCCAGAGCTCGGACAACACAGGATATCCCCATCTTAGGGACAGAGACTACTATTATCTTGAGTCCTTGCACATCATTAGTTTGAGAACTTTAATTGCAATCACTGGTCCCCTCTGCTCTTCAGAGGAAACCCGGCTTTCATATTTCTCTCCCAGCACAGTGAAAAATGAAGGGAGAAGAGGTGGAGGGTGCAGGAAGGATTGCCTTTAGGACCTGAAATAGCCTTGAAAATTGGGCAAGAAAAAAATCAGAGCTAGACCTGCAGGGAGAAGGAGGGAGATGGCTGCGGCTGCCTTCTGTCATCCCAATGCCTCGACGTTATTTAGGAGACAACAGAGGTAAAGCCAGAGATGCATATGAATGCTCTTGCATGTATGCATGCTCCCCTGGCCTTGCTTCTGACTACCACTATAAACAAGATTTTCTCCCCATTTCTCCCTCCCATTCATCTGAAAAGAGCAGTATGAGCCAGACCTAAATAAAGGCTCTCTCTGGGTGCTTAGGGGGACATGGGTGCTTTCTCAGCAGGATGGGGATGGAAGGGATGCTCTCATGAGGGCTCCTCCTGGCCTCATCAGCAACACCACAGGCATTGCTCACAGGTGTTGGAGGGGGATATTGCATAGGCAGGGCAGATCCCTTTTTCTTGCTGTCACCATTAATTTTTATAACCTCTCTGGGACTGCAGGGGCTGATCTGGGAGTAGAAGAATAAGGGAGAGCAGCTGCCTCCATCTTAGGAGGGAAGGGCAGATATTGCTCTATCACAAGCTTGATTTTTCAGGTAGGGATGATTTTGAAAATCTGCTAAATAACCTCTGTTGAAATTAGCCCTTAAATACCCAAACCCCCTTCCAAAAAAGCACTCACATCCTCCAGAAGGTTCTTTTTTGCCCAGATGTTCCTGTGACATGGTTTTCAGCATGGTCCCGCAAGCAGCTCTCCTGGCCCACTTAGTGGATGTGGGAAGAAGGAACTGGACTGTGAGGCAGAGGTTTCCTAAGCTGACTTTGCAGCAGGAAAAGAGATTTTTGTGAAATTGCCCTGTAAGCAAGGTGCACAAACCAAAAGCTGCCATAGGGGTAGGAGAGGAGATCCATGGATCTGGGATGCTGATCTTGAGTACAGGAAAGCCCTGGAAAGCTGTAATCTTGAAACCCTTCATTGCAAGGAAACACTTTGCATGAAATATAACTTTGCCTTGTGCTTCAAAAGCATCCTCAAGATTTGTGCATGCTCAGTATTTCTTCAAGAGAGTAAAAAAAAAAAATGAGCCTCATCCCAAAGCAAGGTGCTCCTCTAGGATGTCCACAGACAATAGCACATATGCTAGGCACCAAATAGTGAGGAAGAGGTGGCTGGTGCTGCCGAAAAGCTGCACTCATGGGACAGTCCCCTTTGGGGAACTAGGCCCATCTGTGGAGCAGCCATCATTTGGGATGGTGCCATTAGAGATCATAAATAAAATGGGACATGTGGACCTCTAGGGAAATAAGCCCTGGTTCCAAGCACAATGCAGCAAGACAGCCACTTTCCTTTTATTTATAACAATGCTGCGTGCCCATCTGACCCCTGCTCACACATGCATACACACGCTAATGCATGTACACTGTTTCAGGGCAGATTTTTCACCTCAAGCAATGGAAAATATACAGCAAGTTCAAAGCAGCAAGAACCAACCCCTTTTTTTTTCTTGAGGAACCAGTGACCTCAAGCCATTTCAGACCTTACAATATATATGGAGAGGTTTGAATCCATTCCTTTGCTCCAAAACTGGAGGTGTAGGTACTATATCTAGGTATCTTTTGTAAGCAAAAGAGAATAACCCTCCTGACTTGGGTATTTCCTCTAAGCAATTCCTTCAGAGAACCCAGGAAATCTGTTTTGCAGTCTACCAAAATCTGCAGGAAGCACGAGAGCAGATTCATGTCCTTTTATGTTTTCTCACAATGAAATGTAAACTTTCATTCCCAGCACTGCTGAGAGTCGTTGCAGCAACATCACTGTCTGTCTGTCTGTCTGTCTTAATCATTGCAGCCCAATTATTTCACATTCTCCTCTGCTCTGCTTTTTTTGTGCCTTTAACATTTCAGCACTGATACTTCCTTTCCACTTTCAGGTGGGGTGATACTATAGCTGGTAACTGCCGCCTTAACCAAGCTTAGGGTCAATAGCAATAGATCCAGCAGGCTCCACCTGTCAGTCTCTCTGCTGTCTGCTCTATTTCATTTTCCATGTTTTTCATTCCCCAAGGAAGATTCCATTCCTCCCCTCCTCCTAAGTCCCAGCCCAAGTAGAATGGGCAGAATTTCTTTTTGCAATTCACAACAGCAATTACTAGATGATCAGCAAAATGCTGGTATAAACCGTTCCCCGGTGTCAATGCCCCATCGTTGCAAGAGGTGAGGGCCCAAGTGAGATTCATCTCACCACCACACTGAGCTTCTCCCCCTCTGCTCCCTCCATGCACCACCGAGAGCCTTTCAGACATGAATCATCTCAACCTAAAGGAGACATCCATGCTTGGGCAGATGATCTTCATGCTGTGAGTGCCTACTTCTGTCCCTTGGCTATGAAGGTAGTCAGGGAGGTTTCGGTCAGCTAGAAATGCCTTCATGGCTGATTCCTGAGCATGGGTGGGATAGACCCCAGGTTGCTTTCAACGACACGTTGAAGTGCGTCTTTCTTTCAGGAAACTGCCCCTGGGTAAGCTATGGTCCATAAGCAACTGCTTACTGCTGGTGTCTACCTTAGCTATCAGCTCTAGCTCTTTACACTGGCTGTCTGTAGAGCCAAGGTCAGAAAGCTCTGGTTTAGATGCCAGGTCGGTTACAGCATCTAAATTAGGCATTTCTACAAAAGGGCTTGAATGCAACCCTGCAACTCCTCATGAGACTGCATTCCCAAGAAGAACAGTGGTATTGATAACCACATCTCTTCCCTGCAGTATGGAAACAAATCAACTGGAAAATGGAGCTGCAAAGACCTAGCTGAAGGGTGGCCACCTGGTCCCTGCAGGACATCCCAGTCTCACTTGTCCATCGTATTCACTGGAGGCTCTTCATGAGTGCGTTTCTCATGATCGCCCACAGACTGTCATTGGTGACAGCACATACCTGTTTGTGGACATGGGTGTGTAGTGCCCAGGAGTTTGGAGGTTGCACGGACAGGCAGAGCAACTGAGCTTGGAGTCTTCCTGAGACCACATACAGAATAAGTTCAAGAAAAGCCTTGGAAGGATTTGTTTGGTCAAAGCACCCACTTAAGGAGTCAAAGAAATACTTACAGATACAAAAGTGCTGCAACCAAGATATCAGGAACATAAACTTTGCCTCTATCACCAAATAAATAAATCAATCAGTCACCCTTTCCTCCTGTTTGGACTGAGGCTGTTTGTGAGAAAGCCAAAGAAAAATAGAGCACAGACATGTAGTTCATCTCATCAAATGTAGGCCATCTAAAGGTTGGGTGTCTAGGCTGAGCGAACCTTAGGTCTCCCTCCAGAAAAGAAGAGTTTCATTCCAGCCTAAAATTAGCATCTGGGATGAAACATCCCTGGAGATGTTGCTTTCTTTCCATCCTCTAGCTGAGAAATCAATTAGAGTTTTTATTCAAATAAAACTTGGGTTTTCTGAGTTTAAAATCTTTTCAGTCTTTTTCTGGGAGTTCCTTTTGAAGGTTGTCTCAAAGCCATGTCTGATTCAGAGTCCTGTGATAACCTCTGGTGTCAGGCAATATAAACCAGCTTAGGTATCAGCCTAACCCCTGAGGACGTACCCAGAACCCAAGGACGGCTCCCACAGCCCACGTGCCTCAGGTTGTTGAGACACCAAGAGCAGTTAGAGTAAAACTCGATATTCCTTTCATCGCAGTTATGCTGGTGGGGAAAAGCATCACACAGGTTGAAAAGGCAGCATGCAGAAAAGCTTGATGAAAGAAAGTCTCAGGGCTCCTGGCTGAGAGAGAGTTTGTGCTCAGAGCAAGGGAACTCTCTCTGATAGTTTGATTACTTTTGTAATTGGCAAAATAGGTTGAAGGAATTGTATTTCTTTAGCCAAGAAAAGAGAAGCCAAGTGGAGATAGAATAATAGTCTTCCAGGAGACTAAAGATACTTTGAAAAAGTGATGAGAGCAATTCTTCTAGTCCACTGGGAGAAAAATAAGAAGAAATGAGCTTAATTTTCAGCAAAGACAGTTTAGTTTGGATACTAGGGGAGACTAGAATTCATGTTCACAACAAAATGCTAAAATGGCTTAACAAGGGAGGCTGATAAATCTCCTTGAATAAGGTTTTTTACAAATAGTTTGGATAAACTTCTGTTGAGCATGATCTAGATGTCCCTGATTCAGCTTTGGTCCAAGGGACTCATCTGTATTTCTGTGATACTGTGGCTTGATACATTCCTTGCAGAAAAAGACGGTTACCTTAAAAAAATACTGATTCCACAGTTAATTTCTCTTCTTAGTAGGAGCTTTGGGGGTTTTGGCTAGCTGCTTGTAAGGGGTGACAGTAAAATGCTTCATTCTCACTTAGTGTAATTTATCATCTCTACATATCTAGACTGCAGGATGGTAAAGTTGACTTTAGGCTGAACCCCCCCAGTCTAGGGCTATACTCCTCTCTCTCTCTCTCTCTCTCTGTTACCTCATATGGGCAAACTCAGGGTTTTTCTCTGCACTTCTTTTTACCAGAGCTCTCTGAGTTGTTCTCCAAAGGCTCTACCAGTCTCTGCTTGGGAAAGGCTGTCAGATTGTGGTGGGCTGACCCTGGCTGGATGCCAGGTGCCCAGCAAAGCTGCTCTATCACTCCCCTCCTCAGCTGAACAGGGGAGAGGACATATAACAAAGGGCTCGTGGGTCGAGATAAGGACGGGGATTCAGCAATTACCATCACGGGCAAAACAGACTCGACTTGGGGAAAATTAACTTATTTATTACCAATCAACCAGAGTAGGGCAATGAGAAATAAAACCAAATTTTAAGACACCTTCCCCCCACCCCTCCCTCCTTCCCTGATCAGCTCCACTCCTGATTCCTCTACCTCCTTCCCCCCCACAGTGGTGCAAAGGGACAGGGAATGGGGGTTGGGGTCAGTTCATCACACGTTGTCTCTGCCGCTCCTTCCTCCTCAGGGGGAGGACTCCTCACTCTTCCCCTGCTCCACCGTGGTGTCCCTTCCACGGGAGGCAGTCCTCCATGAACTGCTCCAGCGTGGGTCCCTTCCCCAGGCTGCAGTCCTTCAGGCACAGACTGCTCCAGCGTGGGTCCCCCAGGGGGTCACAAGTCCTGCCAGCAAACCTGCTCCCGCGCGGGCTTCCCACCGGGTCACAGCCTCCTTCAGGCATCCCCCTGCTCTGGTGTGGGGTCCTCTCTCCCCGGGCTGCAGGTGGAGATCTGCTCCCCCGTGGACCTCCCTGGGCTGCAGGGGGACAGCCTGCCTCACCGTGGTCTTCCTCACGGGCTGCAGGGGAATCTCTGCTCCGGCACCTGGAGCATCTCCTCCCCTCCTTCTGCACCGACCTGGGGGTCTGCGGGGTTGTTTCTCTTTCTTCCATGTTCTCACTCCTCTCTCCGGCTGCAGTTTCTGTGCCCTCCGCAACTTCTTCCCTCTTCTTAAATACATTATCCCAGAGGTGCTACCACTGTCGCTGATGGGCTCAGCCTTGGCCAGCAGTGGGACCATCTTGAAGCCCACTGGCCTTGGCTCTGTCGGACATAGGGGAAGCTTCTAGCAGCTTCTCACAGAAGCCACCCCTGTAACCCCCCCCACTACCAAAACCTTGCCACACAAACCCAATACACAGATTTAGAAGCAATTCAGTCCACCTTAATGTGCCCTTAAGTGCAAATAGTGTCCAAAGGGTAAAACTGGACTAGTCCTGCATGGGCTGACTTGATGGCAAAAGGCTGTGGAGTCTGCTACCAACCTTGTGGCTCCCACTTCCATAATCATGTGGTTTTTTAATGACTTGGCTAGAGATATTGCCTGCAAGGCAGCCTTGGGAATTCTTCCCTTTTTGAAAGGCCAGGTTAGGAAGATAAAGATATTCAATGATCAGTATGTGCTAATGCTAAGCTATCATGTTACTGACAATTGTCAGGTTACTTCCCTTTAGACTGGTTGTATCTGGTGTTTCTGTACAGTGTATTATAGGCTAATTAATGCTGTTAATGATAATGGTTCTCCTGCAAGAAGCCTGGAGTATTATCTCTATCTATCTTCTTGTCACCTTCCTTTTATCAAACCATTAAAGGAAAGCAGGCTATCTAATGGGGCTATCAGCCCCCAGCACACTAATTCACTTACATCCATATGGAAATAGAAAGCACTCTACAGATGTAGGATGGATGCTTACACTAACTGTGGAGAATACGCATTGGTCTTCTGGCTTTCATTGTATGCCTTTCCCTTGCACTTTGAGCCATGATCCAACTCTTCTCAAAGTTGGAGGGCAATTTATCATCTGCAGTGCACATCTTTGGTGGTTCAGATTTCAATCTGTCATCTTTAATATCAGTTGGAGACACATATATTGTACATTCTTCTAAACCACAAATCAGCAAAGCTGCTCCTTCTTTTTTCAATCTACCGCGAAGCAATTATAGTGGTTGGATACCATTCGTATTACTGGCACTGCAAAGAAGAGGGTAAGTGATATTTCATTTGGGGAAACTAATACTCAATTGAGATGTTCTTTCCAGGTCAGTCACTACCCCCAAGTGAGAGAGCAGGAAATTCTTGACATTGGCCTCTTGACAAAAGGAAAAGGGGTCTTTTGTGTTTCTGTGGTGGTGGAAAGAGCCACAGACACCTTTCCCAGGGGAGAAATGATCACAGCAACAGAAATCCATTGGACAGATAAAAGCAAACTATCCTTATGCTCAAAAGCAGCATAAAGAGAAGCTGGGGAGGTCTGAGGCACATGCTGCAGAAAGAGCCCCTTTCTGATATGTGTCTCTTCTCTGATGAAACAGCTTAATATTTTTCTCAAATGCAGGGTTGAAAGCTGACTTTGTAAAGAAAATGTTTAAACAGAAAGAGTTTGAAGAAGATGTAGAGATAATCTTCAGGGATCAGACATTATCTCAAGAAACTTTGGAGAACATAGGTACAATCCAGCCATTAATCTTACCATTGCCAATCCTAAGTGCAAAAAGAAAACAGTTCAGGATTTGAAAAGCATCTGGGGTCCTTCTACAGCCCTCTGGTTTCATACCCTTTAGGGCTCACGTGTCCTAACTTTGCTCCTTAGTGACAACTGCACGGCATTTGCTTTTTAACATACAATCCTTTCCCTGGTTCAAGACACCACTAGACATTGTGAGGCTGGCAGTAAAATCACAAATGCTGGCAGAACGGCACTAGTGTCTTCCACCAGTTCTCTGCAAACTGCGAGCCTGTTTTTTTTTTTTTTCATACTTTTACACCTGGGGAACTGTGATTCCTGCGGATTTCCTTCTGGCTGCCGCGCAGGCGAGAGCCAAGTCTCATCTGTATGCAACACAGAGGACTTGCTTCATGCGACAGCAGTGAAAGACAGATGCACAACCCCGATTCTCATCAGCTGAGGACAGGGAGTCAGGAACAGCAAAGCACTGTGAGATGTGAATCAACAGTATAAAATAAAATAAAAAAAAATCTAATTAAAGTTAGTCATCAGGAAGACATGCAGTGCACTGAGGCACCCTCTTTGGATGTGGTTTCCCCAGTTATATACTGAGGATAGTTCCAACCCATCTTGTGGAGGAGCTATAAAATTCCCAAAGCTTTCCCATGGCACTGTGCAGGGATTGCAAAGTTACAGCAAATTAAGAAGATGCTTCTCCTTTGGCAGCATGACTCCTCGTCTTGCCTTTTCTCTGTACCACCAGACTCAACAGCAAGAAAAATAGCTTACACTTTTGCCCTGAGGCACCAAATCCATAAGAAAATCATGACTTTTTTTTCCCCTCATCCAGCTATCAGCTTGTGCACCATGGAAAAAAAAGGAATTTCCCAAAGAGTCGTTTAGACCTGATCAAGCAAATAACTTCAAAACTTGTCCGAAGATGAATAGACCAAGGAAAGTGCACAGAGGGTGTGTTCCTGCTGTCTCTAAAATACTCAGCTCACATGGTGACCCAGTCTGAATCCTTCCCCTGGCACAAAGTCCCCAGCCACTGATTATTTTTGGAAAATTCTGAGTGGGACGTAACTGCGGTGATGCCCATCAGATCCCAAACTGATGCTCCTCTTTAAGTAACAAAGCCCCATTGAAATGTTGTGTCTTACCTGAAGTCCTGATACCTGCTGTAACTCAGAGACAGAAGAAAAATATGCTAAAAACCTACAGATAGCCTGCAAAACTTGAATTGAGAGCTCAAGTTTTTCAAAGCTTGTCTATGTTTGGGTATGGTTCAAGCCTAGTGCAAACAGTCTGGATGACAGAGAAGAGGACGCAGCTGGTAGGTGACTCTGCAGACCTGAAGCTGTGGGTCTGATTCAGACTCTGGTTGCTCCATCAGTTACTCTGGATGGGCACAGACGTAAACCTGCTCCTATCTAGCCCTGTGGTTGAAGTCCTGCGACTCTGGTGTCCTACATACACCGAGGATGTGAGAAATTGTTCTCATTAGTGAGCGGTTGTAAGAGTACAGAAATAAAAAATATAAATCTGCACAGAACTTGCTACCCCTGAGGCTCTGAAAGTGCCAGACAAATGGTTCAGCTTTCTTCCAGATCTAGTTTTGGATGGCTGTAAACCGTCTTGAGTAACATTTAATCTTCATTTCAGTCAAGACACCCCTGATCTGGCCACGAGTTTTGATGCTATCTGATTGAAGTGTGCCCATGAAATGATATGAAACATAAACACTGGGGATGGCAGAAATCATCTGAACATGCCTAGTCATCTATTTACATCTGAAAACATCCCTGGAGATTATGTCTGATTTTCTTCCACAAATGAGGAATAATGAGAAAGAGAACATTGGCCAATGGCTGCCATTTTTGCAAACACAATCGGCGGTCTCAACATTTGTCCCCATTTATTTCATGGAAGGTTTTTTTTTCAGACCTCACACAGCAGATCACTCTATTAACTCTCTCTCTGCTTTTTTTCTTGCTGGCATTCTTGTTACAGCTCTGAAATGCAACAGGTTTTTCCTGTGGGTGAAATGGTCCGGTTCAAAGGCTGTTGAAAACAACAGGAGCCTCTGATTTGAGATCTCCAGCAGACTTTGAGGTCATGGTGGGATGAAATGGACTGATGTAATTTTTTAAAACTAATATTTATAATAACCTTTAATAAATAATAATAATAACAGTCATAGTGTCAGGTTACGATTACAGCTCCTTGCTGGATTATTGCATATACCCAGATGTGCTCCTAGATAATCCATGCAATCTTCTCTCAATGCCTGCTACATGCTTGTCACCCTGTTCTCTCCTCCAGCTAGCTGCTTATTTGTTTTTCCTGCTGAGTATGTTGTACATTTTGGGATATACTTGCACTGCAAGCAAGAGACATTATTGCAACATGTGTGGGAATACCAGAGGTGGCCTTCCACTAGCTTTCTTGGTGTAGCTTCACTGTCCTGGGCCTGGATGCAAGGAACGGAAAGCAGCCCTGTGTCCTGTGAACCAGCGGTGCTTGTCACTCCTTTTTTCCATCTTTATAACTATTTTATCCATTAGACCCTATGCAATCTTATGTCTCCACTTTTAATAGCTGTGATGTTATAAGTCGGTACCAGTTTACTCCTGGACAAGTTAGGAGGTGTCATGATGTCCAAGCAAGTACACAAAGAAACCTTGATAAGTGACCTATGGCATATCCCTGCTCACCGTACCTTCCAACAGCAGGACAATGTACCCCTTGGCTGTCTCCGATAAGGTGGATATGTAGCATACGGATGAGAAACGTCTAGCACAATGGCGTTGTAAACTTGATGGTGTATCTACCTACAACCCTGCAGACAAGCCATAATAATTAATAATAATTGCATATTTGTCCAGTGTTCTACAAATCCATAGAAACATGTTTTCTGTATCAAAGATCTTTGAATCAAAACCTTGAGGCTTCTCAGAGGAACCCCTATAGTCTTCGGGGACTGAAGAAATGGGGCAAATGCATGATGTAGGACGAGAGAGGAGCAGAGGGCATCACAGAAATTACTCAGTAAGAGAACAAGGAAGGAAGGATTTGAGGAGAGGTGAGCTCAGAGGAAGGACAGAAAGGTGGAAGAATCCTTTTTACTAAAAACACAAAGCTGTGGTTTTTACATATTTTGAAATATACTTTCACATGAAACGAAATGAAGAAACTTTCTTTGATGGGCTTATTGCTTTGTCTTTATGAACATGCTGGATACAATTCTCATTTGTACAAAGGTCTCATTACATCATTCACCCTGAACAAAATGGTTTTATGGTGTGTTCACCTACCCTTAAAGTACCCCCAAAAAGGCTTTCGTGTAAGAATCAAGTCAATCTCTCCAGTTTCCCCACATTTTTAATTTCCCCTTTCACTCTCAAAAACCTCTCCGTCAATTCATTGGGAAAAAAAAAATAAGAAAAAGAACTATTTTAATGGAAAAAAATAAGAAAAAGAACTATTTTAATGGAACATTAAACTATGATTTAAACCCACAAGAGCCAGAAAATGCAGAGTTAAAGCTCCCAAAGCCCAGTGTTATATTCTCAAGTAATGAAAGGCCCTATGTCCTAGCATAATGATTTGGAGAAGGGGTCAAAATTACAGTGGTCCAGGGAGCTTTAACTCTTCAGCCTTGAATCACAACCTGGTCCTTCTGCTAATGCACTCCTCCCTCGCTTTCCAACACATTTTAAGGATTGTAAAGAGAAAATTATACCAATCTCTAATATTCTAAATATATTTTATGTGCTAAATACTACTCTGTTTAATACCACACACCTTGCTAATATCATACATTAGGTTTAATGGTCCAATTTGTGAAAAAATATCCCAGAAAAACACTTTCAGTGGGCCTTCTCCATTCATCTGAAACTGATATAAACAGGTATATGAAGAAAGGGAGAGAGAGACAAACTTTAGTGGTGGGAGTGGAAGGTCATTCCTGAACCATGTCTGGCTGCTTCCAGAAGGTTAGAGAAATTGGATTTTAAAAGGAAAAAGAGATGGGTGGGGAGGCACTGGGCATAAACTGAGAGCAGGAAGAACAGACCACATGCCTGTGGGTATTTCAGTCTGTAAGATGTTTAAGGTGTCTTGTAGGGTGATATGAAGTCCTTCTTCCTATCATCTGATGCAGATTCTTTTCTTTTCTTCTTCTAAGATGAGCCTCCATCAGATCAAACCCTCTTCAGCCTTTCACTTCTGCCATTTCCCAGGGTCCCATCAAGCCTTGGAAAGCTCCAGTGATTCCCTGAAGATGCTGTGGGATGCTGTGAATTGGTGCAGGAATGGGGACATTAGGTGAGATGCAGGAACCAGCAGCACCGGTTGGTCATCAGGGCTGTACAGTATTTATATGAAGGATGTTCATGTAAGTCATAGAGGGGTTGAGATGTTGGATTAAATCCTTGCTGTGGAGAAGACAGTGGAAGATCTGTTGGTCACCCCTGTATGCACACACGCACTCATACATGCACCATCCTTTTCCTAGATCTATTTCCAAATTTGCAGCTGATCCCATGTAGCCTGAGACATGTTATGTCTCTGCTGCCCTCATCTTTTTCTCCACCCATGAAACAGCAAAAGCTATTCCTTCACCCTCCCTGATGTGCTTTGAGATCCATCCCAACACCAAGCTGCTGGTCCTGCTTGCAGAGAGGTCCTGACTCGTGGGGGCTCTGGAGGCTGCAGATGATGGATCCCATGGAGCTGAGCTCCTGAGGTGCCCCAAAATCATGAGGTTTCCCTTTAGCCCCAGTATCACCTGTAACTAGGTCCCTGTTCATGTGGATTTCATTGCAAAGACAAATACAATATTTAAGTGATGGTTTTCCACTAAGGTTCCTGAATTGGTGACCCCATGCCATTGGTGGCATTGCAGTGTTACTTGGCACCTTCTGATGCGTGACTGCAGTGATTGCTGTGATGAGCCGCTTGTGACCCTGCCGCTTTAGGTGCTGGACTGACACAAGGGATGTCTAGCTTCTTGGTGAGCTTATCCACGTGTTGTACAAGGGGAAGAGCAGGACATACTGCAGAGGCAGGAGCTGGAGGAAACAGATGTCTCATGTCTGCCAGATGAAGGCTCAGGGCAGCGATGACATTGCTGGGGACATTGCTGACTGTGGTGGGTCCTCCCACTGCAGGACCAGTAGAGCAACCCTTGTGAAGATGGAAAAACATAGGTTGGAGGGATGCTGGGTGTGAGGAAACTCACACTGCTTCTTCCACAAATCACAGCTGTGCTGGGCCTCAGCTTTCTCATCAAAGTAAAGGAGGATGAAAATTTCAATTATCTTCCTGTCTCTGGGAGTGATGCTACCATTAAACAGCCCTACACGGGGGGAATGAAGTTTTCTGGCTTTCGTTTTAATGGAAGAGACTCCACCAGTGCAAGAACAGTGATATTAGGGACAATTAGGTTTAGTGGTGGACTTGGTAGTGTTAGGTTAATGGTTGGACTCAATGACCTTAAGGGTCTTTTCCAACCTAAATGGTTCTATGACTCTATGATTCTATATCTGTTTTGGGAAGGCCTTTCTAGGGGAAGCACTGGTGCTACCTGTTCAGGGATAAAGGTGTTGGCCAGGGACACCCGAAAAGCACAGCAACAACCTGCAGCTTTCCTAGGGCACGGAGAGAAAAAGCACTGTGCAAGTGCAAAGAGAAGGAGGACATGGGGCAGTATTACAGTGTAAGCAAACTGTTGTCTCCCAAATGAAAGCTTTTCCTCTCCATCTTGACCCACAAAGCAGGTGTGATTAATTGATTTAGGCCAGTCTACATCTATCCAGCAAAAAAAAATCCCAGAATGAACAATACATACATACAGTCTTTGGAGTTGCTGGAAGCCTTTTGACCTATCAATAGCCGTGAAATCAGAATTAACCTATCTGGACTGCTCATTTAAAACCTTTGACCAATCCCATGCAGCACTATAATAGTCATATTGACCTTCGGCCAAGCACAATCTTACATGCTGCTTCTGCATCCCGCTGCGACACTTGTTGACGGGCCCCATGATGTGAAAATATCCATGTGCCTGCCTCTCTGCCCTGTAAGAAAAGAGCTTGAATTACAGTACTGAGAAAGCAATGATCTTCATGAATTAATCCACCAACACATCACACAAATTTAGCCGTGTCCATAAAATTGGATTTCCTGATAGCTGGGGGGATTTGCACTGCGCTCAGCCCTGACTCAGGTATTACAGGCATTCAGCTGTGCAAACAGCAGAGAAGGCGTACGCAGCCGCCTGCAGAAAAAGCTCAAAGAAGCCTTAAGTGCTGTGTATGTTCGGCACTGGTTGGTGACACTAGCCAGGCTTGCAGGCCACAGGCCAAAAGCACAGCACAAAAATGTGTTGGAGAGAAGTTTGCATCTTCTTGACTTGTTTTGACTCACAAAAGAACAATAACAGGGTTAATGCCTCTTTTCCACTTCTTCATGATATTAAAAAATAATCTGAGAAGGTCTTTTTCAGCTGGTTTGGTTTTTTTTTTAGCCCCTGCCTGCTTTTTACCTTAAAAACAGTAAAACCATGAAGCAGCAGCAATGTGAAGACAGAGGCGGGGTCTCAGTTGTGCACTGGAGGGTTTCTTGCCCTTCATCAGAGACATTAATAAGTCAGTAACAAAACTCCTTCCTCCTACCTTGTTCTTGAGCATTCAGGCCAAAGTGGAAATAAAAATTAAACAAATGCCAACTGGAAGATGAATTATAATTCCCGTCCCCTTCTCAGTTATTCACTGTCTATCTCTTTTGACATCCTGGCCCTTCTAGCCACAGATTTGTCAGGTGGCTTTCTTTTTGTTTTTAAAAAAATAGTGGAAGTACTTCACGAGAACAGTGTTTCTGTAGTGCTATCCATCTTACCAGCACTTTGCAGCCATTAACTAATTGAGCTTCTAAATAATGCCATGAGGTGGAGAAACTGCCTGTGTTTGCACAGATGGGAAAAAGGAGTTGTGTGGGGAGGAGGCTGAGTTTACCACCCCTAACCCAACGGGTGGGATTCAGCCAGCTATGATATAGGTGCCTCTGCAAGAGCTGGTGGCTGAAGTCCTTTGACAGTCTACAGAAGGATTTATCTTCCCCTAAAGCAGGTATCTGGGTTTGGCTTGTAAAATGCCTCAAATTTAGACAGTCAGGGTTAGGAGAGGTGAATCCAACTTCAAGTGGTTTGTACAGGGCTGCAAAGAAAGTTGCTGTCAGAAGCAAGGGTGGTTTGTAGCAAGCCAGGAGCATGGGCATTGCAAAGATAGTTTCTCTTATTTCCTTGCAAATTTTGCTCGGTTTGTGGTGTAGAGCCAAAAATGAGAACCTGATAACGCAATTTAACTACTTTAAAGAAGAGATGGCTCAGAGTGGATGCAGTAGACATCTGTAAAACTATAAGTGCCACTGAGGAATGAAGAGACAAAGCTCTTTCACCATCTCCTCTGATATAATAACAAGGAGGCATCAGCTCTGCCAGGCAGACAGCACTTCGCAGAAAGCAAGCTGAAAACAAACACAAGGACATCCTTCAGATGGTGAGTTGTTCTGCTGGCTGTCTTCTGACGGCAGACATTTACACAGGTTCAAAAAGCTATTGGACAAATTCCTGAAAGAAAAACAAAAATTCTGAATGCCTTGTAAGTATAGAGGTCCCTTTCCCAGGCATCTGCAGCGGGGTCCTTGCTGGATAGGACCTTGTCATGGTAATTTTGGGGTGTAGGCAATGGTGAATGCTGGGTAACATCTCCATCCATCCATCCATCCATCCATCCATCCACCCATCCAGGACTTCTGGAGCTTTCAGGTCCCATCTGAGGCTGGTGACCAGTTCTCAAACCCACTATGAGACACCCCAATGGCACCAGGGGACACCTCTGAGCTGCACACCTCCAGCGCAAAGACTCCCTGCAGCAGATGCTCTGCTGGCTAGCAGAGGGGGAAAGGACTAGTACTCACACTCCTAATTCTGCAGGGATGGGCTAACCTCACAGGCAGGCTGTGGGTATGCACGTGTGAGGGAAGACTGCAAAAACCACTTCCCCAAATGCACCTGCTATGCGACTAAATAAAGCTGCAATGGCCTGGCGGCTTTTGCAGCCACTAAACTTGCTTGTTATTTAGGTTTAATAGCAGAGGCAGAGCTGGGTATCAAACCGCAGAGAATGGATTTGGGTTCAGTCCCATCCATGAA
Source organism: Aquila chrysaetos chrysaetos (assembly GCF_900496995.4). NCBI lineage: Eukaryota > Metazoa > Chordata > Aves > Accipitriformes > Accipitridae > Aquila > Aquila chrysaetos. The sequence goes on from NC_044008.1 coordinate 3,018,093, forward strand.
CCACTGAGTGTAACGATCTGCCGGCGAGCCAAGCCCTTAGACTGAAATGTGCTAGCTGGAGAGACCTGTCGTGAAAGGAGAGCAGAGAGAGCAGCATGGCAGCCACCTCTGCCATCCAGACGCAGATTGAGCACCCTTTAAAATGCCTCACTGATGCAGAGGCAGGAATATACCAGGATTTCTCTCTTCTGAATATAGCAGGGTTTCTCTGTTTTGCTATCGCGGACTATACATTAGCAAACACAAATCAAACCCTGCCAAACTTCACCCAAACGCTGCCTTTCTTTCTCAATGCACCGTTTTATGCAGTGTCAGGCGCTGATTTGCCAAATGGATTAAGGCTACTTCAGCATCTACCCTGCATTAACAGCTTCTCCTGCGGCCCTGTTCACACTCCCCCATCATGATGCTGGCAGCTCTTGAGATCCTGTTGCTGCATTTTGCTGTCACGTCCCTGCAGCTCCTGCAAAGCCACAGAGAGAAGTAGCAGTGCAACAGGGCCCTTGGGCATGTGTGTTTGCTCTGCTATCTCTCCTTGCCTCTTGTCTTTGCGACCTTTTGCAAGAGGGCAGCCTCCACTGTGTGACTGAGATGGGAGGAGAGAGGAGAAGGATGTTTCTTCATGGGTACCTAGAAATCAGAGAGGACTAGAGGAGTCCAACAATGCTCTAAGGAGATATAATTGTGCCTTTTATGCTCCATTTCCATAGGAGCAAACCACCAGACGGTTCATATTTTTTTGAGTTCGCATCAGGTGGTACCTTTTGCAGAAGGACTGAGTCACACCCCTTGGCCCAACACCCTTCCTTCTGCCATCACCGGACACATCCCGGGACAGGAGGAGACAGCAGGAGTGGTGGGCTGTGATTGCAGCTCGTGGTGACATCAGGAACATGTCTCAGAGCAGAGCAGGGAGCTGGTTCATTCCAGGCTTCTCTTTGAAACGATATTTGGGGGGAAACTGCAGGTTTTGCAAAGCCAAAACTGTCAGAGATAATTTTCACTTTTAATCTTGTCTGCAGTCTTGTCCACGCTCAACATGACCCAGCAATGTGCGCTTGCAGCCCAGAAAGCCAACCGTATCCCGGGCTGCACCAAAAGCAGCGTGACCAGCAGGTCGAGGGAGGGGATTCTGCCCCTCTGCTCTGCTCTGGTGAGACCCCACCTGCAGTACTGCGTTCTGGGGCCCCCAACATCAGAAGTCCTTGGACCTGTTGGAGCGAGTCCAGAGGAGGGCCATGAAGATGATCAGGGGGCTGGAGCACCTCTCCTATGAGGACAGGCTGAGAGACTTGGGGTTGTTCAGCCTGGAGAAGAGAAGGCTCCAGGGAGACCTTATAGAAGCCTTCCAGTATCTAAAGGGGGACCTGCAGGAAAGCTGGAGAGGGACTTTTTACAAGAGCATGTACTGATAGGACAAGGGGTAATGGCTTTAAACTGAAAGAGGGCAGATTTAGATTAGATGTAAGGAAGACGTTCTTCACTGCGAGGGTGGTGAGGCACTGAGGGAACAGGTTGCCCAGAGAAGTTGTGGATGCCCCATCCCTGGCAGTGTTCGAGGCCAGGTTGGATGGATCCTTAAGCAACCTGGTCTAGTGGAAGGTGTCCCTGCCCATGGCAGGGGGGTTGGAAGGAGATGACCTTTAATGTCCCTTCCAACCCAAACCATTCTATGGTTCTATGATTTTACAGCATACCATCACATTAAGCATTGGCAGGATGAGGGCTGCCATTGTGCCCTGGGGGAATATCTCCTGGGGCTGCTGGGAGAGCAGGATGCTTCACACCTCCCTTCTCCAGCTCCACAGCATGTCTGGTGGCACAGCGACCTCCCATGTGCCCAAGCTGCTGGGGACACAGCAGGAGCTGTCTGACTACAAAGTGCCATTCCTGAGCAGAGCTGAAAATGGGGCTGCAGAATATGCTCTTAGCCATGCATGCCTCCAGCTATTTCAGGCTTTGAAGGAAAAGACCAAGGCTCTGACCTGACTAAAGAGCTAGAGCATTACATGAAATAAATAATAATAATAGCAGAGTTATTCTTGCGTGACACGTGCCCTTTTGTATCTGATTAATGCTTACCCAGGACACACAGCCTGGGGAAGCTGCCTGGGAGGTTGCACACCCCTCCCTGTGCTCTTGGAGCAGACAATCCACTCCAGCATCGCTCTCACGGTTACCATGATACTGTTATTGTTGCCTGCTTCTTCCCTCTCTGTTCCCATTGACTTTAGGCAGATTAGAGCAGAAAGATGATGGATGGCTGGATTAGATGCTGCACACCTACTTCAGGTTTACAAAGCAATATTTTTCTGTCCTATTCGGATGCATCTCTCTCATTGTGAGCACAAAACAGACAATCACAGGGAACTATTGTTGCAGGGCAGCGACTCTGGTTTACACGTACATGCAGCATGAATCCATTCATGGCATTTAAAAAAAAAAAAAAAGTAAGCTGACAAATATAATCAATTACAGCAAGCCAGCTGCAAGGTGAAATGGAATAACCGTGTGCTTCACCATTCAAGGTTCAGTGAAGGTCCCAGGCAGGGAAATGGAAAGATTGCTGTTGGCCTTTAAGGAGAGCTACCCCTTCTCTCCTCAAAGGCTGAGTCCCACATAATGCAATTTCACATCCTGCCTTTGAATTGTTATTGGATCTTCCTGGAACTGACAAATGCTGAAACTCCTGGAGGGGGAACAGCATGAACTAGCCCGAAGGCCAGGTCTCCAATCTGTATTTACAGGGCTGGAATAACACAGGTGAGCCCTTGAGCAAAGCTTGCCATTAAAACTGTCCTCTCCAGGGCTGGATTTGCTATTGAGGGACTATATTGTGCTGCTGAGTTTCAAACAGAGCTCTTGGTTTTAGCATGGAGGTCTTCAGGAATCATTTGCTGTCTCTATGTCCCCCAGTGGCTGGAAGAGCCCATCTGGACACCACGCAGTGCGACTCTTCTGCCTGCGTGGTCTCCTTGTTTGCACACCAGCAGCCTCCTTACGCCCACGGGAGTGTGATAAGCTCCACGGTGGTGTCTGGGTTTGCGAGGTTGTTCGTGGGGTAACTGGGATACTTTCACTGCAGCTGGAACAGCAGCACTGGCTGAAAGCAGCCAAGCCCTGAGGTCTGGTTCGGATGGCCAGGCGGCCTCAATAGGTGTAGCGACCATCCATGCTCTTCCTCCCTAGCACAGGTGCCCCAGTGACCTTCTCCTTTGCCTTCCTCCTGCTTCTCCAGTCACCGCTGGAGAAGGCATGTTCTTGGGGCAAAACCAGTGTGGACGCTTAAGGGCACAAGGTGGTGGAGTCCTGACGTGATGCTGACGGTGGGTTCCTAGACTGGGTGGTTCACTTAAGTATCCTAGGGATGCTGAGGTAGCTCTGGGCCTCCCTTTCTTCCACAGGACTTTATTGGACTCACATGGACATGTTATGACTTAATGTTGGTAACGGTGACTGTAAATTGCATTCAAGGATCCTCCTCCCACACCACTAAGACTTCCAGGGGGTCTCACATCACCCTTGGGGGCAATGCTACTTCCAGGGCATGACCTGGATGATATGCAGAAAGTTGGAAGATCAAATATACAGTGCAAATAATTAAGGGCTATGTTTAACCACAGAGTAGTGATTGCTACCATCCATGCATGTGCTGAGGATAACATTGCCACAGGAGGAGGACGGTTGGGTGACACACCAGAGTCACTTCTTGCCACTGTCCTCCTGCTCGCGGTGGGACCTGAGCTGGTGATCACAATCCACGTTGGAGCTGAGTCTAATGTCATCTTGGGATATAGCGCCCAGGGGGAAAACATAAAAGTGAAAGAAGTCATCGATTGGCACGTGTGTTTCTATGTTTTGGGGGACCAATTTTGCACAGGAGGCATCAGCTGTGCTAGAGCTTTAGAGAACTCTTGGTCGGGGCTGAAGCTACAGGCAAGCAGCTGTGCCTTGCAGCTCGCTGCGCCGCAACGTACCCACCCTTTGGTCCAGCATGAGTTATGGCACCTATAAATTGCTTATTTTATTGCTGAGGCTAATGAGCTCTGGGCCCTCTAGGTAAAGCCTTGTAATTACATGGCTTCTTGGGATGCTGATTTAGGGGTTGCACGGAGTCTCTCCTCTCACCAGCCACTGCCTTAGCACCTTCGCTGACGAAGGCTGACCAAACCACCCCGGTGGGCTGTCACTACCATCAGAGCTTACCAATCTCCTCTCCACCCAAAAATAAAAAATCACAAGTGACTGGAAAGACCTATCTGAACCATCAGAGACATGCTAGGAACCTGTTGGAGTGGCTGATCCTTCCAGCACTGTTGTCACAGCAAAGAGAGGAGAGGGGATGAGTATTTCTGAATTCCCAGCTGTTGCAGCAGCAGGATTTTGGTGGGGAGCATTTATTTGGAAATCCTACAGTGACTTCTTTTACAAATATAGGCCCAGGGTTTCCAGGGAAGGAGCTGTATTAGGAAAGATCTGGCACACCCTAAATAATAATCATTATTATTAGTATAATTATATTAATTACTATAATTACAAGGAGGGCAAGACACTACAGGAATCACAGATGAGTAGGGTGCTATACAGATGCCAAGCGTTACTGGGTTTTCCCTTCCTTTCTGCAGTCTAAAGGCAGCTGCATTGCTTGCAAAGCAGGAGAAAACAGCTCCAGAAACACACACACACACACTCTCACACGCTTCTTCTGTACGTGTGTGTCAAGATCAGAGTGTCAGGTAGAAAATGCTGCCAGAGCCTGGTAGGCAAAAATTGACAAGGAAATCCAGTGTTATCTGGAACTGCTCTCTCCAGAGAGGCTGAAAATCTTTGATAGGTTCACTCCAGGGGAAATAACTTCGGAGGATAAGAGGCATTGATGTGCGCCAAGCAAAAGGCAACCCGTGTGCATGCCGGCGCGGCAGCGGGTTGGAGCTGACATGCATTCTTTTCTTTCTCTCTCTCTTTTTTCCTCTGCTCCCTTTCCCTGCTTTTTTTTTTTTTTCTTTTTTTTTCTTTTTTTTCTTCTTTTTTCTTATTTTTCAAAGCAGCCCCAGGTCTCCCAGCGATGGTGAATGTTATAAAGAATCGAGTGGCGCCAGTACCTCCATGGAGTGGGGGAAGCGAAGAGCAGGAGATGGAGGGAAGGAGGGAGGGGGAACGTCAATAGACAAATCTGAAAAGCAAACCTGGGAAATGACTGTGTATCTAGTATGTGTGTGTGTGTGTATGTGCTGGTGGAGCCTCCAATGGGGCAGAGGAAATATTTTTAGAAATTTTCCCATGTTTGGGAAAGAGGAAAAGGTGGAGCCTCTTTTGTCAGGAAAATCTGAATCAATTTTCTAGTCCTTTTGTAATTCAGTGGTCTGTCCTTGCATCTCTGGGAGTCGGATGCTGTTCCTGGCACGGCACAGCCCACACCGCCCTGGGAGGGTTTGCGGCCTCTTTTACGCTGTCCAACTTCTCCGCTGCTGCAAAAGCAAAACCCGAGTGAGCACAGCTCCTCTAGCACACTGCAGCCCCAAATTCTGGTCCCAAATTCTGGTACAGTGCATTAAAGCCAGGGTTTGGAGCAGGTTTTTTTCACAGGTCGGGTAACTTCACCACGGTCGGGGGCTTGTACTGGTTTGAGGTTGGTGGGAAGCACAAAGCCGAGACGCGGTTCTCCCCTGGATGCGTTTATTCTGTTACACCATAACAGCTGTTTAGGGAAGCTGGCAGTTGTTTGTGGGTTATTTTGAGTGGGACTTTTCTCAGCTAACTGCAGCTTGCTGAGAGGTAGGCGGTTATGTCTGAGCTGCTTTATTGCCACGACTTTGCTTTACGGTCGGGAAAGAGAGATGGTTCCTTCTAGAGCACAATTCATCTCTCCCAGCTGGGCTGAATTGCACCCGGGAAGTTCTTCTTTCTCTCCATTGACTATAAAAGACGTCTAGACAACTCGCTCAGATTTACGCATCCAAACTGATGACACATAAAGTTAGACGGATGAAACCCGGCCAGGCATCATTCTCTCTCTTTCACAGTGTGAGGGTTTTTTCATCCTGCTCCAGTTTTTTTTTGCTCCTGCTGGGCAGAGAGGGCTGGAGAAAATGATGCCATGGGAATGAAAACACCGTGGGGAAATTGCAAGCCCTTTGGACAGAGAGGTGGGTAGGTACAGCATGGTCTCAAAATGCTGCTATAGACATCGAGAGAAGCTCTGTGAAATGACTGCAAACCTTTCCTTTTTGTATGAACCCACACAAACCTGAACCTACAAATGGAGAAACAAATAAAATGGGGGAAAAACAAAGCAACACTTGAACGTTACCTTTATTTTCAAACTCTTTTGTAACATCATGACATAAGCAACTCCAGGAGGGTTTTATTAATATCTTTTCATGGTCCTTGATTAAAAAATGTTGAGAAACAGATGGGTAGGGTTCTCTGGCAGCCTGTCATGGGGCAGGTGCAGGTGGAGAGCTGCAGTCGCTGTGTCTCCGGATCGGAGCTGCTGCAAAATGTTGGGAACTGCTCTTTGTTTGTGGACTTGTAGGCAATAAACTATCATTTCATGGGAATGTATCCCACTGCTGCCAGTAGACCAAGGTTGGCACAGAAGGATGCTGGGCCACGGTGAGCAGCACCAAGCCCCTTTGGGGTCATTGATACCTCTCTAATGATGGGATTGCTGCTTGGGGACTCTTGGGGACAGCAAGGTGATGGCTGTACTTGTGTTTTTTCAAGCTAACTAGGGTCACAGTTGCTCTGTGAGCAGGTAGGAGATGTCAAACACCGTTTGGCTAACTTCTTTAGAAAATAGTCCTTTCTCTGCATCATTTCTGAGCCACTGCCCCTAATAGAGTGCACTAAGAGGTGTGATGGGGGCAGAGCCTTTTGTAGAAATGCAATGAACTCAAAGAAATGTGCAATCATTACAGTCTCTTGTCATGCTGGCCAACATCCTAATCTCTCTCAGCTGGAGGCATTGCACCCCCCACTGCCTTATCTTCCCTCTCTCAGTAGACCTGCCCTGAAAGACAAGACAGCCTTGTTTAAATCCCTGCTTCGAATCAAATTAACATGGTCCATGGATGCCCACATAGGATCTTTTTCCAACATCAAGGTGAGCAACCTTACCTAGCTGGGCATGTATGAGTGCAAGGAGAGAGAATGGCCTTTCTTTCTCAACCTTTCAATTTCTTAAAGATATTCAGAGATGAAAGGGAAGAGCTTGTTGTGATCAACGTGCACCTAGCTGGTTTTGGTTATTTCCCTTGCTTGGTGAGTCTGAGAAGAATGAGTTTGGGTGAAATCCACCCCAAACAATATTTCTTTGTTGTTGTATTTATTTCTTGTTGTTGTATTTATTTCTTTTTGTTGTATTTATTTCAGCCATGGAGCTTAAAAAAAGTCATTGTTTCCTGGCATTCAGTCCTGACAGTATATCTGCAAATCCATTTGGGGAGTACTCAAAGTGGGTGGGAATTGTTCCTGTCAAAGAGGACTCTGCAGATGTGTACCACCATCGTGGATAGCATGGCCAGCCTCAGGAGACCCAGCCTCAAGGCACAAAGGTTCAGTCAGAGCAGAAACCTATGTCCTGCCTGAAATTACGAGTAGGTCGTGATTGTCAAAAGCCTGAAACAAACTATGGGGGTGGGTGGACATAGTAGGAGATGGCATGCAGTAACCTGTACCAAGGCAAAACCTCCTCCTTGGAGAGACTGGGAAAGGCACAATCCAAACCAAGGTGGCCTGGGGTGTTTTGGGGTTTGTTTTGTTTTGGTTTGGTTTGGTTTTTAAATCACATGTGTTTGCAAAGTGTCATTAACATATTATCTGGCATTCATAAATATGCATCAGTGAGTTACTAGCTTCACTACACCACTAGCTTGGTACAGGCAAGCAGCACATGCAGGGAATGGAAAAAAACATGAGATAGAAGGAAGTACAGACTTCCCTTGTGTGCAGAGCCCCTCAGATGAGAGAGAGCAGGGAGATCCATCCTGGTCATCTTTACCTCCCAAGGGGAGCTGTCAGAGATTCACCCAGGGAGAAGAAGACCCCATTGTCCTGGGGACTCTGGTGTAGTACAAGGCAGGTACTTTGGTTCACAACAGGCTAAAATACAGGAAAAGACCATTTCCAGGCCCAAGGGACTCTGCTTTTCTAGTTCCCTGTTTTTCTGCAGGCACCAGTTCCCAAGCAGACTAAAGGGGCTGTAGCTTCATCTCTATCATGTGTTCCCAAGTCTACGCAACATCCTCAGTCAGAGCCTGGCTAAATCGGTCCCCTGTAGTCTTCGTACAAAAAACACCAGTGCTGCCAGAGATTTCCTGGTTTTACCAACCCCAGAAGGCTGAAGAAAGCAAATAATTGCTATTATTCATCGTATTGAAGTAAATTTTACACATGCCAAGCAGAATTGCCATTCCACTCTTCTGGCAGGTGTGCAAACACGACTGCCCTCCCTGCTCTCTAGCAGTTCGTAGTCTGAATGCACGAAACCTGTAATTTGATCTGCAGACAGACTGTAATGGAAGATGTGGCAGGAATTGCTCTTCCAGTTGACATAAAGCAGTGTTTTAACCACAAAGCCATCTATCTCTTCTGTGCCTCTTCCAGTCTCCTAGGATCTAGCATGATTCTTTAGAGTCAGTGTGGATGATTTATCCCTGTGAAACTCTCATAAGTATAATGACCACTGTATTTAAGGCCAACTGAATGACTGCAGAGAACCTCTGCTAAATGTCCCATCAACATTTTTCTGTCCTAGGTAAATACAGTAAGCATCTTCTCTGGGATATAAAGGGAATTATGAATTTTAACAGCTGGGATGTGTATCCAAAATAGCTGCCTGTTGTTTGAAATTACCATAGATTTCAGTTTTAGTGTAGCTTTGACTGTACTGGAGCAGGATCCCCTGTTCCTCTAAGTCATTGTGTTACTGTTCATGAGATCTCCACAGGGCAGAAGTCTTATCATGAGAATCTGTTAATTTGGCCAATCTGTCAGCAGCATCTCTCCGGGGATGGTGGTCTCCTTGTGTCAGAGTGGTGGAGCTCCCCAGCAGGAGATAAGGGGCATTTGCTGCGTGGTCAAGTGGTGGTACCAGCTTTGCTGTGTGTGCAGATACGTCCCAATTTCCTCAGCATGGCTAAACTGCTGGGATGTGAGTCTGCTGCTCCGGGGTATGAGGAGCTCAGGCAGACCTGTGGGTTGCAGATAATACAGCTTTTTTTGGCAAAGTGCCTGCAGCCTCAAAATTTGCAGGGAAGTCATCTGAAAGTGCATGAAGCATAATTGGTTCAAGAGCTGGCTTGGAAGTCATGTTGCTGTCCCAGGAGATGTCTTCCAGATTTAGGAAAAAAAAAAAAACCAAAAAACCCTTCCTTGCCTTTGGAAAACTATCAAAACCTCAAATATCTTCCTGGATTGACTTCTTAAAATAGTGTGGGTTGAGTTATGTGAACCATTTCCTTCCAGCTATCGCAGAAGGAGGCAGGCTGGAGCTGGAAATGCCTTTCCCAATGTCACCCAGAACACTTGTAGCTTCTGACTTCTTCCAGTACCGAGAATATTGGAGGTCCTGGATTCTAGTTTCATGTTCAGGAGGCCACATTTCTTCTCTGGATGAGGGAAAGCAGGCTACATGCAGGCAAGCCTTTAACCTGGTATCAGTTTCCACCTGGAAGATGTGGGATTTGCTTCAGAAAAATAATCAGGCAACAGTTATTTAGAAGCAAATGACTCCCAGTGAAGAATTGCACTGACCTTATAAACTGTGCGAGTGAACTTGTGGGCTCCTTCCCTCCCTCAGTGAAATTAGCTCCATGCAATGCTTTACAGTCTATTTCTTGTGGTCTGCATTTATACATATTTTAGTACACAAACATACATTTAATGTTGCCTTTGAAATTATTTCCTGCCCATATTTGAAACTCCGCATCATCCTAGGGCAGTGACTGGATGAAAAATAATTGAAGCCATTAAGATCAGCTTTTCTTTCAAAGAAAAAAAAAAGTCATTGCTAGAATGTGTCTTTTTCGAATTACACAGTCCCTGGGATGCCTCCGCCACTGGTGTGCTTTAATGCTATAACAAAATTACAACCCATTGAGGTTTTCCAATGAGTTGTAATATTACATTTCTGACCACGCAGGGCCACAGAGACCCGGCAACACCTGACTTGCTGGCTTCGGCTCCAAGAGGGGACTTACATCCACAGGCTGCTTTTGGACTTCAATTATGCTCCTGCGTTTCCCTTAGAATTGCAATTGGATCTGGGACTCCTTCTTGCCAGTTTTCCTCTTACCCAAGTGTAGCAATTATAACCCCTTGCTGCTCCTGATTTAACATGAAAAAGGTAGCTTCACGTTGGCACTGGATAGAGTGAGGGCTGGGTACTGGTACCAGATAAATTTTGGCTAAGTTACGTGATTTCTCTTCCTTTTTTAAACAATTTTATGAATCACTTGCCCCAGTCTGCCTGAGATTTAACATGTTTGTGTCAATATTTTCTACGGGTGGAACTGATGTGATTGAAGATGGGATTTTAAAAAATAAATCAATAGTCCAGGTTGATCTCAGATATGCACATTCCTAAACATCATATTGTAATTACTAATTATCTCTGCTGGGGAGGTGAATTCACCCGTACTGGCATAGAATACATTTATACTGGGGTAAATATCACATTTTTAGGGAGAGTTAATGTGTGCAACCATAGCTTTTCCCTCCTTCCTCACTTTTCCCCTGAAAAATAGTGGTAAAATATTGCAAAACTAAAGATGCTGAGCTTGCCACTGGCTAGCAGTTTGGTTAAGCCCACACATGGGATACTACAGAAATCCTGGCCATGGCATCGCTAGCAACTCTCCTCCAGACCCATCCCTTGGGCAACACTTTGAAAAGGGGTGCGTGTCCCCATTGACGTGCATTTCTAGGACTCCTACCAGCTTTTTGTCCACAGTGAGAGACCCGGTGGTCATTTCCCACCGAAACCCTGGCCTCCAGCCATGCCAAAAATTCCCACACTCAGCCACGTAAGTGAACTCTTCCCTACAGCTCACTCCCAGCATTGTGGTTCAGTTTAATTACAGAAGCTTCTGCTCCTTGTGAGCACGGATCCTAATTAGATGTAAGTGGCAAAGAAACAAAGTATAAGAGCTGATGTGAGCTGCTGCTTGAGAAATATAGCCTGGAATAAAAGAAATTGGGGTCATCACCTGACTACACTTCTTTAATTCTGGTTGTTGATTAGCTTGTGTTTACCTGAGTGGCTACAGCTTCTTCCTCCATGGGAGGTTTGCAGCTCCTCATCAACGACAGGCAGCAACAAGTGCCGGGCAGTGGGCATCTCCTGACGTATTTATCAATTCACAGGTTTTAATTGTCTGGAGGAGCTTCAGGACTCTTAGTAATGGGAGAAATACTGATGATTATAACATGCTCCCATATTACTACAACCCTATAAGGGAAACTGAGGCACGGCCAGGGTGAAGCAGTAATAACAGCGCAGCCTTAATCAAGCAAATGTGTGCTTTGTCCCCAGAATGATGGAGAGATGGTTTTGATGCTCAGCTCAATCTAATTCCTTCATAGGACAGGGTAGTGCAGAAATATCTTTTACCTCTTACAGTCACATAACCTGGTGGACATTTCAGAACTGTGTCCTGCCACATTTTTGCTCACAAACTTGCTTTGCCCTGAATATTGCTGCTGCTGTTGCACTAGAGTAAGACACAAGGCTATGTCTTGGCTTCCTTGGTAGGTTGCTTCAGAAGGTGGTGGTTGCAGAATGGCATATGAGTAAAAATCATCCTTGGTGACCCAAGCAGGATATCTTTGCCCTCTTCACTTGCATGGACCATGAGCAAAGAGAAGCTCCTTTTCTCTGAGTGCATAATCCGAGGTATGGCATTGCAGGATATGCTTTGATGACATGCTTTGGTTCCCCCCAGCAAAGCAGAAACCAGCTGTGCTGTTGCACTGCTTGAAAACAAGGCTGTGGAAATCCTTACTAAGAACAGTGGAAATGGAAGAAGTTTGTGATGGCTCGGGGACAAGCTAGAACATGACAGGCTGGATGAGTAGACAACTGGATGGGTAAATGGCTGATTGAATGGCTGGACTTGGAGGGCAATGGTTAAGGGGTTGCATTCTGTCTGGAGGCTGGTGACCAGCAGAATACCAGGGATCAATCCTATTTAGCATCTTTATTAATGAGCTGGAGGAGATAGACTCCACCGAGCCATGGGGAGACAGGAGCTGTGCCTACACCACAGACTGAGCCCTGGTGCAGAAAGTCTTCAGCTGGCTCTGTCCGAGCTGGCATGTCTTCCAGCAGGTTCAGAGAAACTTAGGTTGAAAGGGATTTCTGCAGGCTTCCAGTCCAACCCCTGTTCAAAGCAGGGACAACTCCAAAGTTAGATCAGGTTGCTCAGGACCTTGTCCAGTCAAGTGTTGAAAAATTCCAACGATGGACGTTCAATAACCTTTGGGCACCTGCCCCATGCTCATTCACTCTGTGAAGATCTTTTTCCTTACACATAACTGCACATTTCCTTGTTGCATTTGTGACTGCTGCCTCTTGTTCTTTCACTGCGGATCCATGAAAAGAGACTGGTTCCGTTTTCCCTGCAGCCTCCCCTTGGGTAGTGGGAGGCAGCAATTAGATCTGTCATTTGCCTTCTCTTCTTATGGCAGAAGAAATGCAGCTCTCCACCTCTCCTGGTATGTTGTGTGCTCCAGCCCTCTGCAATTTTGGTAGCCCTCCGTTAGACTTCCTCCATTTATTTGATACTTGTATTGTACTGGGGGATTCAAAGCTGGGCACAGAGCTCCAGATGTTGTCTCAGAGTGCTCAGTAGAGGGAATAACCACTTTTCTTGACCAACTGGCAATGCTTTTGCTAATACAGCCCAGAATGTTCTTAGCCTTCAACAGCTGAAGGGCACACAGCTAATATAAGTTCAATTTGCTGTCCACAAGAAGCCAGATCTTTTTTCTGCATATCCTTCAGCCAGCCAGTTCCCAGCATGTCACGATACAAAGGGTTGTCCCAGATTCGGGATTTTGCATTTGTCTTTGTTGAACTTCATGAGGTTCCTGTAGGCCCATTCCTCCAGCCTGTCAAGGTCCCTTTAAATGGCAGCCTTGTCCTTCAATTTGCCCCACCAATTTGGTGTCACCTGCAGACTTGGTAGGTTGCTTTCTGTCCTGTTGTTCAGGCCACTGATGGACATAGTATTGACCCCTAAGGAACGCTGTATGTAACTAGCCTCCAATTAGTCTTAATCATTGAGCCCAAAGGCTCAGTCAGTTTTTCAGCCACTTTCAGGTAGTTTACCCATTCCTTCCACATCTCCCCTGTTTCTCTATGGAAAAGCTGTAGGAAAGCTGATTAAAGACCTTACTAAAGCAAAGAAAACAACATACCTTGCTCTCCCCTTGTCCACAGAACCAGTCGACCCATCACAGAAAGCAATTGGGTTAGTCAGGCATGGCTTGCCCTTGGTAAATCTGTGCTAAATACTCCCAACCACCTCCTGGTCTTATGCCTGGAGAAAAGGCTTCCTACTGTAGCCAGCCTGGAGCTGCTCAAGGTCTGGAATTTATCATCGGCAGTGCATTGCCACCAGAAGACGTGAGGTTGTGGAAGAAAGAGCCAATGCAGCTGTAACGGAGCTACTCCATGCAGGGCTTCTCTGCGGTGTAGGTGTGACTCAAGAGACAACTGTGGCAGAGCTGGGGTCTGAACCCGCTCCCCCAAGCCTGGATTCACCGGGCACCACTGGGCAGTGACTTTTCACTGATCATGACCTTCACCGAAGTCAACAAGCCTCCAGGGAGATGAGAGTCTGCCTGAGAAGAACAGCTTGCAAGAGGAAAGTTTTGATGAGAAACAGAGAATGAGCCAAGCTAACAAAGAATTAATTGCTACCAGCACAAAAAAAAAACCCAAACAAACTAAAAAAAGTCTGTTGATTCCTGTAGCTGAGGCTTGTGTACTGCCACAAGCTCAAGATAAGAATCATTGTTGCATACAGACATGGACGTTGTGTGGGTTTCTATCTACGCAGTAGTCATAAGTTTAAAAAATTTATTGATTTTATAATTAAGGAACTCTGCAATACATAAAGTAAAAAGCCATGCAAACATATACACAGAGACCACATAAAGATAAACAAACATTTAGATTTAACACAGCATAAGTGCAATAATCACCCATAAATGTAGTAATCACCAACTGTTTAATATAGATCAGTAGCAAACAAAAGAATAGATGGAATGGAAATTATTATTTGTACTAGAGGAGCTGCAGAGGCCACAACCAAGATCACATCTCTGTTATGCCAGGCAGCACCCACATACATAATGAGAGGCAGCCCTTGATGCAAACAGCTCCAAAACTAAGTCCAAACTCAAGAAGAGAAGTAGTGGGAGTCGAGATATGCTCCCTCCTCAAGGTCACCAGCCTGCCAGGGCAAAGCTGAGCCCTCCCCATGCCCAGATCCATCTCCACCACACGGCATACGAATGAGATTAAACTGGCAGTTGGTTTTATTTCAGGCATATAATAAAATTGTGAGGAAAAATAATGCAATTTCTTCCCAGGCTGTTTTGGCAATGGTAGAAGTACTTTTTCAGCCTGTGACTGTGGGAGACCTGATTTCATGGGCTGCCCAGCCGCAGGGACACCAGCGTGTGGGGAAAGACTCTCCATCTTTCCTTCAATGCTTTTCTGCTCTTTAGAAATCACAAAATGTTCACTGAGCAGGAACTGTGAACAAGGTGTCCCAGCAAGAAGCTCACAGGGTCGTTTTTCTTCTGCTACATCAGTCACAGGGTAGGATTCATCTCATTTAACTGGAAATGTTTATCTTTAAGATACTCACCTCAGACCGTCCTTTAATGCTCAACAGGAAAAAAAAAAAAAAAGTCCTTTTTAGCCTTTCGGGGAATATTCAGACATTTTATCCAAGGCATGACAGCCCTTGAGTGTTGGCTGAGGGATATCTGCAGCAGGGTGCTGCCTGAGCTGGGTGCCAGGGATGACCATCTTGTAGGTGTCCCAAACCTAAAACCTCTCTCTTCCCAGCCCCAGCAGGGATTCGGAGAGCGTTCTCCCACCTGCCAGGGGAGCATCACAAGGGGACGTGGGAGGGATGGGGAGTAGGACAGGGACAGACTTGGCCTCAGTCACCGTCTTTTTCATTTGACCCTTCTTTCTGCTGCATGGTGCATTTTCTCTGCAAAATGCTGCCTGTTGCATCTTTAGCATGATCCTCTGATGAGTCTTTCATGGTTTCTCAAGCTCCTTGAAAATAATGGGGGTTGATTTATCACCTTAAATTACTGCAGGATCTTAAAGCCATAAGAAAAAAAATGTATTTTGTTTCTCCTGTTGCCCACCCTCTCTGCCTCTGCTCTAGAGAGGGCTATGATCCCAGGACATGCAGAATATATCGAGTTTCATGTTGTCTAATTCCCCCAAACAGATAGATTTTTCAGAAATAAGGACAACTCCTGTTGCTTTTTAATTAAATGTTAAAAGCCCTTGATTAAAGAGCCATAAATCACTGAGAGGCCTTTAAATTTATATAATGTCTTATGGCCTGACATGTACCATTTGCAATCATCTCATGCTCATTTGGCTGAAGTGGTAAGAGACAGGTACCGCCAAATATTGGCCATCAGATGCTGATCTCCTATGATGTAAATGATAATAGGGAGGGAGTGAAAGCAACACTCAAATCAGGCCAATAAAAATGTACTGGCAGGACAACCTCTGAGGATTAGGGCTTGTGTCCTGGAGGAAACTGTATTTCTGTTGTCCTGGTACAGCAAGTGTAGCATGGGGGAAGCTGTAGACAGATTAAAATGTAATTTGAGTTGTGTGGCTTTATGCTGGTCCATTCTATGACTCCTGTGGTGGGTAAAGCCAGGGCTGTGGTATCTGTGGGGCTGGTGATGCTGCCCGCAGTCCTGCATGGTCCAAACCTGCTGCCCTAGAGAAGATGCTCATCGAATTCACTCTGCTGTGATGCACGAGTGAGCTCCTGTACTGAAGTGCTTCCAGTCTCGGCAAGCACAGCTGACCCTGGGCTGGAGCAAAGCATGGATGCAGAGCAGCCAGGGTAAGTCCGTACTCAATGAGGAGCACACCTGAGGCTCCCCATGGCCATGCCTCTTTCAGCTAAGGCCCGTCTGATGCTCTTGAACCTCTCCTGTTGATTTAGCCTGCCATGAGTCTATTCCTGATGTTCTGGGCTGCACGTGGGAGATGTGCAAACATGCATAGATCCTCGCTGGGCTTGAAGACTTATGCCTCCAGGATGTGGTCCTGCTGTGTGCATAGAATCATAGAATCACAGAATTATAGAATGGCTTGGGTTGGAAGGGACCTTAAAGGTCATCTCCTTCCAACCCCCCTGCCATGGGCAGGGACACCTTCCACTAGACCAGGTTGCTCCAAGCCCCATCCAACCTGGCCTTGAACACTGCCAGGGATGGGGCAGCCACAACTTCTCTGGGCAACCTGTGCCAGTGCCTCACCACCCTCACAGTGAAGAACTTCTTCCTTACATCTAATCTAAATCTGCCCTCTTTCAGTTCAAAGCCATTACCCCTTGTCCTATGACTGCATGCCCTTGTAAAAAGTCTCTCTCCACGTGCAGCATATCTAGCCTGTGGAAGAACACTGGGTCAGGGACATGCCAGGAAAACACTTGCAAAATGTAACCCTGTTTTGGACCCCCCCCCCAAAACGTGATGCCTGGTCTATGAGAGCATGCAACACTTGCCTTTGCACCAGTCAAATGGATGCAGCAGGGCTCACCTCTTTCGCTGATCCTCTGCTGCAGGTGAATTTAATACAATGTCTCAAAATGTGGCAAGGAATTTAATTATTTGGAAATTATGTGAAGGAAGGGAGTGTCAAACCTACTGGATAATTTATTCATTACTAATATTTCCAGCAGCTGTAATTGAGGTGCTCTTTTAATTGTCCGAGCCACTCCAAAAAGCAGCTTTTCTAATGATGGCTTCGAAAGTAACTGTCATTCAGCTGTATAAACCTCTATCAAAGTTGGCTTTTGACTGGCTGATGGTATCACCCACTGCCTTGACTTTATTTTAGCTTATTAAAATTGATCCTAAATAAACCTGATATGCCCCAAATTATTTTCCTTAAATTAATTTGAATGCAATTTATTCCCTGCTAGATTTGCTGCCATGTTGAATCTCACAACGCAAACACAAGTTTGTTGGGTCACTCTAATTAATTTGATTTTGTATCTCAGCCCTCCTACCCATCACCAGCACTAAATGGAATTATTTAGAAATAACAGAGACAATGCTGGCAAAATAATATGCCGTGGCAGGACCAAGCTTTGCTTCTTTAGGAGGAAAAAAAAAATAATATACAACATGTTGAGGTGGTTTATTTTTGATTAAATGCTTCTGCTTTGCTTTGTCATTTATCTTTCAGAGACAGCTCCAGATCAGACAGAATGCATGACTCCATTAACATTATCTCTCTGTACGTTTGAGTGGGGGTCCTCAGATAATAAAGGGTTACAACATGCGTGGCCAGCTTACACCTCCAGCGGTTTTTTGTTTCTTTGGTGCAGATTTGCACAAAAGGTGTTAGGAGGAGGGGAGGGATGCTGCTGCCAAGTTGCCTGTGTGAGAAGTCAAATGGCTTCAAAGAGATGGAGTGGAGCTATTTAATTCGAAGGCCCTAATGGAGACATCGGTGCCAGGAGCTGTACAAAATGACACGGGTTTAAAGAGATAATGTTGGGTCATTTTATTCAAAGGCCTTGACTGAAGTGCTGAGCAACTTCACAGCGTGAGATAGCTCCTGCATCTGGAGAGCTTTGTCTGGGTGGAAGGAGAAATGGGAAAGAAGTAGGTGTTGCAGGTGATCCGAAACATGGGAGGAATTTGGGATAAACAGACTTCTGAAAGGAGCATGTGGAGGGTAACCGAAATAATCAGGGATGCAAGAAATTCAGTTGTGCCCCTTTTTGCTGTACCTGAATGAAGGAGATCTTCTCCATGAAGGTCGGAAGCGGAGAAAGAAGAGAGGTGGAGATCTTGGCCTAATTCAGAAACAAAATAAGCACTGGTGATGGGAACATCCATAGGAGTAACATGGAAAGTATGAGGGTGTTCCCCCATAGAGGGGAAGCCTCTTGTCCCAGATTTTTCGGAGGGGGGGGTGACTCCAAGCATCCTCAGTGGCTACGGTCAAAGGCTGAATTTCAGTCTTCACAGACCATTATCCTGATCTGCTTGACAATTTGTGTACACTCAGAGGTGGAAGTAAGTAAAAAAAATTGGTTTTAGAAGAAAAAAAATTAGTATTTGTACTCTTGAGGTGCTGCACCGTCAGCTTATAGCCCTGCAGAGGGGTCACAGCTCTTCAAAGCTACCCTCCAGCACAGTCTGTTTTCACCACAGATGAACCCACCCAGCACAAGAAAGCAAGTCAATGCTGTTTTGTATAGATCCTACCAGTAAACAAAGTGGAGAAGGCAGCTGTCCTGTTTTTATACATGCCTTTTTTTTTTTTTTTTTTTTTGAAGCTTTTAGGAAGGGCTGGTTGAATAAGACCAGCTTCAGCATTACAGAAAGTACACGCTCCTGTGAATACGGGAGCATTTTAAGGCATGCTTTATAAAGGGCCTAGCAGCATCATTCTGTTTGTAAACCCAGGGTACCAGAGTGACCACGTACCAACTCTTTAACAAGTGATATTGTTCATTGGAGAAACGCCTTTCACTTTCCCCTTCCTGTTTCTCTTTCTTCAGCCACCCTGCTCCACTCCCCCCCGTTTTCTGTCATTTCTCCTTCTGTTCTTCCTTTCTGATACCATGGTGATGAAGCTGACATGTAAGAATAGCTATTCTTCACCGGGGTTCCCGCAACATCCCTAGATGAGCTTATGCTTCTCCCCCTCTCTGTCTCCCACGTTCACTAAGTGGGTAACTCTGTGTGCTGCCAATCCCACATGCTAAAAAATATGGGCTAGCCTTCCCCCTTCTCCCTCCCTCCCATTTCCATGCGATTGCCTTAAAAACCATGAGTTGCAACAAAAAAAAATCATAAAGGTTGTGTTTGGTTTGCTTCTTTTTCTGGTTTTTCTTTTGGCCTGGTGTTCTAACAAAACAAACCTTTTGCCACTATCTATTGGTGATTGCTATCTATTGGTGATTTGGGGCAGTTTCATCCACGTTTGACAGGCACCGAGATGATTTTGTTCCTAAAAGTTTTGCGGAAGCAGGTGGCTGGGTAGATGTTCTCTGAGTGAGGAAAATGCCAAAGCTACGTAGGAAAGAGGCTTTATAAATACCTCCAATTCAGAAGTAGCCGCGACTGACATCCACAATTAGCTGAGAGGTTTGGTAGGCTGTAAAGTATATAAAGTATATATATATTTCTTTTCCTGCTATCCGAGGGAGGCAAACTTCCAGAAACGCCCTTCCAGGCTTATTACCAATTGCAAGGACTGGGCATTTCTGGGTCTTCCCGGGAAAATCCCTGCAGGTCCAGGCTGGCTCCGACCCTCTCTCTTGCATTTGTGGTACCCAGTGGAGCATCACCCAGGAGCTGCATCACAGCAGCGAGTCTGACCCGGGCTCTCAAATCCCAAATTAAAGCCCTAATCTCTGGATTAGGCCCTTCCCTTCTTTAGGCTGTCCTATTTCCCTTTGGATTTCTTCTGATTTGAGCGTAGCTTCTCCTTAGCCAAATCCAGCAGCCCCTTTTGAAGCCGTGTGTCTCCAGTGCTGGCAGCCAGCCTTCCTCTCTCTCCTTCCAGACAGTCTCCAGCTCCTCCTGCATGTCCCTGGCCCGCTTTCCTCTGCCTCCCTACCCATTTCTCCATCTCATCCCTCCACCTGCGAAACCTCCCCGCTCCTTATCTCCCCCCCGGTGCTCTCCAGCCCTCCCGAGCAGGGATTGATTGCTCTTCTCGCTTGCATTGTCCTCCAAAATGAAAAAAACAATGAATTTGTCCGACTTTCTCTGGTTGTATCTTATCGCTCCACCTGCCTGCTTCCGTATTATTCCCTTTCGCTCGTCTCCTGCGGCTTGAAGTAGCCCCTCTCAGGCGTCCCCTCATTTAATTCGACAGCCCCAGCCTGTGTTTTATACTCTCCTTATCATTATGGCCTGACTGCTCCCCTGGCTCCCATTTCACCCTGCCTCCGTCCATCTGCCCCTCTTCTGCGGCCGTCCCCCTTCTGTTTTGTTTGGACAAATGACAGCCTGGGTGTGACCGGCGGCGATAATGGTCGACAAATATTTGAAGGGAGAAGGAGAAAAATTGTTCTTTGGGGAATTTCAAGGGGGAGGGCAGGGGGTGAGTGGAGGGACGGCTCCTGAGGTGGCGGGGGGAGGCTGGGACGGGGAGAGGGCGGATGGGTTGGGAAGATGTGCAGATGATGCTGTTGGCCTGAGTATATCATAAATCCCCTCTGGGTGGGCAGGAGGTGTGGAATGAGCATGTCTCTCATCCCTGGGTCTGGTTGGAAGGACAGGCTCTACCTGGCAGTGGCACCTTGCTGGCAAGGTAGAGACGGGGAGAGATGAATTGGAGCAGGGGGACAGAGAGGAGGGAATGGGAAGCGGGGTATGGGTATTGAAATTACAACAGAGAGGGGAAATTTGGGCTAAATAACTCTGGAAAGATTCCTGTAACTCATCGGGGGTTGGTGACCTAGTGTCTAAAGCCAGATGCTAACACGGACTGGAGTATATACCGATGAGAAGGAGCCCTGGCAATAAAGCCAAGAAAGGGATCAGTCAGACCCTGCAGGTCTGTGGCTCCAGCCGGTTGCTGGGTTTGCTCCCTGGGACAATGTGAAAGAAGATTTTGCTTCCCTCAAAAGCCATCCAAACAAGCGGTAAAAAAAATGAAAGCAAGCCTCACCTCTGGTTGACACTGCATTGTAGCTGCTAAAGGGCTAGGAGGAGGGGGAGACATTAGATAACTGATGCAAATGTAATTTAATAAATGTCCTACTAAGAAATCTGCCAAAAAAAGTACACCTGCAAGGACTGGCAAGGAAGTTAAGGGAGTTGCCAGAAGCTGTGCAGCAAATCAGTGGCAGAGGAGAAAGGGCACCTTGCGCAGCTCCGCTGCATGCCAGGACACCCCGGGTTTCCCAGAAAAACCAGTGTGCAAACTCCCGAGACTCCAAAGGCGTGCTGGACAAAGCACAAATGGAGGATGGCTCGGACGGATCCCTTCAAGGGCTTTTTCTCTACCCATCATAAGAAATTGGTTGCAAAGATGCTCCAACCCGAGGGGAAGGTAGTGGCTGGTGACCAAGTGACACAATCCCGCTCTCTCCAGCAAACAACTTCTTCTCTTGCAGGTTTTTTTGGAGCACTTTTGTCTCATTTTCTATCAACATGACCCTTCCTGTGGCTGGTAAAACTGCCAAAAATCTGATAGCGCAACAACCCCAGCAGCCAGCACCCAGACTGAAAACTGCCCTTAGGGGCAGAGCTCATCCCATCCCTCCCCGGGATGTCAGGAGTGACAACGCAGAGCCCTGGACCACTTTTGAAACAGCTTGCAATGAATTTTTCCACCCTCCAAAAGCATGATAAAGACATCCTTTGTCAGCGGCAGGGACGGTGACAGCTACCCAGGAGAGGCCAATTTTCTTTCGGGTGTCAGGAGAGCAGGGCAAGTTGTTTAAACCTCCAACACCTGAAATACTGGAGGGCAGAAGACGGTGAAAAAGAGACCTGGAGGAACAAGTTCGTAAGCCAGCAGCCCTCTCCCTGTTTGTTTGGGTTTGTTTTTTTTTTTAAGGATTTCACGCAGTTTTAGGGCTTTCCAGAGCTGCCACCAAGCGCGGTCGCTGCAGATGGCGCTGCGATGTAGGTTTTTAGCGGTGCCTGCGCTCGGCACAAGCCCGGAGCTCTAACAAGCAGCTCGGGCTTTTAGCAACTTAAATACCATGTTGGTTTAACAAACTTGTAAAATGGCGCGGGAGAAAAGAAAACAAGACAAAAAAAGCCCCCCCCCCAACTTCTTACAGTACCCTTTTTTCTTTCTTTTTTCCTTTTTTCTTTTTCTTTTTTTTTTTTAATTGGCTCCCCTGCTTTGTCACTGGGGGCTGTTGAGTCTTAAAGAGTGCTGATGTACGTCCTCGGAAAAATAGGTGTTTTCTGCTCTTTGGGTGTTGTTGGACGTGACCCCTGTGTGTAGCTCAGATAACCAGGCACAAAACGAAAGGATGCTGACCCGCTTGCCGGCATGGAGGAACCGCAGAGGGCTGCGGCCGTGCTGCCGGCATCCAGGACTTCACAAGCAGTGGGGACCAAAAGGAGTGTTTTGGGGCAGCGGGGGCAGAAATCAGGCATGGGAGGTTGTTTGGGTGGAGACAGCATGATTTTGCCTCTTCCCAGCTGATGCTGAGAGCAGCTTTAGTGCTGTTTGGTGCTAAGACCCGGTGGGTTTTCCCCCCGGGAGTGGGGCAGTGGGGGTCCCCAGCATCTCTCCAGAGGGACCCATGATCTCTGCTGGCACCGTGGCCAGGGGCAAAATATCCACTTGATGACAACAGGGTGAGCCTGAGCCCTCCTTGTCCTTGGGCCCTTTTACTGCAGTTATTCACAGGTCAGGGGAGGTCATTTGGGTTTTCCAGCCCTAACCCTTTTCCGCCCCCACTGCCTAGTTCATGAAAGGGCCTATAAATAAAGTCTCATTTGTCACTCACTCCTTTATGAACCCAAACAGTGCAGGGATATATTGACTCATGCCATTGTCTTAAGAAGCAGAAAGAATTCTTAATAATTTCTTCCTCCCCGCCAGATAGCGGGAAGTAATCTCGGCGTATCCAGATTATCCCTTTTTAGCAGAACAGCCCGCTTTTAAATGCAAGACCAAATTTCCGAGAGATTTTCATATGTTTTATTAAATGGAGCTGCAAGCCAGACTGGACATTAAATAATACTGTACTGCTCACAACAGCAGTGATCTTTAGAGGTTACTAACCTGCCATTGTATCTCTCAGATTTCTGTCTCGCTCTTCTGTTGTCATTTTGCTGTGTTATTACTCTTCAGGCTTCACATAGTATTCATTTCTCTGAATGAAAACAAATGACTCCTTGCAAGAGGCAGGAGATAAAGAATAATAAATACATTTTATGCACCACCTTAAAAAAAGGGCTCTGAATCCCCATCCATCCATCAGGAAATGTAAACCAGAGCTCAGGCAAAACACACACGCGCACACAGGCACGCGCCAGAGAGATAAAACTTGTTTTAAGGAAAACATGATATTGTTTAAAAATAAATATCTTGGAGGATGCAAATAGACAGCCCCCGGCCCCCGTGTCTTGTGGCATAAATTTAAGATAATTAAAAATACAAAGCTTGGATTAAGCCTGATTTTCTGTGAATGGTAGAGGCTGTGGGGAGGAGGGGGAGTCCTGCTGCGCAGCGTACCTCCCGAGAGGCGATCCCTGCCTCTGATCATGGCTATTGCTCGCCGCGAGCGGCGGGACCCCCTTTTACCAGCCACCCCCTGCATCCCTGCCGGATGCCTTCATCTTTTATGGGGTAGGGGGGAAGCTGCAGGATCACCCCCAGGGTTTTCGCCTCCCTGCCCTGACGTGAGCACGGCCAACACCTCTGAAAGCAGAGAAGGTCTCGCCAGTCGCTTCCCCTTCGCATCCCCTCTTCCCTAGACCTTTGCGAGGTGCCCATCCTCGCGGCATCGGGGCTCCCCTATCTCTCCGGGGAGGCAGCCCTGTTGCTACGTGCCGCTATCGACGCCCTTAGAACCCCGCTTTCCTTCCCACCATCTGCTGCCGGCTCTGCTTTCGGCTCCAGGAGAGCCCTGCTATTATCTGCAGAGAGGAGTTCAGGTCTCTGCATGGCGGGGGGGGGGGAATGAACTTGTAGAGTGGGGTCTGCTTCGTGGGGCAGCCAGGCCGGCAGCTTGCTGGACACAAAACTCAGGCAGTAAGCGCTAAGAGCTTTTTTTTTTTTTTTTAAAAAAAAATACTATTATTCTTGCGGCTGCCAGGAATTAACTGAAGACCCGGCGAGCAGAGCAGCTTGCGGTCGCTCTCTAGGATTACTGCTCACCCAAGCTGAGAGATTGATCTTCCTCTGAGCCCCCCTTCGCCCGCTCTGATCCGCTCCCCTCCGCGGTCTGTCCTGGCCGGAGGAGAGCAGCAGGGCACACACCGGAGAGGGAAGAGGGAGGCAGATGCCAGCCAGAGCCGCGATGCCGGGAAGGGCTTTTCTGGGGAAGGTGATGGAGGGAGCCAGCGAGATGCGTTTGATTCCTTGAGGTTGGTTTGTTTTTTTTTTTTTTTCTTTTTTTTTTTGGGGGGGGGGGGGGGCAGCGACATTTCCCAATTAGCCCAATCAGGCTGGAGAGATCCTAGGTGTCAGTAGTGAGTAGGAGCGAGGGAAGGCACCCGGAGGAGAAATCAAGGCAGCCGGAGTTGCAGCCGTGGGAGAGCGGTGGCCCCGCTCCCGTCCCTGTCCCTGTCCCCATCCCCATCCCCTGCAAACTTTAGGACGACGAAAAGCGGCTTGGGAGTCCCCCTCCAGGGACAACCTGCGCCCCTCCGCCTTCTCCCCTCTCCCAGAGGTGGGTGGGCTGGCGAAAGGAGGAGCGACTGGCCACTCTCCCTGCAAAAAAAAAAAAAAAAAAAGAGGAAAGAAAGAGAAAAAACAGAAAGGGATTTTTATTGCCGTTTTTATTTTTTTTAAATTATTATTATTATTATTGTCCCTCCCTGGCGTGCTGGGCTCGCGTTCCCACCTCACTTCCACACCTCTCCGGCTTTTTTTTTTTTTTTTTTTTTTTTTTTTTTTTTGGAAGAGAAGGAGGGGGGGGGGGGGGGTGCGCGTGTGTGTGCGTGTGTCTGTGTTTTTTTGCGAAAAGAGCCTGGGTGTCAAAACCCTCTCCCGCAGCCACCATTGGAGAGGAAGGCTAGGGAGGAAGGGCTGGCGAGACAGCCGCAGTGCGAGCCCTCCCCGGCGGGCAGTCAGCGCCGCCGAGCCGGGCGCGGAGGAACCGGGAGCCGGGCTCGGAGGAGCCGGGCATGGTTCTGTAGCTCATCCCCTGCCTGCAACCCGCCTGCCAGCTCGGCTGCCTGTCTTTGCCCCCCCCCCCGCCCTCCACTCCCTTGCTGATTTAGAGGCGGGGGGGGGGGGGGGGGAAGGGCTGGGGGGGGGAGGGAAGGGGGTGATTTGGGGGGGGGGAGTGAAAACTGGAGCTGCCGTTCCCCCCCCCCCCCCTTCCACCCCCCCTCCCCAGCTCTGGGCGAGCCAGACACGGTTTGCCCAGTGCAGAGAGAGGGGCTCCGTGTTCCGCCTCCGTGGAGTATTTGGGATTGGAGAGAGAGAGACACACACACACACGCACGCACACACACACACACACACACACACACACACACAGAGACCATCTGCAGTGTCAATGCGGCGCCTGCTCTGAAGACTGAAGTGGGGGGAAAGGAGAGGAGAAAAAAAAAATTATATATATATATATATATATACCAAAACCCACCCAAAGCAAGCGAGGAGCCTGCCCAGGTAAGGAGCCCCCCGCCCCGCCCGGGCAGCGGGGGCCGGCGGGAGGATGCCCCGGAGGATGCCCCGGGAGGGCCGGCGGGGCTGCAGCGGTACCTGCCCTCCGCACCTGGCAGGACTTGGGGGGGCCCCGGGAGATGCCCCCCCCCCCCCTTGCTTCTCCCCCCCGCCCCGGGTGGCGGGGAGGGGGTCGGGGCTGGCGGGCAGGGACCCCCGCGGACAGCAGGTTGAGCCGGGGGGGGGGCCAGCTTGGGAGGATGCTGGGGGGGCGGTTAGCAGCGGAGGGGACGCGGTGCCTGGTGTGTGTCCCCCCCCCGCGTCCCCGATGGCTTTTTCTCCATGCACAAGGCTCAACTTTTCTCCCCGGAGGTAGCGGCTCTGGCGTGGCAGCCTGTCCCTCATCACCTCCGGCCATCCGCGGCTGCGGATTTTCCTCCCCTCGGGGGGGGGGTGGTGGTGGTGTGGATTTTCCCTCGGTACCCCCGAGCCTTCTTCGGGCGAAGGGCTGGAGGCATTTGCAAACTTTTCCTGCTCCCGAAGAGGTTGCAGCTGGACGGGGCTGGAGGCAAAGCCCTTTTCCCGGGGAGGATCAGCGCCTCCCGGGTGACCGGTAGGATGGGGACAGGGGCCACCCCCGGCGGGGAACACCTAGGAGGGAAGGGGGGACCCCCCCCCGTCCTTTCCCTTCCTGCGAGGTGCCGGAGAGTTTGCCCAAATCCCGGCTGCGGAGTCAGCGCCGATAACCCTCCCTCCCTCCGTGCGTGTGTGTGCTGCAACCGAAACCTGCGTATTGATGCTCTCCGTTTATCAGACAT
Organism: Aquila chrysaetos chrysaetos; assembly: GCF_900496995.4. Lineage (NCBI taxonomy): Eukaryota > Metazoa > Chordata > Aves > Accipitriformes > Accipitridae > Aquila > Aquila chrysaetos. Next base: position 3,044,475 of record NC_044008.1, read on the forward strand.
ATGCCCTTAAATGCTGTAGACAGGGAGAAGTGATCTAAACAGCGAGCCGCACATGGGTTTTTTGGTGGAAATATAATACTCCGGCAGCAGATGAGTTCCTCCCAGATAAACAAACCCACTTGCTCAGCCCCAGCAGGGCTAAGTGCTGTTTGGGTTTGTAGTGGTTGCGTGTGGCTGCTACATACCCAGCCCGGAGGAAACCCTCCTCCTGGGGCCCCATCTGCTCCCCGTACTGGGAAGGGCTGGAGCGTTTGCCGTGCCGGATTCGGGTGCGGGACCCGCAGGACTCACCTGAGTAGAAGGGACCAGGTGGAAAGCGGGTGGCCGTGCTCCTCTCCCGTAAAACTTCCACCCCGTCTCTGCTCCCCTTTGCTTTCCAGCCCTGCTGCCTGGCCAAAGAGCTCGCTGGAAACGCACCTGATTTTTTTTTTTTTTTTTTTCCATGGCTTCCCTCCGGCACGGGGATGCGATGCTTGGGATGCGAGGGTTTGGGGGTCTGAGGCTTCCCAGGTCGGGGGGGTGAGCGGTGCGGAGAGGGGAGGTTTGGCCCGGGACCCCGGGGACAGCCGGGGGATGCTCTCGTTCTGGTGGGGGGACAAGGAACGGCGGCAGGGGATTTTTTACAGCCGATGAAACCGCTCGCAGCCTTCTAGGGACTTATCTTGAGCGTGCACCAGCCCTGCACAGATATTTTGGAAGGCGTAAAGCGTGCTAACTTATTTTCTTTCTCTGTCCTCTGTTTCACCCGGGTCTTGTTTATGGAAGCTGGTTAAATCCGCGAGCGGGTGGGACCAGCGGAGAATGGGGTTGCTTTGCCTTCGCCGTGTCTGTGATTTTAATTACAGCGTGTGCCTCCCAGTGTGAGAAGAGGTGCTTCCTCCCTCTGGCTAAGCCACTGTCTTAAGTCTTGGGGATGCGAGCAGCAGCGTTCTCTTTGTGGTTTCCTTGCCTCGGGAAGTGTGTGTGCGTGTGTGTGTTTGTTTGTGTGTGTTTGGGGGGGACACACACTTCACTAGAGCTGGGCTTCAAGCGGTGCAACAGATGCGTGTCTGCTTTTCGTGTGCAGCCAGGTTTAAACATGCAACCCCAACCCCGTCAGGAAAACCTGGGATATTCTTCCCTCCTCTGCCCAGACCCATCCTCCATGGGGGTGTCTCCTTTCCGAAAGGACCAGTCCAAGGCTCTTCCTTTCTGTCCCATCTTAAATGCGCAGCGCTCGGCGATATCAATAAAATGCAAAATAAATGACAGCCGCATGATCTAAGTGTTGTTTATGTCCAAGATGGGCGTTTTAAAATACAGGCTGATGATCAAACACGGTGCCGTTGGGAAGCTTTTGCTTGATGATTGTAACTGCCTTGTAGGCGCTGAAGACTGGTGTTAAATCTGTTCAGTGTGCAATCCGGCACCTGGCTAGCGGAGGAATGAGTGCTATTGCAAATCCTAAGAGAGATGCTGAACTTCTCCACGGGGAGAGGAAATATTTGAGCCTTTCCTCATGCATTCACCTGCCAGCATCCTTCTCTGCATCCGCAGCGAGCCTAGTGCTAGACAGCCTGGAAATGTGGCAAAGCAAAGGGCTCAGTGCAGGCATGAGAGCGGCTATCTGCCGCCGGCAAGGCAGAAACCCTCTTAGGCAGCCAGATCCCGGGGGACAGTGGGTTGCCGGAGCCCCTTTTGTGTTGACTCCTCCACTTCTGCAGGGTGAGGAAGGGTGGAGGGATGCTGGAGCCCCTTTTGTGTTGCATCTTTTTCCTTTTACTGAATTGCTTTGTCTCTGTCTTCCAATTTCCTCGATGTTGAGCGGTTGCAATAAAACCTACCTCCTTCCCGGAGTGCTGGGGTTTGATTTGCGCGCTCACACGCCCCACGGTGAAAAGCCTTGCACGTCTTACGATACTCGGGTATGCTGAGGGTTAACGCTGTGTAGGAATTAATTTCTTGTTTGGAAAGGAACTCTGAAAAGCTTCCTAAAAAGCTGAGAATGATGCTGGCACGATAGGCTCGTGCTCCGCGTTGGGATCCTACGTGGGGAGGGTGTTAGAGGTAGGGCTTTTGAGTTTTGGAGTTAGCGGTGCCAGAGTTTGCGGCTTGGCATTGCCTACAGGTGTTTTTGAGCAGAATGCCGTGCTCTCCTAGGAGTCACTTGGCTCTTCTTGATTTCTTATTCACAATACCCCCTTAAAGTGAGGTCCCACATAGCGGAGACTGAGACCCAATGTCACCCCTTTGCAGCCACAGTGCTGGGACTCAAAAGTCTCACGTCCTGCCCATGAATTCCCCTCCCCAGCTAGGGGTGCAATTTGGATTATGACTGTTTCCCATAGTAAAGCCCTCAAACTGCTTGATGCTGAAATAAAAAGCCCTTTCTGGTCCCCACCAGGGTGACGAGAGGCTTCAGAGGGCTCTTTCTTACTCCTTCCTTCTTGCTTGCAAGACTCAATGGACACCAACCGCTCCAGGCACCCAAGGCAATGAGACTTCCCATCTGTGCAGAGTCTGGGCAACCCACTGACTTACCGCAGGGTATCAGTGATGAGTGTGCTTCCCTGCATGAATGTCTTTGGGTGAAAAGCACTTTATATCCCTTATGCTTGAGCTCTCAAGCAGCCTGCGACCAAAAATATGGAAATAAATACATAGGGCTCCCCAGATGTTTTTCACTCAGACATCTGAAGTATTTTAAAACAGAAAGTGTTCTCATTCCCCTGGTGCAGGTTGGGAAACTGAGGCACGGAGAGGCAAAAGGCTCAGTCTGCATTTATTAATGGGAATCCTCACTCACCCCCATGAAATACAAACTGAACCCCAAGTGGTACTTGGAGCAGTGAGCGGTCCCCTGCCCTTGAGCCTATGCCTCAACAGCCAAGAGCGGTGCTTGGCCAGAACAGGACACTTCCAAGACTGAAATTCTTCCAGTTAAAATGACAGATGGGTGCTTTAAAATGAGAAAATATCATGTTGGGTTAGTGCATTGGCCAGGGGACAGCTGTGCTCTCATGAACCTTAGTTCCCGTATCTTTAATAGTGGGTACAAAATGCTTTTAATCACCTTTGGGAATGGAGAGATCATTGCAAAAATGAGATGTGATGTGATACTGACAGTTTGCGTGGCGATTTTCTGGAATTGGCATTCCTCTTTGTTGTTTTTTTTTTTTTTTTTTGACTCATCCCACTAGAACTGTCTGGCTTGCTTTGTTCTTTGTTGGTGCATGTGCTCTGCTATGTTTGGCTCATCCTTGCTTGGTTGCACCTCGTAAGGTGCTGAGCAGCCACCCAGGTAAGAGGTGCCAAGTCTCTGCCCTGCATCCCCTGCAACGGGAGCCAGTGTAGTGTGGCATCTGTCCTGCAACCCTTTCCTTTGCAAAAAACCCAAAACCCTCTGTGAGCCCTGAGAGATGCTCTGAAGGCTTTGAATGGGGACCCTTTGGTTTGGAAACCCAATGGTCATTTCATTTTAGACATGTCTAGTCCATGCAGCTCAGTGCTCCAGCTAACGTGAACCTTACTGGGGACACGCGCTCTTCAAAGGTGATTCCTGGAGCCATGGAGGAAGCCAACTCTTTGCTGAAGTATAATGTTCCCAGCTGTTTCTCTCTCAAATATTAATGTTTGTAGAAGACACCAAGTTCTCAGGGCTGGAGGAGAGCCTGAAGACCTGAGCCGGAGCAGTAATTGGGTTGAAACCTCCATCCCCACTATGCTGCCTATCAGCTGGTGGCTTTGACCTTACTTGGAGGAGATTTCAGTTGAAAGAGAGAGGTCATTTGCAGACTCTGTGACTTGCTTTTACTCCAGGCTTTGTGCCGACAAGGCCTTCCAGTGTTTTTTTAAATACTGCATGCCGTGAAACAGAAATCCAGACCCAAAAGCCGAGAGGCTGAGATTCACAGGCTTCTTTTGCATAGGAATAAACAAAAACTGCCGCTGAGCGTGGCTGGATTTGCACTGGTGACCCAGAAGGGAAACCTTGCGTCGCCGTCTCCCTCAGCTTCCATACCCAATCTCTGAGTTTTCTTCCAACTACATTATCCATACACGGAGTGGTCTGCCGGGGCTTTCCCACCAAGCCATTGGCAATAAATCTAGGGATGCTGACTGGCACTTGAATTTGCCTTGTCCTTCTGACAGGACGAATGTGTGGATCTAATCCAGATAATATGGGATAGGTTTCCATTACAGGCATTTGCATGATATATACTCACACGCTTCCCCCTCCTCTGAGCTCATGCAAGGGCCAGAGGAATAAATCTTGATGCTTGGTGAACCCTCGCAGCCAACGCTGCACCAAATGCATGTAAATGTTTGCAAAATGAGCCACCCCGACCTGCTTGTTATTTCTCCTTGAGCATAAAACACTACATGGGGGAGGAAACGTGAGGGTGGTGGAGGTTTCTTTAATCCCGGTATTGTTTTCCTTTGAAATAGTGAAGTGATGCTGGACTCCGGGACTGCGCGTAGATGGTTAATATTTATATACTTGTTGTTTCTTCTGAAGTGAGGAACGTGCACTTGCCACCCGCAGCCCCCTGACGCTCATTCATGAAGAGCCTCACTGGTGAGTGTCTCGGCGTTAAACTGTTTGGTGACTTGAGTTTAGAGTTATAGGATTCGGAGCGAGGAATTAGCAGTAAATCAAAGCCTGGATGGCTTCGTACTCAACTGCAGCAAGATTTAAATTAAAAATATCTTGCCGAGATGAAGTACTCATAAGTCAAGCACTGGCGTTGTGTCAGTCTGGGCTTCGGTGGTGAGAGCTCGTCCCCTTTGAAACAGAAACCACGAGGAGCCCACATATTGATCCCCAGCTGAACTGGGAAATTGCCACTTCATTTCTTCTATTAAATGTTCTTTCTTTTCTTTCCTTTTTGCCTTTCTCCCACCCTCCGAAGGGAAGATGGTCGTGCTGGGAAGTTGGGAAAAGGTTTGCACATTCGCCGCACGTGCGTGTGGCCCTGTTTGACTTGGTTAGAGCATATTTGATTGTGAAAAGGGATTTATTTGTTTTTTGTGGCAGGGGATTTGTCTATAATGTAGTGCTGGAAAGAAAACTCATTTAGAGACTAAGGAGGTGTATCCTGTTACAATTGCCTATTGATGGAATAGCAAGTGCTTGGTGTGCAACACAGCTTTATTTTACTTTAGGGAAACTTATTCTGGGCTGCCAAAGGGAGACTTTGATTTGCCAGAGA